>NC_089226.1:74490521-74841327 GCF_963924675.1 Phocoena phocoena | reverse complement strand
TTTTCATTTCAGCCAGAGACAAGTTGGTTTGTCATGTCTCAGCAAGAACCATCGTACCAAAAAGTATAAATCCAAATGCATGTCCTGTGTCAATCTCCAGTGTGTCATTCTCAAAATGCAAAGAAGTTGATGATAAACACTTTAATTTATTCAACAAATATCAAATGCTTGCATTCACACACAATGCTTATTGTGATATGCTTGTATAATTTTCCATTACAAAAAGATGTATCTAATACTACACGGTCTATTTATGTGAAGAGGAAAATGAAATACTGTAGAGATATCTAGATGGAATGAGTCAGCAAGGACAAGCATAATAGCGGTCAAAGGCAAATATTTTAGAGAGGTTGGGATTTTTTTTTTAATTTGGTGTGTATTAAAGGCTGCCCCAGTGATTTTACCCCAAATCTTGGCATTATCCTAAATGATTTCAATGTCCATATGGGTGACCAGTGACCACTCTATTTTCAAAGCTTTAGATTTCTTCAAATCAAACTTCTACCTCCTTTCCACTTCAGTGTCTCCCTCTCATAATCACCTCTTGGGTTATCCAGTGACCGTGAAGTGATCCATATCAGGAATCTTAAACTCTTAACACCCTGATCCCTAACCATAACTTCCTCTCCTTCCACATCTCCAACTTCCCTACTCTTAACACACCTGCTCTTTAAACTATGAACCCTGGTGCTACCCCTATTTTCCCTTGTTTTCTGATGTCTATCCTAGGGAAGTTCCATAGTCCATCTCTTGAGCTCCTGTCTCTCCCACTAACACACTCCCGTATCCCCAGCCAGTGCTCAGCCCTACAGTCAGACTTCTGTCCCTGAAAGACAGCTGAGCATGGCTGAAAAAAGATCACCCCCTCAGATGGGCTTTGCTGAAAATTTCTTCTTTCCAATTCCATGTGGATCTTCCACACTTCAAATTAATTTTTTAACTTCCTTCTGGGACACTCCCTTCCCCACATCTTCAGTCACTTTCTCACTCTCTTTAAATCTTCACCCTTAAACTCAGCAGATGCCCTCAGTTCCAATGTGCCCCGTTAATTTGTGATCAGGAGCTGTCAATTCCCTCAGTCTCCTGCCCTATGTCCCAACTATGAAGTTCCATGTCTCGGGAATACCCATAATTCCTCCTTCCCTACTGACTCCCAGGGTGAAGAATCCTGTTCTATTCAACACTGCTCTCTCTATGCGGGCTTGTTTGTCTATGTGCTATTCAAGTATGTCCTCTCTCTTCAGCCTCTGGATTGTTACCAAAAACTTGCTTTCATCTAAAGGTATGCTCAACTCTCTCCCCATCTCATCAACCTCAGCCTCTCCTCCCTCATCCCACAGCCCTCTCTTGCTACCATCCATTTTCTCATTACCTTCCACCAAAGCTCTTTGAAAAATTGATTTACACTCACTGTCTTCACTTCCTGATCACTCATTCACCTTTTAATATATAGCCCTCTGGCTTCTGCCCCTGTCCCCGGCACTTCCTGGCAAGGGTCACAATGCACTCCTACATGTTAACTCAAGGGGCAATTTACAACAATGTAACTTGACCTCTCAGTTTCCTGTTCTCTCCTTAAAACTCCTACCTCCTTCATTTCAAGGAAAACACTTTCCTGGTGTTTCTCCTTCCTCTTAACTACTTCTCAGTTTTCTTAGCTATGTTCTCCTCTTTCTTAAGTTCCTAAAATGCTGGTTTTCCTAGAGTTCTGTTCTGTGTTCTCTCCACAGGTAAGTTCATGTATTGACACATTTTAAAATGCCACCCTTGTCTTGACAACACTCCGCAAAACTCTCCATGTCCAGTGATTTAGAGTTCCAGACGATCCACTTACCCAGCCCCTAGTCATTTCCATAAGGGTTTCTGAAATTCCCTTCATCCGGCCTGTCCAAATTGAATAAATGATCTCCACCATGCCCATTCCCAAACTCTCATTTTCCCAGATGCCTTTCTCTGCTAGTAGCACCATCATCCACCCAGTCCCCTGAGTCAGAACCTGAACATCATTCTCTGCTGACTTTTCACTCACACACTCCCAACGCTCAACAATCTCCTGGAACTGCCACTTGTACCTTAGGCTAAATCTGCCTCTCAAACCTCATTGCCTTAATTCAGGCCACTTCCTCTTACCTGAAATAATGCAAGACACTTTCACATGAGTTATCTGCCCCTAACCACACCCACAAGACACCCATAGACCAATTGCTTACAACCCAGACCTATAAATACTACACCTTACAATACAATGCTCTTTATAACATGGCCTGTGTTAACTTTCATCATCTACCCTCCTCACCTCCCTCTCTCACATTTTATGCACTAACACATTTCCCAAACCTAATTCTTAAGGATGGCCATTTCAAATTTTGTCTCCACTGCTTGAAACACCTTCTCACATGTCCTATAACTGTGTGGTTTATTTCTTGTCATCCTACAAAATCCTCCCCTTCAGGAAGGTTACATATTCTCCTCCCTCCAGGAAGCCTTTCTTCAGTTCCTTCTCCCCCTCTGTATTAACCTCCCCCTCCTCTTGACTACTTAAGAAACGTATATATTATGTTTTTATTGAAGTATAGTTGACGTACAGTATTACATGTTACAGGTGTACAATATAATGATTCACAAATTTTAAAGGTTATACTCCATTTATAGTTAGTGTAAAAATTGGCAATATTCCCCACGTTGTACAATATATCCTTGTAGCTTATTTTATACCTAATACTTTGTACCTCTTACTCCCCCCCCCCATTTTGCCCCTCCCCCTTCCTCTCTCCCCACTGGTAACCACTAGTTTGTTCTCTATACCTGTGAGTCTGCTTCTTTTTGTGGTAGCCATTAGTTTGCTGTATTTTTTATAGATTCCACATATAATTGATATCATACACTCCTCAGCCATAAAAAGAATGAAATCTTGCCATTTACAGCACCATTGATGGACTTGGAGGGGGTTATGCTAAGTGAAATAAGTCAGATAGAGGAAAAGAAATACTGTAAGAAATGTGTATACCTTTATATTTTTGCCCTGATCTCCTTGAAAGAGTATCTATAGTTTTACATGTATGCCTCACCCACTGGACATGTGATCCTTAAGGGAAGAAACTGTGGCTCACTTATCTCTGCATCCTCAAAGCTTAGCATAAACTCTGGCAGATAATAATCAGTCACTAAATGCTGGATGGATTGAATTGAATTGGATTTCACAGTTCAGTTTTGCTTTTAAAAGGTGGCTGCAAAGATAGATTTCCCCGGCCATGTCAAGTCCTGGACCAATCATCTTTCTACCCAGATTCAATGTTACCATTCCCCAGGGTGAGAAAATATTCTCTGCAATGCATGCATTATTTTTGATCACTGATGATTTCAGCTGATCTAGAAACAGGGTCTTGAAAATAATCCATTCCCCCTCCCCTGGTCAGGAGAGGTAACAGTTCACTCAGTGGTCTTTAAAGAAGACTAACATTTTACCCACAAGAGGGCTCAGAACAATCAAACCTTTCAGCATAAGCCACAGAGCCATATGGCTTATTACTCGGGCAATCTAATCCCATTTTCACAGCTCTTTTCATCTTGTCCACTAAATGGGAAGATAGAAGAGCCATGAGTTTTGTCACACTTGAACACTTTAATGCTGCCCCTAGCATGGTTCTCAATCCTGGTAAAAAAAGACTGCCTCTGGGGTTTGAAAGTAGGATCTCTATGGGGTAAAAATGCTTTCTCAGCTTCTAAAGAGAAATAGCACAGCGTGCTAACGTAGAGACTTTGGAGTCAGGTAATTCTAGATCCGCCTCCTATTAGTGGAATAACCTTGGGCAACTGACATCAATCTCTGAGCTTCAATTTGCCTCACCGGTAAAATAAGGATAACACGACCTCACAGACTATTTATAATTATAATAAATAAGGTGATAAAATGTATTAAATTGTCTTGCAAGGTAGCAGGCACGTTCTAGGCCTTAAATAAGTGATATTTCCTTTCTTTTCCCTTAAGTTCCAGACCCCAAAAGCCCTAATTAAGATGAACTACCTGAGGACAGACAGGCTGTGTCTGTCTTGTTCACTGCTGTATCCCAAGTACCTAGTATGTATGCCCGGTATATCACAAGTGCTCAATAACTAGTTAATGAAATGTATATACCTACAAGTCTGTTCTACCCACTCCCACCAAAACAAATCTTAGGTTATTCCCAGCTACTTTGACACAATAATGCGCTCGCTCGCTCTCTCACTCTCTCTCTCTCTCTCTCTCCCCCTCACACACACACACACACACACACAACAGACAACACACACACCATTAACAACTCAGACCCAAAGCCCCAAACCGAGCTTCTCATTTCTGAGAGCTTGTCTGTAGACCTCAGATGGGTTTAATGAATGGTTCGTCTGGCTAAATCAAAAACGACTATTTAACACACTAGCTGTTTTATGATTTGTAAAATACCTGATAAAAATACAATTGTATTTTAAATGTCTGGACTAAAATTCATCTTCTCTAAGAAGGTTATGGGGAACATAAAAAGTCCCAACCGTCTATGTGCCATCTGCAGCAACAGGAAGGAGGCATGTCATGAATTTCAGAAAAAATAATTCAGAAAGGTCATTCTGAGGTTCTAAGAGGTGACATAAATGACAATTACAGAAAACAAATCTGAACCGAGATCAGACTTTTCTGTGAGAAAGTCTATGTAAATGCTGAAAGACACAGAAGCGGTTGAGGCCAAATCACAAAAACCACTCAGGATATAATTAAATAAAAGCCCAAGGGAAGAGACAAGAAAAGAGCACAAAGATATGAAGTATCCTGTGCCTGAAATATTTCATTCTCATTCCTGGAAGGAAAAAAAAAAAGCCTTATAATTTCTTGTTTGCATATTTTTGTTTAATTAAAAAGAAATTCATTTGAGAAAATTCTCATTTTGAGGACCATCTTCACAACTGTCAATTGCACAAATACAAGTTTGAGACTTCATAAAATGAAAATGCTCATAACATTACATCTAAGAGTCTACCGTATTTTAGTGGCTGATCAAGGTCAGTATTATCACAAGCCCCACTTTTGTCCTTTCCCTCCTCCAACCCCCAAGCTGCCCAGGACCTTTCTGACAAGAAAACAAATGCAGACTGAGTTTTTCACAAACGTATTTGAAACGATGTCTTTCAGCCAAAATTACAGGCAGCTTTGCTGGTTCCACATTTAGCATGCACTTCGTTTTGAACAATGGGGTTGGAACGTTAATCACTGTCAAGCAAAAACATACCACCTGTCAAATGGCTACACTGGGAGCAATAGGCAGAGATGAAGGTTGATAAGGGGAGAACTGGGATCAGGAAATAGATTAAAAGTATAAATTCTCTCAATCACACTGATGCTACCATTGCTAGACAACAAATGCTTTGTGCAAACAAAAACCTATCAGCCCCCCTCCACTGCCAAATTTCCTTTGCTAGAAAACATACAGAACTGTGACAAGGTACAGCAGGGCATTAGAAGTAGATCTGCCCACATTCTTCAGGAGTGGTCTAAACACTCTGATACCCCAAGCGCTTCACCTTCAGGGAGCACTGAGGTCCATACCTACTTCTATGATGTCAACCAATCTTAAGGTCAAGATCAGGAAGAGACAACAGACCTCTACTTATTTTGAACAAAGAAATCAGCCAGACCTAACAAACGTAGGAAGATGTTTCAATAAATGAGACTTACAGACACACCTACCTCTGTATAGCACCTTAGCTCGGAACAGATGTTTGAGGATATTAACTCATTTGACTTTTGCCATAACACTATTTGTAATCGTTATTCCCATTTAACTGATACAGAAAGTAGGACTCAGAAAGGTTAAGGAAATTCATCAAAACTTCATCTCCATCATATAACTTTTAGTGAGAGCTTACTCTGTGTCAGGCACCATGCTAAAGGAATTTCATATGCATTATGTCACTTAATCCTTAAAGCAAGCATATGAGGCAGAGATACTATGGACAGTCCACATTTCAGATGTGGAAATTGAGACTAAGAGAGGCAAAGAATTTAACCAACGTCACCACATGTGATGGAAGATCCACTTGAAATTCACACGTCACATGCACCATCAACACACAGCATGAAAACAGAATCACACACACATCACTCACACCATACATCCACAACACACACATCAGACACACACATGTACCAGGTACACTCCATCGACATGTACCACACACACACCCTCCATATTACACACCCACATCCCACACAGAGCATACAAGTGCAACATACACACACATACACACCACACACACACTGTTCATGCCACACATAACCCATAGACCACACATACACACCACATACGCCTTATACATGTACTGCATACACAACCTCACACCATATACATATATGTGCATGGACTTACGCCACTCATACCACACACACACCTGTTTTCAGGTTGTTATCAAAGCCCCTGGGATGCTACCTGCACTCTACTTTCTGAGGAGCAGGTGTTCGGAACTTGGTAAAGGACCCTGGTTCTCAAGTCAAAGACATGGAGAAATGTCTTAGGAAAAAGAAGCAAAGAAATAACAACAAACAAAGCAGAATGTTTATCACTCTAGACCATAGGTCCACAGCCTGACTGTGTGGCCAGGTCACGTGGTGTTCCACCTGGGGGCTCTGGGGAAACTACCTAAGTCCAAGTCTCACCCTAGACCAATTCAATCGGAAATGTTTGGGTGAGAGGGTGGAGTTCTGAGCCACAGCATTTGAAAACACACCCACTTCAGATGCTTCACATATGTAGCCAAGGTGGAGAATGATGTCTTCTACTCATCCAAGTGTACTTGCATCTCAGCATCCTACTGCCCAGGCCACAAGGGAGGCCCATCCTAATCAGTGTGGCAAAGGCAACAGCTGGGGCTTACCCACCCCCGCTGCCTCCCTGCTACCTTCCCCTCTCCCAGCCCCTCAGCAACTGGGGGAGATCACTGAGAACAGGGGCAGGGGACCCTCTGAGTGGCAGCTTTCCAGCTTTCCAGCCTAAAGTCTTAAAACTGAACCAAAACACAAAACAGAAAGCTGTGACAGTCACCAGGTCAGAGTCTGCAGCCCCTCTGCGCCCACACCAGTCTGGGAAGCCCCTTTCTTGGCTGCATTTTGGGTAAGAGTTGCTGTATGCTTGACAACTGTGCAGCCGTGGCTTGATGAGAGCAAGGCGTGGCCAGCCCGCGATAGCATGTGGACCACCCATTTCTGCTGACCACCAGCTTTCCTGCTTTTAGTTCAAAGGGGTCCTGCAGCCTGTCTCCAACCTGAGCACCCACTGCTGGGCCTCACCATGCTCCAGAAAAACTCACTCCCACAGCCACAGTGCCTTTGCAACTGCCCTACCCTCTGCCTGAAATACTCTCACGTCTTTGCATGGCTGGTTCTTTCCAGTTCTTCAGCTCAAAGCAACCTCCTCTGAGAGCCCTTCCCTGCCCACCTGATCTAACATGGCCCTTCCCCCAACCCTAGTCACCGGCCAGCTTTACCCTATTTTGTTCTCTTCATTGCACGTATCACTAGCCGGTATTTTTTAACTTAATGTTGCCGTTATCCCTACCTGAAGTTGTCATATACGCAGTAACCAAATGAACCTGTTTACCTGTCTCCTCCCATCGCCTAGAACAAACTTAATCATAGGAACTCACTGCATCTTGTCCACATCCTGGCACATAGTAGGTGCTCAATAAATATTTGACTAAATGAAAAAACAGATGAGTGAATGAAGAGCAGGACTGGTTTTTCTTAGGTTTGAGTAAATCTAAGACAGGAAATATAAACCTACCTGCTATAGTGGGAAGCGATGCATCTAATACTAAGCCGTGAACTGAAAACTCCTTAACAGCCAGGTCACCAATGGGGCAAACTCAGGTCCATGGGATGACAAAGCCAGTGCTCTTAACCACTAAAGCATAAAAAGTCTCCCTTCCTAAGTAGAACCTAAGGCAAAGACTAAAAACTGGCACAAAGGTCTCATGATTTTCCCTGGTACTCTTTTCTGTATGCTGTGGCTGGTGTGAGAAAGAGAGGGGATGGAAAAGAAGTAACAGAACCAAACAGATACACCAAGGATCAATGAGTCTTTATTCCTCCAAGTGCAGGATTTATGTTCCAGGACTGCAGTGTGGCCCCTAAGCTAACACACTATTAAGGAAATATTATCAGAAGGTTCTATCACACAGAAGAATTTTAAAAAGGAAAACGTGCTGTTCAAATTTGGAGACTTCACAAGCCTTCCGTTTTGGCAATTTCTCTGCAGAAAGAAAATACCTTGAGTGAAATTCACCCTGGTCCCTAGCCCAATTTGCTGGCTCCTTACAGATGATCCAGTGTGAGAGCTGTGTGGGGCTTTGCCTCCTCTAATTAACTTTCAGTGGGTGAAAACTACACCACAAGCCCACAGGGAGAAGTTGAACCCACTGAAAGTTAATTAGAGGATGCAAAGCCCCACACAGCTTTGCGTCCTCTAATTAACTTTCAGTGGGTGAAAACTACACCACAAACCCACAGGGAGAAGTTGAACCCACCACTGTTCATCAGCAATTCAAGGAACCGACTGAAGGAAGCCTCGGAAAGCCCGCTTAAGCGAAACGCACCAAGAGCAGTCAGTTTGGCTTCAGAAGTAAAGCAGTCAGAGCCTGGTCCTCGCCTTCCATGAATCTATCACCCAAAGGAAGACAGGCTTTACCTGCTAAACCCCTGCTATTCCCATTCTTGTAGCTTCTTCTGCCTGAAATTACCTCTCTCTCCGGGTTTGTCTCCCCTCCCCCACACCCACCAGTCCTCCCCATCTACCTATTAAAATCCCACCACCTGTGAGGTCCAGGGGGGACTGTTCAACCTCTGAGAAGCTTGCTTTCTTCACATGCGCAGCCACAACCAACTACGGAACACCCCTTTGGTTCCACAGTGGGTTCTGGCATTGGGTCAACGGCGATATGGAATTCTTTTCTGAGCAGTTTATGTGTTTATATGCCTTCACAATGAGATTTTGAGTTCCTTGGCGACAGAGATGGTGTCCAGCCCTTTTTGTATCTCTTGGTGTCATACACACTTAAGATACTTCTCAAATAATACTGAGAAAGCGGACACAGCCGGCTTGCCCTGAGGACACCCAATAGGGATAAATCCTTGTCAATAGAAGCCTTCGCTTGAAGACCGCTACCTGTACAGCTCTACTCTCCATTAGGGTACTCCTGCTAATGCCGAACTAATC
Source organism: Phocoena phocoena (assembly GCF_963924675.1). Classification (NCBI taxonomy): domain Eukaryota; kingdom Metazoa; phylum Chordata; class Mammalia; order Artiodactyla; family Phocoenidae; genus Phocoena; species Phocoena phocoena. The sequence continues at coordinate 74,832,091 of NC_089226.1, read as the reverse complement.
CAAGGCAACTACCTTTCTAAGGGACCAGAGAAATGGAAAGGACACAGCACACAAAGGCATTTAAAGCCATATGCTGATCCACATATGGAAACTGAGGATTCTGACTCAGGAAGTCTGGGCCCCAGCTTGCATCTGAGAAGCAGAGAGAAGAGGGTCGTGACTTTCCCCTAGGCTATGCCAACTAAAAATTGGCACTTGCCATCTGCCTCTACAAGGATTAGGTCCCTAGCCACTGTGGCCGCTGACCTTCAACACCCCCTGAAAGGAGGTCAGGGCTGAGATCAGGAATGACGCACTCTGTGCTCTGGGAAAAGCTGGCAGAACGGGTCTTTAGGAATAGTTAAATATTTTCAGGAGAAAAGGTAATGAGCCCAAATCTTGCATCTCCTCATATCTAGAAAAGCACTAAAATCATTAACGATGACATCTGTTCCTCGTAACTAGCAGCAAGCCTCTGCCCAAGTGTGTGCTTGGTTGCACACACCCGCACTGCACTAAAATCACATATAATGCTGGCCTTCCCCCTACCTCTTCGGAGCAGTTCCTCAGAGCTATCTGAAATGCTGCCTCCCGGGCTACAGTCCTCATTTTTCCTCAAATAAAACTGAACTCACAACTCCCACGTGGTGCATTTTTTTTTCAGTCGACAGCTGGAGAAAACTCCTAGATGAGAATTTCCAAGGAGTGTTTATCCATGACGTACTCCAAGAAGACACGTTTGGGGAATGTTCTACATTCCATCTCCCACAGACAGATTCAAAATGCTCCTTAGTTAAGCACAGGCTCTGAGAAAGATTTCAGTGAGTAAACCTGTTTAATTTTGTTCAACTCAGCATTTCCCGCATTCATTTAAGCATGGAAAACATTTTTTTCCAAATCTCAGCTATTAAAGTCCCACAGAACTACTGTTGCTCTAAGTAAAAGGTATTCTAAGTAAATTCCTTCAGCGCTGCTTTTAGAAGCCCAGTGCATGGGGATCTCTGGGTACCGTGAAGCAGGAAATGATGCTTTTCTAGACAATTAAAAGGGAGTTGTATTTTTCTCCCTATTATCTTTCTTTACTGTTGGTATGCGTACTGGTAGCTCTCCATTTTCCACCCACCCAACTCACAGCCACACCTATTCTCATCCTTCTCTGCCCTGTGCTGTCGTCCAGCATGCTCTCTGTTGGCTGCCTTCCAGGTGGAGGACAGGAGCTGAGAGGGTAGGAGTAATTCTTCCTAGTTCCTTCATATGCCTCCATAGCGACAGCCCTCAGTGGCAGCCCCAGACCCACAATTCTGGCTCTCTCTTGCCTCTGCCACCCTCAGACCTAAGGACCGCAAAGGCCGAGTGTGTCACCTTGCTCTCGTATACCCTTAACCCCACCAAGGTCTCTGTAAGTAACCCCATCAATCAGTCTCTTTCTGAACCATCTGGGATGAATTCTTTTGTTTTCTTCCGGCAGACCCTAATTGCTAGAACAGGAAAGGAAACTGATATCTATCAGCACCTTCTGTGTATCAGACAGTACACAAAACAATTTTATATAAATTATATAATTTAATACTTACCACCTTTGATGATAAGCATTATTACCCCCATTTTACAAATGAGTAGAATGAAACCGAAAGGCAACAGAAGAGCTTACATAGCCCAAGAGGGGCAGAACCACATTCATTCTGAGGGTATTCAGTCTGTCAACAAATACTTTCCGTGAACTTACTTTGTTTTAGGCCCTGGCCTAAACTCTGGAGATAGAGTGGGGGAAGGGACATAAAAAGGAGGAGAGAAGAAACAGAGGCTGACCTCTCATGTTGTAAAAGGAAATCCATTCACCCTTGAAATTCAATGTTGTAAAATAAGAATTGACTTACATCTGACTCCTGGTACATCTGGCCCACCACCCTGATCCTGACATTGGCTCCAGGGCACATTGTAGAGGGCAACATCCACCACCAAGGCTGAAGAAGCCCCATAGCCATCTTTGTACTAGATCTGTCCTACTCAAACAAATCTAAAACACCTGGTCAAGACCAAGTTGATTGGCTCTTGAATTGTATCTCTGACATAACTGGATAATCAAGAGATAAGAGCAGCACTGTCAAACTGTGTATCCAAACATTAATTTTGACATTTCTCTTCTGTATCTGACATCTGATTAGTATTACCAACGCCCACCTTTCTATCTTAATTGCTTGGATTAACTCTTTCTCTCCACCCGACCAATTCCATTTCAAATGATGGTAGTGGTAACTACGTGCCGAGCACCTGACCACTTTCTGAAGTTAAGCACTGGGGCTCTAGAGCCAGCTTGTCTAGGTTTAAAACCCAATTCCAACACGTACTACTTAACAAATTACTTAATTTCCCTCAGTCTCAGTTTCTTCACTTGAAAAATAGGGATAACACCTATTCATAGAATTGTTATGACCATTAGATATTCCAGATTAAGCACTGCCCTCTGTACCTGGCACATAAGAGATGACGAGGAAGAGGATGATAAAACACATAACTATACAGCACTTACTCTGTACCCAGCTTTTTTTCAAGTGCTTTACATATACTCATTTAATAATCATAAAAACCGTATATGGCAGGTATTATTATTCTTTAAGCTCTGCGACTGAGGAGACAAATTAAAACGATTTGCCCAAAGGTACATGCCAGTAAGTGATGGAGTGGGCATTCCTATCAGGTCTGTCTGATTCCAGAGTCTGAGATGAAGGGCACTACAGACTAGCATTTTAGGGGCTTCTTTGTCAAGGAAACCTCTACCTCACCGCTGGGGTTTGGGGCTTGTCAGTCTTTTTCTCCCTTGCTCTCTAATTAAAGCATGTTCTGTTACTGAAACTCCTTTTCCTACTTAGCATTCTATTCAAGCCAATTCTTCAGGGACTCTCTCTCAGCCTTTGGATCAAGGTGAAGTCTTGATATGGGCATATGCGCCTTCCACCTGCTGTGACTGTTACCTTCACTTCCCATCTGCTCCTGAAACAGACACACTAAAAGCTGAAGACTTCTGGGGTGAAATGTCCACTTCTCCTTGTACCTAGGAGCCTTCCCCTGGCAATAAGACCCCAGTGACAGAGTAGGAAGGAAAACTAGAGCCTAAGAGAGAGGATGATATTGCTAACAAAACCTGTATTCATTCTGTCTTTCTACCTCAGACAGATAGATACATAGATAGATAGACAGGTAGATAGATAAACAAATCTGAAAACCTAAAGCTTCCCTCACGCTGTTTGGTAAGATCTTATTTTCTCAGTTGTAGTCTCCAACACTGCATCCAACAGATGCAGGGATGTGAGCATGAATGCAGATTTCACATATCTCAAATTACCTGACTTGATCATAATACAACTCTCCTTAGATTAAATATTCAAGAAAAACAGTAGTTTACTTCTAACTTCCATTTCGCAGGAGCTTATCCCAAGATGTTCCCTTGCAAAATTCCCTTGGCCCATCACATGGCCCACCTGAGGTTTCCTGCAACTCCCCACTGTCCTTCACTTTCTCACTTACCCTCAGATACCGTTTTGAGATGTGATGTGTATTCTTCCTCTCAATCCAGACTTGATACTTACCCCTTTCCTGCTTTTCTGAGTCTATCGCTTATTTACCTTCCTTTTCCCCACTTCCTGCTACTGGTGGCACCATGGTCCATCTCCTTGCTCTCTGTCCTTACACTGGTTTTGACACAGCCTTCTTTCACATGGTCAACAGACCATCATCTTTTTTAATCTTTCCAACACTCACCTTCTGCTTTATGTTGAAATATTGATGGATATTTCAGCCTCCTTGTGATTTTATAATGAACAACCTGTCTACAAACAGAGAGATTCTTGGAAAGAAACATCACCTAATGGTAGCTTGGGTTTCTTCAACCTTTCAGACTGGTCCACACCCCTAGTACTCAACTGTAGAAATCCAAAGCCTTATGTTAGATTTAAGCAAATCCCAACAGGGTGGGATTGAGGCACACAATTTGAATGAATTCATTATGCCTATGGATAGTTTTACTGTGTGAAGTGTGCCATTTTCTTTTCCTATGAAATAAATTTAGATGTCAAACTCAGCTCCTGGGACTTCCCTGGTGGCGCAGTGGTTAAGAATCTGCCTGCCGAGGCTTCCCTGGTGGTGTAGTGGTTGAAAGTCCGCCTGCCGATGCAGGGGACACGGGTTCGTGCCCCGGTCTGGGAAGATCCCACATGCCGCTGAACGGCTGGGCCCATGAGCCATGGCCGCTGAGCCTGTGCGTCCTCCGCCCGCCAATGCAGGGGACACGGGTTCGATCTCTGATCTGGGAAGATCCCACAAGCTGCGGAGCAACTAAGCCCGTGCAACACAACTACTAAGCCTGCTCTCTAGAGCCCGCGAGCCACAACTACTGAAGTCCGTGTGCCTAGAGCCCGTGCTCCGCAACAAGAGAAGCCACCGCAATTAGAGGCCCGCACACTGAAACAAACAGTAGACTCCGCCTGCCGCAATTAGAGAAAGCCCGCGCACAGCAACAAAGACCCAACGGAGCCATAAATAAGTAATAAAAAAAAAACCCTCAGTTCTTCCCTTAATGTTTTGGGTTTTTTTTTTTTTTTTTGCGGTACACAGGCCTCTCACTGTTGTGGCCTCTCCCGTTGCGGAGCACAGGCTCCGGACGCGCAGGCTCAGCGGCCATGGCTCACGGGCCCAGCCGCTCCGCGGCATGTGGGATCTTCCCGGCCCGGGGCACGAACCCGTGTCCCCTGCATCGGCAGGCAGACTCTCAACCACTGCGCCACCAGGGAAGCCCTTCCGTTAATTTTTGAAAGAAGGAAATAAAGAAGGAAAGAATGGAAGGAAAAGCACTCTCCCAATATGTGTTTGTAAAATCAGATATATTTATTTACTTTTTAACAGGAGTACCTTACATCCCAGTGATGCAAACTTAACACATTGAACATGAGATGTCCTTGGTCTTACAAGTCCTCTGTCCACACCACCACTGACAATTTTCTGCTAGCCATTTCACCCCACATCATGTCCCAACTTCCCATCATATCATTGGCTATTTTCTCCCCTCCAATCTCCTTTCTCATTTCCATCAACTCTACATGTTGTTTTATTTCCACAGTCGATTACTCTAACTATCCCGTCCGTCCTCTCAATTCTAGCCACTGAGTTCATTGAATTATTTTCCTAAGCAAAAATCCCTCTCTAAGAGGAATTCTCTGGCCAGCTATTAAGATAATAAAATAATTTGCCCTGCTACACAACGTTTAACCAAAACTGTCCTCAAGCTCCAGTGAATGAGGGAAAAGTAATCATCAACTGTGGCACTTAATGGCCAAATACAGACTCAAGAAGGCAGCTGGTAAGAGAATAAAGGGAGACTTTGGTCTGGAAACACATGCCTACAGCCATTCTATAAATCCTTACCCAGGAAACCTTCAAGATGGCACAGGAGTAAGATGTGGAGATCACCTTCCTCCCCACAGATACATCAGAAATACATCTACATGCGAAACAACTCCTACAGAACACCTACTGAACGCTGGCAGAAGACCTCAGACTTCTCAAAACGCAAGAAACTTCCCACGTACCTGGGTAGGGCAAAAGAAAAAAGAATAAACAGAGACAAAAGAATAGGGACGGGACCTGCCCCTCTGGGAGGGAGCTGTGAAGGAGGAAAAGTTTCCACACACTAGGAAGCCTCTTCACTGGTGGAGACGAAGGGTGGCGGTGGTGGTGGTGGGGCTTCGGAACCACGGAGGAGAGCACAGCAACAGGGGTCTGGAGGGCAAAGCGGAGAGATTCCCGCACAGAGGATCGGTGCCGGCCGGCACTCACCAGCCCGAGAGGCTTGTCTGCTCACCCGCTGGGTGAGCGCAGGGAGCTAGAGCCCGCGAGCCACAACTCGGTCGAAGTGCAGGGAGAGGACTGGGGTTGGCGGCGTGAACACAGCCTGAAGGGGTTAGTGCGCCACTGCTAGCCGGGAGGGAGTCCATGAAAAAGTCTGGAGCTGCCGAAGAGGCAAGAGACCATTGTTTCAGGGTGCATGAGGAGAGGGGATTCAGAGCACTGCCTAAACGAGCTCCAGAGACGGGCGCAGGCCGCGGCTATCAACGCAGACCCCAGAGATGGGCATGGGATGCTAAGGCAGCTGCAGCCGCCACCAAGAAGCCTGTGCGCGAGCACAAGTCACTATCCACACCCCCCTTACACGGAGCCTGTGCAGCCCGCCACTGCCAGGGTACCGGGATCCAGGGACAACTCCCCCGGGAGAACGCACGGGGCGCCTCAGGCTGGTGCAACGTCACGCTGGCCTCTGCCGCCGCAGGCCCACCCCACACTCCGTGCTCCTCCCTCCCCCCGGCCTGAGAGAGCCAGAGCCCCCGAATCAGCTGCTCCTTTAACCCCGTCCTGTCTGAACAAAGAACAGACGCCCTCAGGTGACCTACACGCAGAGGCGGGGGCAAATCCAAAGCTGAACCCCGGGAGCTGTGCGAACAAAGAAGGGAAAGGGAAATCTCTCCCAGCAGCCTCAGGAGCAGCGGATTAAATCTCCACGATCAACTTGATGTACCCTGCATCTGTGGAATACATGAATAGACAACAAATCATCCCAAATTGAGGAGGTGGACTTTGCGAGCAACTGCACACTTCAGGTTTGCTTTCTCCATCTAATTTGTTTCTGGTTTTATGTTTATCTTAGTTTAGTATTTAGACTTTAGTATCATTGGTAGATTTGCTTATTGATTTGGTTGCTCTCTCCCTTTTTTTAATATATAGATGTATGTATATATTTTTTTCCTTTTTCTCTTTTTATGAGTGTGCGTGTGTATGCTTCCTTGTGTGATTTTTGTCTGTATAGCTTTTAACATTTTTCTTATTTTTGCCCTTTTTTTCTGAGCCATGTGGTGCTCCAAGGGTCTTGGTGCTCCAGCTGCATGTTAGGCCTGTGCATCTGAAGCGGGAGAGCCGAGTTCAGGACATTGGTCCACCAGAGACCTGCCGGCTCCACATAATATCAAACAGCAACAGCTCTCCCAGAGATCTCCATCTTAAGGCTAAGACCCAGCTCTACTCAACATCCAGCAAGCTACAGTGCTGGACACCCTAAGCCAAACAACTAACAAGACAGGAACACAACCCCACCCATTTGCAGAGAGGCTGGCTAAAAGCATAATAAGGTCATAGACACCACAAAACACGTTACCGGACGTAGTCCTGCACACCAGAAACACAAGATGCAGCCTCATCCACCGGAACAAAGGCACCAGTCCCCTCTACCAGAAGCCTACACAACCCACTGAACCAACCTTACCCACTGGGGGCAGACACCAAAAACAACAGGAACTACAAATGTGCAGCCTGCGAAAAGGAGACCCCCCAAAAAAGCAAAATGATAAGACAGAGAAACACACAGCAGACGAAGGAGCAATGTAAAAACACAACAGAGCTAACAAATGGAGAGGATATAGGCAGTCTACCTGAAAAAGAATTCAGAGTAATGACAGTAAAGATGATCCAAAATCGTGGAAACAGAATGGAGAAAAAACATTTAACAAGGACCTAGAAGAACTAAAGACCAAACCAACAATAATGAACAACACAATAAATGAAATTAAAAATTCTATAGAAGGAATCAATAGCAGAATAACTGAGGCAGAAGAATGGATAAGTGACCTGGAAGATAAAATAGTGGAAATAGCTACTGCAGAGCAGAATAAACAAAAATGAATGAAAAGAACTTAGGACAGTCTCAGAGACCTCTGGGACAACATTAAATGCACCAACATTCAAATTACAGAGGTCCCAGAAGAAGAAGAGAAAAAGAAAGGGTCTGAGAAAATATTTGAAGACATTATAGTTGAAAACTTCCCTAATATGGGAAAGGAAATAGTCCATCAAGTCCAGGAAGCACAGAGAGTCCCATACAGGATAAATCCAAGGAGAAACATGCCAAGACACATATTAATCAAACTAACAAAAATTAAATACACAGTAAAAAGTACTAAAAGCAGCAAGGGAAAAACAGCAAATAACATACAAGGGAATTCCCATAAGGTTAACAGCTGATCTCTCAGCAGAAACTCTGCAAGCCTGAAGGGAGTGCCAGGACGTATTTAAAGTGATGAAAGGGAAAAACCTACAACCAAGATTACTCTACCCAGCAAGGATCGCATTCAGATTCGATGGACAAATTAAAACCTTTACAGACAAGCAAAAACTAAGTGATTTCAGTACCAACAAACCAGCTGTACTACAAAAGCTAAAGGAACTTCTCTAGGCAGGAAACACAAGGGAAGGAGAAGACCTACAATAACAAAACCAAAACAATTAATAGTAATAGGAATATACATATCGATAACTATGTTAAATGTAAATGGATTAAATGCTCCAACCAAAAGACGCAGACTGGCTGAACGGATACAAAAACAAGACCCATATATATGCTGTCTACAAGAGACCCACTTCAGACCTAGGGACACATACAGAAGGAAAGTGAAGGGACAGAAAAAGATATTCCATGCAAATGGAAATCATAAGAAAGCTGGAGTACCAATTCTCATATCAGACAAAATAGATTTTAAAATAAAGACTATTACAAGAGACAAAGAAGGACACTACATAATGATCAAGGGATCGATCCAAGAAGAAGATATAACAATTGTAAATATTCATTCACTGAACATAGGAGCACCTCAATACATAAGGCAAATGCTAACAGCCATGAAAGGAGAAATCAACAGTAACACAATAATAGTAGGGGACTTTAACACCCCACTTTCACCAATGGACAGATCATCCAAAATGAAACTAAATAAGGAAACACAAGTTTTAAATGATACATTAAACAAGATGGACTTAATTGATATTTATAGGACATTCCATCCAAAAACAACAGAATACACTTTCTTCCCAAGTGCTCACGGAACATTCTCCAGGATAGATCATAACTTGGGTCACAAATCAAGCCTTGGTAAATTTAAGAAAAATGAAATCATATCAAGTAGCTTTCCCAACCACAATGCTAAGAGACTAGATATTAATTACAGGAAAGTATCTGTGAAAAATACAAACACATGGAGGCTAAACAATATACTACTAAATAACCAAGAGGATCACTGAGGAAATCAAAAAAATACCTAGAAACAAATGACAATGAAAAATGATAACCCAAAACCTATGGGATGCAGCAAAAGCAGTGCCAGGAGAGAAGTTTATAGCAATACAATCCTACCACGAGAAACAGGAAACATCTCAAATAAACAACCGAAACTTACACCTAAAGCAATTAGAGAAAGAAGAAAAAAAATACCCAAAGTTAGCAGAAGGAAAGAAATCATAAAGATCAGATTAGAAATAAATGAAAAAGAAATGAAGGAAACAATAGCAAAGATCAACAAAACTAAAAGGTGGTTCTTTGAAAAGATAAACAAAATTGATAAAGCATTAGCTTTATCAATCAAGAAAAAAAGGGAGAGGACTCAAATCAATAGAATCAGAAATGAAAAAGAAGTAACAACTGACACTTCATAAATCTAAAGGATCATGAGAAATTACTACAAGCAACTCTATGCCAATAAAATGGACAACCTGGAAGAAACGGACAAATTCTTAGAAAAGCACAACCTTCCGAGACTGAACCAGGAAGAAATAGAAAATATAAACAGACCAATCACAAGCACTGAAATTGAAATTGTGATTAAAAATCTTCCAACAAACAAAAGCCCAGGACCAGATGGCTTCACAGGCGAATTCTATCAAACATTTAGAGAAGAGCCAACACCTATCCTTCTCAAACTCTTCCAAAATATAGCAGAGGGAGGAACACTCCCAAACTCATTCTATGAGGCCACCATCACCCTGATATCAAAACCAAAGATGTCACGACAAAAGAAAACTACAGGCCAATAACACAGATGAACATAGATACAAAAATCCTCAACAAAATACTAGCAAACAGAATCTAACAACACATTAAAAGGATCATACACCATGATCAAGTGGGGTTTATCCCAGGAATGCAAGGATTATTCAATATACATAAATCAATCAATGTGATACACTATATTAACAAATTGAAGGAGAAAATCTATATGATCATCTCAATAGATGCAGAAAAAGCTTTCGACAAAATTCAACACCCATTTATGAGAAAAACTGTCTAGAAAATAGGCATAGAGGGAATTTACCTCAACATAATAAAAGGCCATATATGACAAACCCACAGCAAACAACATTCTCAATGGTGAAAAACTGAAAGCATTTCCTCTAAGATGAGAAACAATACAGGGATGTTGACTCTCCCCACTATTATTCAACATAGTTTTGGAAGTCCTAGCCACGGCAATCAGAGAAGAAAATGAAAGAAAAGAAATCCATATCAGAAAAGGAGAAATAAAACTGTCACTGTTTGCAGATGACATGATACTATACATAGAGAATCCTAAAGACGCCACCAGAAAACTACTAGAGCTAATCAATGAATTTGGTAAAGTATCAGGATACAAAATTAATGCACAGAAATCTCTTGCATTCCTATACACTAATGATGAAAAATCTGAAAGAGAAATTAAGGAAACACTCTCATTTACCATTGCAACAAAAAGAACAAAATACCTAGGAATAACCTACCTAGGAAGACAAAGGACCTGTATGCAGAAAAGTATAAGACACTGATGAAAGAAATTAAAGATGATACAAATAGATGGAGAGATATACCATGTTCTTGGATTGGAAGAATCAACATTGTGAAAATGACTATACAACCCAAAACAATCTAGAGATTCAATGCAATCCCTATCAAACTACCAGTGGCATTTTTCACAAAACTACAACAAAATATTTCACAATTTGTATGGAAACACAAAAGACCCCGAATAGCCAAAGCAATCTTGAGAAAGCTCCCAGACTTCAGACTATACTACAAAGCTACAGTCACCAAGATAGTATGGTACTGGCACAGTAACAGAAATATAGATCAATGGAACAGGATAGAAAGCCCAGAGATAAACCCACACATATATCGTCACTTTATTTTTGATAAATGAGGCAAGAATATACAATGGAGAAAAGACAGCCTCTTCAATAAGTGGTGCTGGGAAAACTGGACAGCTACATGTAATAGAATGACATTAGAACACTCCCTAACACCATACACAAAAATAAACTCAAAATGGATTAAGGACCTAAATGTAAGGCCAGACACCATCAAACTCTTAGAGGAAAACATAGGCAGAACACTCTATGACATAAATCACAGCAAGATCCTTTTTGACCCACCTCCTAGAGAAATGGAAATAAAAACAAAAATAAACAAATGAGACCTAATGAAACTTAAAAGCTTTTGCATAGCAAAGGAAACCATAAACAAGATGAAAAGACAACCCTCAGAATAAGAGAAAATATTTACAAATGAAGCAACTGACAAAGGATTAACCTCCGAAATTTACAAGCAGCTCATGCAGCTCAATATCAAAAAAAAAACAAACAACCCAATCCAAAAATGGGCAGAAGACCTAAACAGACATTTCTCCAAGGAAGATATACAGATTGCCAACGAACACATGAAAGGATGCTCCACATCACTAATCATTAGAGAAATGCAAATCAAAACTACAATGAGGTATCACCTCACAGCAGGCACAATGGCCATCGTCAAAAAATCTACAAACAATAAATGCTGGAGAGGGTGTGGAGAAAAGGGAACCCTCTTGCACTCTTAGTGGGAATGTAAGTTGATACAGCCACTATGGAGAACAGTAAGGAGGTTCCTTAAAAAAACTAAAAATAGAACTCCCATATGACCCAGCAATCCCATTACGGGGCACATACCCTGAGAAAACCATAATTCAAAAAAGTCATGTACCAAAATGTTCATTGCAGCTCTATTTACAATAGCCCAGAGATGGAAACAACATAAGTGTCCATCATCAGATGAATGGATAAAGAAGATGTGGCACATACATACAATGGAATATTACTCAGCCATAAAAAGAAACGAAATTGAGTTATTTGTAGTGAGGTGGATGGACCTAGAGCCTTTCATACAGAGTGAAGTAAGTCAGAAAGAGAAAAACAAATACCATATGCTAACACATATATATGGAATGTAAACAAACAAAAAATGGTTCTGATGAACCTAGGGGCAGGACAGGAATAAAGATGCAGACGTAGAGAATGCACTTGAGGACATGGAGATGGGGAAGGGTAAGCTGGGAAGAAGTAAGAGAGTGGCATGGACATATATACACTGCAAATGTAAGATAGATAGCTAGTGGGAAGCAGCCACATAGCACAGGGAGATCAGCTCAGTGCTTTGTGACCACCTAGAGGGGTGGGATAGGGAGGATGGGAGGGAGACGCAAGAGGCAGAAGATATGGAGATATATGTATATGTATAGCTGACTCACTTAGTTATACAGCAAAAACTAACACACCATTGTAAAGCAATTATACTCCCGTAAGGGTGTTTAAAAAATTAAATTTAATTTAAAAAAAAATCCTTACCCAGACGCTCCTCTTCTGCCTGCATCCCACTGAAGCTGCCCTTTTGAAAATATCTGTTCATTGGTATATATCTCAACCTCATTTTACTTACACATAACGCAGGACCCAGAAGGAACCACCATTAGCTCCCAGATGTGTGGGAACAGTTTTATTTATGTCATACTGTGCTCCTTTGCCATGGGGCCTATGTATCAGTTAGGATTAGGCTTCAGCAACAGAAAGCAGTGACTTGATTTTGAGGGCTCAAATACTGAAGTTTATTTCTCTCTGATTTCAAGCAATTCAGAGGCAGGCAGTCCAGAGTGAAAGATATGCTGGTTCTAGGGTCAGCGGCGCCCAAGCTCTTTCACTGTATCCAGTTCCAGGTGAGAAAGAGGCAGTAAAAGGAAAAGGCTGAAGAAACAGACTCCAGGCTGACCTTCCAGGAACAATTCCCCAAAGCACACCACAGAACTGCCACACCAATGAGGACGCTGCTTATGCTGCAATCAGTAGGTTACAGCATTAGAGAGCTGCCACCTTTCCAGAACCACTCCAACTCTGCCAGGATCAGGAAGTTGTCAAATCAGAAAGGCTCCAGGAAAAGCTAGAAACTGACACCATTGTCTCTGCCATGATTTAAGCCAGCATGATGGAAACCTCTATCACTCTCTTTCTTCCCACATAATTCAGTTCCTGATCAAAGCCTTCAAGACGGCACCTGTTTGACAACCCTCAGTCATACTTTGTCATGCTTGGGAGCTGATAATAAGGGAATTTGGGAAATGCAGATTCTAGCATTCCAGCCAACATAAAACAGGAAGGCATTCTGTGGGGTTGAACAGGTGTTGAGTGAGACAATCCACTGTCTACCATCTAGATTCCATTACCAGTCAATGTATTTTTCTTGAGAGGAATGGAAAGGCTCATCCTAACAGGACATCTTCTGCTGACCAGCAGATATCCTCAGCCAGCAACATGTGAAGGAATGGAAAAGAGAGACAGGACTGGAATCTGGTTTCAGAGCATTTGACCTTTGAGTCATGGCTCTATTAAAGAGTGATTGGAGAGATACAGAAAGAAAAAGGAGAGAGAAGGGGACACAAAATGGTGTTTGCACCGCTGCTTTCCGCATGGCTAGGTGCTGAGAATTTGTCCTCTGCTCTAAGCTACTGTTCTGTTACCTTAATCACCTCCCTTATCATTCCTCCATGGATTTATAAGGTTCAAACACTACCATCCATTTATCTTCATAGATTTCTTATTCAAAATTCACTGAAGCATAATTTATCTTTACCACATCTCTATGCAGTAGGGAGGGACTGGTTTTTATTGACTGAGGCACTAAGAGGTTAACTGGCTCACCCAAGGTCACACAATGAGACAGAAGGATAAAAAACACCAGGAGGGAATTCCAACTCAATGGTATATGCCTCCCAAAGAAACCCTCCAGCTCTAAATGCTTAGAGAAAACCTACAGTTTCGAGGGGGAGGGCAGGGGAAGCTAGCTTTAGACTGTGTCCTGCAGGGACAATTAAGTGAATATCAAGGATAAAAATTTTTCTAGTGAGATTTTATATCTTTTGAGCTTTGAGATCTCAAATTTGATTTTCAAGATCAGTTAGTTTAATCAAGCAAGATTTTTCTCTGCAAATGCATTATGTGCGCGTGCAATGGATGTGTACGTGGGCACAAGATGGAATTGAGTCTCCAATTTCTCAAAACGATCAAATCAGCCATTTTTCACCTGTGAAAACTAAATCTTCCAAAGCACTCAGTTTCTTGCTCTCTTGGGACGTAGGTAGACTACTTTGTAGGGTCTATATAAATAGTTATTCATGTATTTTCTCCAATGTCAGTAAGAGAAAATTCTGATCCATAATCTGGAAAAAACTTAATCAGAGTCTGATGATCTGGGTCACCCGTGTAACCCTAGAGTAAATTAACTTCTCTGGGCCTCAGTTTTTCATTCCTAAAATAAGGACGATAGCTCTATGACCACTAATCTCCCTTCTAACTTAAAAGTCTCCAATTCAATACTTAAGTAACTGCAGAGGAAAGGTTTCGTTAAAGAGCTGGCAATATACTATAAATCTTAATCTTAACAATTTAAATTCTCCTTTCTCTTTTTTATAAAAATGACGTAAACAGGAAATAAATAATTGGATAAATTTTACCATATGACAGCTTTATGAGCTGAAGCAAATGCCTTCGGGTTAATTAATTGCATACTTTCAGCACTGTGGCTAAATCCTGGTCCAAAGCTGGTGATGGCCAAAAGACCCTTCCCAAGGTTTCTGTGTATTGAAATAACAATAAAAGCACTTTTAACAGCAGTTATTAAACCCCAATGTGTCCAAAAGTTCCAAGTGCTTTATACATGGGGTCTCATTAAACCCTCACATCTGTGTTCCCACTTCATAGCATATAGCACATGAAGCTAATTCCATACTTAATTCCTGCAGAAGACCTAGGCTTTGTGAAATAATGTCTTGTCTGTTTTTGAAAGCTTGGTAGTTTTTTCTCTTTATCCGTTTACTTTATTATCAAGCATACCCTGATTTTCATTAGGGTACCCACACCACACACACACACATCATACACACACACACACACACACACCAGGAGCTCTGGGAAACACCAAGTCCAACCTAGGCTCTTGAGATGAGCCTGTGACTAAAGCTAAATTAATCACCATAATCGCCGGCCACAGTGTTTGGTGCAAGAGTGGACATATGAGCTCGGGGCTTCTGGGAAAGAGGCTTTCTAGCATTTCTGATAGAGTTTCTCAGAGACAACCTTCTCTCTCTGTCTTCAGATGTGAAAGAAAGTGTGTTATTGGCACCCATCTTGGAATCACAATGAGATAATGAGATCCCAGGAGGCTTAGGGTGAAGTTGAAATCAGGGAAGTCAGAGCAGAGAGAAGGAAAAGAAAAGGAAAGGAAAGGAACCAGGTCTTTGATGACATCCCCGTGTTGCTGTGTCAAACCAGCCCTCCAAATTGCTTGACCTCTGCGGCTTCCCTGGTGGCGCAGTGGTTGAGTCTGCCTGCCAATGCAGTGGACACAGGTTCAAGCCCTGGTTTGGGAAGATCCCACATGCCGCGGAGGAACTGGGCCCGTGAGCCACAATTACTGAGCCTGCGCGTCTGGAGCCTGTGCTCCGCAACAAGAGAGGCCGCGATAGTGAGAGGCCCGCGCACCGCGATGAAGAGTGGCCCCCGCTTGCCGCAACTAGAGAAAGCCCCCGCACAGAAATGAAGACCCAACACAGCCATAAATAATAAATAAATAAATAAATAAATAAAAATGTTAAGTGGAAAAACAGTATAAAAATTGGTCTAAAAAAATTTCTTGACCTCTGGACTTATGTGTACAAGAATCAATAAATCCCCCTTACGGCTTAGACTACTTTGAGATGGATTTTTCGTTACTATTTGCAACTGAATACATCTTTAGTATCCACCACAGCACATAGACTATTCGGTGTCACATTTATTGCTCACTTACAATGTAAACAATTATTTTTTAAGTATCTACTGTATACCAGACGCTATTCTAGGTACTAGTATACAGCAGTGAGAAAAACCAACAAAAATCCTTGCCCTCATGGAGCTTATATTCTACTGGGAGATCCAGACCATAAATAAGGTAACTGAGTGAAATATATAGTGGATATATTTGGTGGATGGTGCATGGTGGAGAGTGATACACTCTAAGAAGGAAAAGTATGATGGAGAAGGGAAAAAGGAAGTGTCACCAGGGACTGACATTTTTGAAAGGTGGCCAGGGAAGCCTTGCTGAGATAAAGGCTTTGGTTAGAGGCCTGAAGGAAGTGAGGAAGTGAACCAGGTAGATGTCAGGGGGAAGCACATTCCAGGCAGAGGAAACAGCAAGTGCAATGCCCCTGAGTCCAGATGGTCATGAGGGCACATTTAGAAAATAACAACTGACAGAATGTATGAAAAAGGACCGACCTGTTACTTCCTGAAGAAGGTCCTGTCCCCTACCTTAAGACAGTATGTTAGGGGGTGGAGGCAGGATGCACTTGTTCTGTTCTGATTCAATCCATGCTATCCCCGCACTATCTAGAGGAGATAATTCGCTAAGCCTCCACTGGAAACACAAACCCTCAGTATTTCTGATTTCTGTTATTCTTACAGAAGTACTCCCATGAGGACAGTGCGTGACAAACTGCATCATCGTTAGTTAACTTAACTGAAATAAAGTCAAGTATTTCCTAAAATACGGTGAGCGTCATGCCGGGATCCCTAGTAATCCAAGAACCCTGACCCAAGACCACACGAAGAGACCCCCTTGCACTGGTGCGTTGCAAAGAGGAAGGACCCCATCATCGGCCACACTTTCAAACAGAAGCTATCATACCTCCCTAATTACAATTCATAACCTTTTCGACTTCGTTGTTTGAATGTGGTTTTAAACATTGCTGAGCACTCATTGAGATAAACCCTGCCTATTCACAGTTGAATTTCAAATTTCCTATGTTGACATCCCAAACTCAACATGTCCCAAGAAGCATTCATGTCTCATTTTATTTTCAATATTTTACAGCAAAGTGGGGGGCAGACTTTTGTTTTCAAGAGAAAATGTCACAACAGGCTCTACACCCAAAACAAAATTTAGATCAAAACAAACCATATATCCACTTTTCACTCTCTTGCCGATGTGTCTCTGGGTGACAGACGATCTGCCTCTGTTTATGCCCTGGCAGAGAAAGCAGAATCTCTTTACAAATGCACAGGCTATTGCCATGGAAATGAACATGAGGTAACACATATGTCATTATGAGTGCCATCATATCTGGTAGGTGGGTAATGATAGCACTTGCATTTAGAATCTTTTTGTTGATTTATAAAACATTAACTTAGTAAGCCTCTAATTCCCTAGGGAGAAGAAGGCTGGTTTTTTTTTTGTTTTCTTTTTGGCGGTATGCAGGCCTCTCACTGTTACGGCCTCTCCCGTTACAGAGCACAGGCTCCGGATGCACAGGCTCAGCGGCCATAGCTCAGGGGCCCAGCCTCTCCGCGGCACGCGGGATCCTTCCGGACCAGGGCACGAACCCGTGTCCCCTGCATCGGCAGGCGGACTCTCAACCACTGCGCCACCAGGGAAGTCCAGAAAGCTGGTTTTATACCAGTTTTGTAGATGGGGAGACTGAGAGAGCAATTATGAGATTTCCCCAAAAGCACTGAGGGAATAAGAATTAAATGTCACTCATGCAGAGCTTTCAACCCCAGATTTAGTTGCTTAATTAACAATGCCATCAGGCTCTCCCTATCCTCACATAGCAAAACACCTTTGAAAAACAAAGTGCTGAGAAATGTGACAGAACAATAAAGTGGATAGTATATTTCAAAGGTCCCGCCAGAGGGAAAACCTTACATTTCTATTTACATAAAGTAGTACTGGTATTTGTGGCCTGTGAAAGACAGAGGAAGGAAAATATGCTGCAGAAAGCGTACTGAATGAAAAGTTGGCTTTAGCGCGTTGCCAGGTGGGCGTTGCCAGGTGTGGATCTCCGCAAGCATACATGGGTTTCACTCTAGACACCACTCCCTGGCTCTATCCTCTATTCCTTCCTGTCTTACAATTCCTTTCCAAGCCCTCCCATAGAGCCAGCTCCTCCACCTGTACCCTGCCTGCCCACAACAAAGCCTGCCTCTTAAGCATCTTCAACCCACTTCTCCCGTATAACATTCAAATGTTATTCATCTTAAAAGTCAACTTGAGGCGGACAAAGTGTCTTTCATTTGACCTTGCTGTCCCTTTTAGGTTTCTCTACAATTCTTTCTAACTGCGTGACTGCCAAAAGCCTCCATATTCTAACCACTGTCCAACTTTCTATCAAAATATCTCTTTTTAAATCCTGTTATCAGAGACAGCAATGATTCTGCTCTTCGGAAGATTGCCAATGACTCTCTTCTTGTCAAATATAATGGAATTTTCCATACCTTCACTCTCCTAAAGCCTCTGTATGGTCTCTTAATTTTACTCTTAATCTTAATCTCTTAATTTTACTGCCACATTTACTGCTGCTGCTACCCCACAACCCAAGGCCTTCATATGGGGTTCTCCTCTAGGACATGGCCTTACACACCTTTCTCTGTACACTTTCTTATATCCTTATTCACACACTTATTCACACACTTGTAGCAGGATGACTCACATCTCTATCTCGCATACCTAACTCTCACATCTAATCCAGTTTGGTATTTTTATCCACTTATAAGTTGCATTCACTTTATAAGAAGGGAGGAGATCTCCATTGCTTTCTTTATATGTCTCATTCCTCTTTCCACTCTAAAAGTAAGGCATGTCAATCAGAATTATTGTCCAAGGCATTAACTGGACCACGTTAACTGCAGGTAGAATTATACATCTAAAGACAGGCCCCGCCAACTTCCCTTCTTGTCTTTGCTTCTTTACAAGTGAGCACTGGACATGGTGGTCCATAAAGGAGAGCTGGTGATATAATTTGATCTTGACTGGTGAAGATGTCTTCACTTCAACTTGTGATTAAGTTGCCTATTGTGTACCACTGGTGCACAATTACCCTGTAGTGAAGAAAATGGACACGAACCTAAAAGATGATAGTGACGTGATGACGATGATAGTAATAAGAAATAAGTAACAGTAGAATAATAGTAGTCATTATTGCTATCATCATCACCTTCCTTGAGTTTCACTGGCCACTCCTGAATCCTCTGGTTAAATATCATCTAATACCATTTTGCTTTATTAAACTGCTCTGACCAGACACACCTGAATAAATATCCTATCGTCACTACAGGCAGGACCCATACTGTTCTACTCCAGAATGACTCATTTTTTCCAATAATGCCATTTCCACTCACGGAAGTGCCGTCTTTCTAGTTTCACAAAGTACAAACGTTAGGATTTTTAAAACTTATTTCCCTCTCTTCAGTCTCCTCCATCCAACCTGCCACCGAAGCCACCAGCTTTATCCAGGCTTTGATGAACAAGTTTATTATACTATCCACAAACTAGTCTCTGAGCATTCAATCCCGCTTCTTCCAAAGCACACTACTAATAGATCAATCATCTAAATACCCAGTCCAGGCGTTTATAATGGCTCCTGGTGACCTATTATGTCTAATCTACTCTGGGAGACTTATATGCCCTCTATACCTGGTTCCTCCAAACTTTCCAGACATTTCTCCCGAGTTTCTTCAAAACACGGGGCCTCTTCCTTTTATCACCTTCTTTTCTATTCAGAGATAATATTATAGTTCAGAGCACTGGTGTTGAATTATTCCATGTATAATAGAATTATCTCCCCATTTCTATATTAAGTTTCTTATGGACAGAGGCATTTCCTATCCTACCTTTCTGAACTCACCAATACCCACAAACCCTACCCACTGCACCACTGCTGGAAATACAGAAAATGCTACAGAAATGCATATTGGTTGATCAATGGAATATAACCACCGTCGTGCTCAGTAGTGACTATCCTATCATTGCTACGGTTGGGTAAACTTTCAGTGGTTTTCCAAAATATTTAGAATTAAATCTACACCCTTACCAGAGTCCACATAACCGTGCAAGACCTGATCTCTCCGTACTGACCTAATCTTATCATGTGTCTCTCTCAGGACAGCGTTCTCTCTGTTCCTCAAACACACCAAGTTCAATCCTTTTTTAGGGACTCAGCACTCAGCGGTCCCTCTAACTACAGTGTTCTCACAGAGCTCTGTATGGCTTATCCTAACCCCTTATTCAGATTCTGGCTCAAAAAGGCCAATGCCTCAATAAGCCTTATCCTACTGTCCTTTATAAAATACCCTCCTGATCATACCAATCATTTCTTAGTCCTATATTCTCTTTTGTTTTTCTTCACAACACTTATAACTGAAATAACAAGTTTTTTTTGTTTTTAATCAACTGTTTCCATGTCTGGAATATAAGCACCATGATGGCAGGGATTTGGTCTGTCTTATGCCCTGCTCTCTACATGTAACATCTAGAACATAGCCCAACACGCTGCAGATACTCAAGTATTTGTTGAATAAATGATTGATATAAATATCATTAAGATCTGTTTTGCAAGTCCTTGAATCATCTGGCTGATAATAAAGCACTAACTGTCTTTTAGGTCATGTGGGTAAAAGACAAACTACATTCTAGCCCTGGTAGTAGGGAGGGGTACAGGTGTTAGAATCTGAAAACAGTTTGCAAGGATTTGGGCATGAGAATGAAACACCAAGTTGTGGGACCAAAAACTGAGAAATAAGAGGTAAGAGCCAGTGTTTCAAATATTTTCCTTCAAATCTGCATAAACAAATTAAAATATATAAAGCAGTTGAGGAGAAAGAGGAGGCTAATATTCATTGAGCAACTACTATGTTGCAGGTTTGGTGAGACATCTAGTTATACGTTTTATTTGCTGATTCCGTGTGTCACATTGCCACCAATGGTTTTACATTTATTAGTTCGCTTAACCTTCATATTATGCCATGATACAAGTACTGCTATTGTTATCACTCCTATTTTACAAATAAGAAAAAAGGTTCAGATGGGTTAAAATGACTTGCTGCCAGTCACATGAGCTGTGGAGGTAAGATGCTAATTCAGGCCTTTCTGGCTCCAAAGTCTGGGCTCAACTCTGCACAGTGTGTCCTCCATCCAGTTGGTAAATCTGGGCACATCGACAAATGCCTCCCAAATCATCATCTTCGTCTGCCCCCTGAATACCTGGACTACGCCAGACATACTTCTCTGGTTTGGTCCTTCACAAGTTAACACTCATGAGACCTTTCCATCCATTCCTAAGAAATACAATCACCATCATGCCTAAAAAATGTAGTAAGTAATTTTCTTTTCTTCCTACCACTCAAAGAATCTACAGAGATGCTTTTTTATAAAAGCTACAGATAAACTGCTCTTCTGATCTGCACTTTCCCAAAAGCCAAGGATCTCTCTGGGTTTAATGGAAAGCAATAAAGGTAACAGTAATAAGGGTGATAGTGTGTTTCCCCCCTCTTTTAAGAGGTATTATGAGTACATGTTAAATATTAAGTGGAAAACAAAACCAATAAAAAGTTTAATAATAGGAACAATAACAGCTAACATGTACTGAGCACATATCATATGCTAGGCAAAGTGTTTTACACCGATATTTTATTTCATCCTCAAAACTACCCTATGACATAAATATTAATGTTATGCACATTACATAGATGAGAGATCAAACTTCAGGGAAGTTAAGAAATGTACACAAGTTCATTTAGTTAGGAAACCTAGTTTCACTAGCTCCAAGCACTCTTACACTCATACCTCCGATACTCACGTATTTGGACTTCACGTTCTAAAAGCAAGCTCTTTTCAATAGGCTACTGGAGCCTGTAAATAGATGCCTCTCAAGTGATACTTAAAACTCTGAGAAAATTCCTCCTCTGCTCATGCCAATTCCGTGGCAGGATGTCCTCATTAGGCACAAATATTGTCAAATTCTCTAAAAACTCTTAACAGCAAGGACTCTGTCTCTCCCACTACTTTATCCCCAGCACATAAAAGAGGATCTGAAACAAAGCTGACACTCCACAAATATGTGCTGTTGAATGAGTGATTATTAGAATTGTCAAAATCAGGGATTTTAAAGCAAAGAAGCCAAAGGAGCACGGAAGCCTTTGGTTAAGGGCATCCCACTCTCTTAGGGGCTCTCACTGCCGGTGAAGTTAAAACACTCTGCTTTGCCTCAACAGGTCTTGAGTCTTTCTCAGTCCCTGCTTTGACACCTGCCAGTCCTTCCACTGGCAAAGTCTCTCCTCGTGGTTCCAACAATAACCAAATGCTATTTCACAGCTCTGAAGCCACTAACTCAAACTCTTCTTTGGTCACCCCAGCCTGAAGTGCTACCTTTCCTCTGACCATAGCACTTAGACCACAGCACCATTCATAGCACTGTCATAAATTTTAAAAGGCCTTAAAACAGAGGTCTCCACCCTCATTTTACCAAAGAAGAAAGTGGACAGTTATGTATTTTGTCCAAAGTCATAAAACTCATAATAGTTCAAGCTGAAATTTCACTGTGGGTCTTCTGATATTTAGTCCCCATTCTTTCTGTGATCCTCCATCACATCTTTTCCCCTCCCCTTGCCCCCAGTACAGCCTAATCCTTGAGGAAAGGCACAACTGGTAGCAATTATCATTACACTGTCAGCAGCTGTGCTGCTGCTTGGGCTCTGCGGGCACCAGTTTAAACAAAGAAGCAGGGTGAGTGCCAGAGGGGTGACATTTGTCAACAAGTGTTCAAAAGCATCTACAAAACTCAGCATGAAAAGGGCTTCAAAAGGGAGACCAGCTGTCCATCCTGAACCAGTGTCTCCTGTTCTCCTTCATAGAAATCTCCTCATGTGCAAAAGGAAGGTTCTTTGATCACTTGTATGATAGGTCCAAGACACAAGTTAATAACGGTTAATAAAACATCATTATGGCCTGAGTCAATATGCAGAAGTCACATAAAATATTCAGTGAAACAAACGCTACCAAAGAAAGAGTATTTCAGTAGCATATTCACACATTCTTCTAAAACATGTTAAAAAGTTGTAAATATAAAACTCAAGGGCACCTTTAAAAATAAAGTTCTGGGCTTCCCTGGTGGCGCAGTGGTTGAGAGTCCGCCTGCCGATGCAGGGGACACGGGTTCGTGCCCCGGTCCGGGAAGATCCCACATGCCACGGAGCGGCTGGGCCCGTGAGCCATGGCCACTGAGCCTGCGCGTCCGGAGCCTGTGCTCCACAACGAGAGAGGCCACAACAGTGAGAGGCCCGCGTACCGCCCCCAAAAATAAAATAAAATAAAAAAATAAAGTTCTACAAGTCAAACAAAATTGCAATTGCAATACTCCAAATGATTACAGATGTGCACTTGGAAAAAAAAAAGGAACAAAAGGTGCCTATTAGTATGGCAGGCATTGTGGACAAAGAGAGGAAAAGCCATGATTCTTGGCTTCAAAGAATTAAGAGCTTAGTAGACCCTCTGAACATTATTTATAATGTAACATTCTCCTGTGATCGATGAGAAAACTGAGGTCCAAAGAGATAAAATGACTTACCCAAGGGCATACACTGTGTTAGTCTGGATTAAAATGTCTCTCTAGTAACCAATACAGAATTTTTTCCTCTCCACCCCATTCCTTTTAGCCAACTAACCGTTGACATTTGTTGTGAATGGTGACCCAAATTATTCATTTAGTATATGGATAGTAACATTGTTTCTAAACATGAGTTGTCAACACGATTCTATCCACAGAGGCCATTTTCTGACTTTATTATTATATTTTATATATATATATGTGTGTATATATACATATACACACATATATTATATACTATTATTATCTCTATATTAGAAATTATTTTCCAAAGTAAGCAAATGGGTACCATAGTTGGGTAAGCATGGACATCCTAGTTGCAGGAGAAACAAGTTCAACAAGAGGCACTGTGACATCTGTCCTCCCCTGCCAGCACGCCCTGGTACCTAGATGCTCAGTGTGGTACTGTAGCCCAGGTCCAGTCAGGTTTCAAGACAAGTACCTTATGTCACCAGATGTCCTCCGATAATTGCCCCTTCTAAGCCAAGCTGCACAGCTCATCAACACCCACCACTCTATTACCTGTTGCTGAGCAGCCCGCTTAGGGACCATGACAACATGACAGTGTCAGTTCTGTGTATTTCATACACGCAGTCCTCACCTTTCTTCTGGCTACAAGAACAAAGCCAATCGATTGCAAAGCCCCAGAGAACACACTGCCAACCAACAAACACAAAATACTGACCTTCTTGCAAAAGCCTGTGCATGTTTGGGGACCAAATCGCATAATGCACTTGTCCTCGGCATTAAAAAGTCAGGGCTGAAACATTCTTTTCTTTTCTGAATTATTTATCAACAGCAGGGGAAATGGAATACCACAGATATAAAAATAAAGAAAAAAGCAAGGCTCTTTCAGCTCCCTGGTTGCTTAGAGATACTTTCTGGCCCTGACTCTAGAGTTGTCACATTTACCCTGTGGAATTAAATGTGGAGACCTTGTTAACAGTAATGGGACATGAGAATTGAATTCCCTACAAGCTGTGTTCAAATGTCCCTTTGTGAACTCTATTCTTCTAAAAAGGGTATTGTCCTAGTAATGGCTGGGGCCATTAAAGCTTTGCTTGCCGTTTAAAGAAAAAAACACAGGAACTCCCCATTTAGGCAATGGCTCAAATTCTATCATCTTTATGTCTTGGGAAGACAGTCATGACCCAGAGTCCGTGAAAGAAGTCTCTGCGGCATATAATGGCCACGAAACCCACGTACATGATTCCATGGGAAAATTCTAGAGACAGACGTATGGTAGATAAGAGCCAATGGGAGTTTACTGATTTAACAAGCCTCCTTACCTCATCCTGAGTCATTGCATAGATGACTTCTCTGCCCATCTGTTGTTTCCACAGCCTGGAGGATCGTTATTCCAGGGATCAGCGTGGCTTACTCCCCTCACTCCTCTCATGTCTTTGCTTTTGTGCCCCTTACTGTGAGACCTTTCCAGACCACCCCATATAAAACTGCACCACTGGGCTTTCCTGGTGGCGCAGTGGTTGACAGTCCTCCTGCCGATGCAAAGGACGCGGGTTCGTACCCCAGTCCGGGAAGATCCCACATGCCGCGGAGCGGCTGGGCCCGTGAGCCATGGTCGCTGGGCCTGTGCATCTGGAGCCTGTGCTCCGCGACAGGAGAGGCCACGACAGTGAGAGGTCCGTGTAAAAAAGAAACTGCACTGCTGCCCACCCTAGCACCCCCATCTCCTTCCATCACTTTATTTCTCCCCATAGTTCTTACCGTCTGGCATACTATATATTGATATTTCCTGTTTATTGTTTGACTCCACCCAACTAGTATGAAAGCTCCACTGATAGCAAAATTTTCTGTCTTCTTCACTAATGTATCACGACATCTAGAATAATACCTGATGCTCAGTAGATTTCTCAATCAATAATCGTTTAATGAATAAAGTAATGAATGAATAAATCACTCTCTGGAAAAACCAGAATTTGATACGCTACCCAATATGCTACAGGAAGCAAGGAAAACCATGGTAAATGTTATTTCTAGAGTAGACCCAGTAACAGGAAGAGATCTGTCCTGGTGGCATTTTTTCCCAATGTTTTTTTATTGTGGTAAAGTACACATAACATAAAACTTGCCATTATAACCATTTCAATCGTACAGTTTAGTGGTATTAAATCCTACATCCATATTGCTGTGCAATCATCACTATCATCCAGCTCCAGAACTCTTTTCATCTTGTAAAACTGAACCTATATACCCACTAAACAATAACTCCCCAGCCTGTAACAACCACCCTTTTACTTTCTGTCTCTATGAATTTCACAACTCGAGATTCTACATATAGTGGAATCATTCTGTATTTGTCCTTTTGTGACTGGCTTCTTTCACTTAGTATAATGTTCCCTGTGGTTCATCCGTGTTGTATGTGTCAGAATGTCCCTCCTTTTTAAGGCTGAATGGTACTCCACTGTATGGATATACTGCATTTTGCTTATTCATTTTTCTGTTGAGGGATACTTAAGTTGCTTTCACATTTTAGCTATTTTTGTGACTGACGCTGCTGTAAACATGTGTGCACAAATATCTCTTCAAAATCTTACTGTCAGTTATTTTGGGTATATACCCGGAAGTGGAATTGCTGGATTATATGATTTTTAATCTATCTTTAATTTTTTGAGGGACTACCAAACTGGTTTCCACAGCAGCTGCACCATTTTATATTCTCCCTAACAGTACAAAAAGAGTTCCAAATTTCTCCATATTCTTGTCAACACTTGTTCATTTCTGTTTTAACTCACTTTTGACCCTACATCCCTCATCCAAACCATCATTTGTTCAGATCAGTCATAAATAATAACACACACATTAATGAAGCAGATATGAAAAGAAAAAATGAAAGGAGATTCGAGGGAAAAAGGTATAATAACACGCCCGAGAGTACAGAGTCAAGGGACAAAATGAGATGAGAAAAGAGACAAAATAAAATTAAACATGTCCAAATAGCAGTGGAGCAAATTCAAACCTCCAGGAACTTTGAGAGGTAAGCACGATTACATGCCAGTGCTATTTTCTAACTTGCAGGTTTTCTAAATCCTAAAAATAGATTGAGGGCACTGCTCTCTGGCCTCACTCATGGGCTTGGCTCTGAAGCTATGAGCTGCTCCAACCTGTCCTTAAAAAAAAAAAAAAAAAAGGTTTGGTTGAGGCCAAGAGAAGCATGACAGGCTATATCTTCACTTGATCTCCTCCACTGCACTAAAAGCCGCTCAGCCTGGGTTGCTGTGACCTAACAGTCATTTAGACCACACACTCTCTGGCTGAGACAGGAACTGTCCCCTCATGCCCCTCTCACACTGATAGGCAAGGATGCTATCTGCTTCCAAACAATGCCACATCTTTCACATAACCAAGTCAAATGGACAACCTGCTTAAAGAAAAGAATTTCTCTTAATGAGAAAATACCCTAAAGTTTTGGAGAATCAAAAAGCAAGCTCTCTCTGGGCGCATTTCTTCAACAGTTCGTCCAAATTCAGAATCAAATCACTGTAACAGAAAGGTATTTTCTGACGCCTTATATGTCTCTAACATCCCAGCTATTTGAAATTCCTGATACGTTAATGCTTTCCCTACATTCAACTGATCAGTCAGAATGGGAAAATGAATGCTAAAAGGGGAAAAATAATTGCTAGCTGATCTAGGAAGACTCTTTGAATTTTAAAGAACAAAGAACTCAATAAGAAATATGGAAAACACATCTCATAAACAAGACGGGGGCTCGCTGGAGCACCTGTCTAGTTACAAAGTGTCCTTATGTAAAATAATTATGCAAGGTCCTGACACCACCAAGATATGCGTTAATGCTACACAGTTCTTTAGGGTCCTATACTTTTCCCAGAAATGTCCGTTAATGAATAACACCTAAGAAACCCTGATCCCTCCCGCTGCGTGAACCTCTAAGTATGTGTACTTCCTGCTTGGGGCTGGTCTGAGTTTTGCTCTGTGACTCACTCACTCCTCATCCAAATTGAGGCAAAAACAACCATCACCATCCATCGTAATAACGGAAGACTAAATGCATGTATATGATAGACCCAAATGAAGACAGAGAAGCAACTGGATCTTAATACTTCTTCAATGTGGCAAAAACTAAAATAATGCATCCAGAAGACAGGATATTTTGCAGCCACGAACAGTTGTATTTTTATGGAATTTACTAAGTTGGCCAACGCTCGTGAAATAAGTAGAAACAATTAAAATATTAATTGATAGCTGCAGTGTGATTTCCACAATGTAGAATACCCATGTAGGCATCGGGTATTCAACAGGTGGACGACAAACTCACTGTTGGCTTTACACATCTCTCTGTATGCTGTGATTTCCCTCTGAGGACATTTCCCAACTGTCAAAACCGCATCCTGGAGTCCAACCTAGACCAAGCTTCTGACCCTTGTCCTGAAAGCAATTTGTCCTATGGCTGCCCCTAAGGACTAACCAGATGCCAGCCAGCAGAGCTGATAAATGCCAAAGGTGTTCACAGTTTAGGGGGCTTCCTTTCTCAGGGAATAAACATAAATGTTTTAAGGGAGCTTACAGAACATATTCCAAAGCTCTGGTCTACAGGAACTTACAAAACGAATGACTCTAGAGGTGATATTTTTCTTTAAATAAAGGAATGTATCCCTTGCTAGTTACAGACCATTGTGAATCTACTTTTTGCTGATCTCCTTAACCCATGAGCCCAAAGCATCTAACTGCAGGCTCCCAGAGAATCTGGACACTGTCAACAGAGACTGAGCCTCTAAAGACAAGGGGCTTCCAGATGTACTTCAAAGAGCCTTGGTGTCCCTGGAAGTGCTTCTACAGCCACTTGGTGAGAAGGAGGGAGAAAGGGAAATTTGTTGATCAGGTCTTAGTGCTTCAATATTGAGCACCATCTCAGAGTCAGTCATTGGGTTGGGCTTTTTCATGTGTCTAAACATTAAAACCCAACCTGCTTTCTTGGGGTTACAAACTGAGCCGTAGGGCACTTAAGGAATCACACCTATATCCCAAAGCTTATAAAGGGCAGAGCTGTGGGTTAAATAGGATTCTCTTGGACCCAAGTCCCAGGCTCTGTCTGTCATTCTAATAATGGCCAATGTTTACTGAGCCACTGCAGTCCATATTGCATTAGCATTTTAAAGGCATCTTCCAAAGAGCTCTGATGGAGGTTGCATCTGAGTCTCTGAAGGTAGAAGTCCTTCATTCCTATCTACCCCTACTCCAGCACTCCCAAGGGCTGTGGCTATGTGTTCTCTAACCTCCCTGTGTCTCAAGTAAGATTCCTCACCCGTAAAATAGAGGTAGTAGTAGATAATGTTTGTTGAACATTTGCTCTGTGCTGAGCTCTCTTCCAACCACTTTAGAAATATTATCTAATTTACTCCTCACAAGAGTCTGGGAGAAAGGTATGTCCATTTCCCCAAAGTTGATTCAAGTTGACACTACTAATAAATGCCTGGAGTTGGGGAAGGAACCCAGGTCTGTCTGATTCAGAGCCTTCTGTTTTTCCCACTTCGACCCAGGACACCTCCAGGTTTGCTGTAGATTGACAAACATGGAGATGGATCTACGTCTCAAGCACCACTCACCCTATTATTTCTTATTTCTCTTATGCCATCTCCCACTCAACATCAAAATCAAACCCATTCAGACAGCTCCCTGTGGAAAACACATTCTCTCTACCATGTAGTAATTAATGCCCTTCTTTCTCCCAGCACCAGGGCTCTTTCCCACATCATTTACATTCACACCTCAAAATTTAGCACCTATATGCCTTATAAAATTATGCTCCTAAAATGTAAATTGTACGCCCTCCGAAGAGACCATAATTTCCTAGAGGTCAGGAACCATATCTTAAAGAATCACAGAATTAGAAAAGTAGTAGCTTGCAAGATTACGTCTTTTTTTAAATAAGCTGAACTCCTTTCAAAAGAAATCTTATTTGGAATCCCAGCTCCTCTGACTGAAAACTATTGAGCTAATTAATCCTTAATCTTTCAAGGTGCAAAGGAAAATATTGAGACAGTGGCATTCATTCAGTGAGCTGGCATCCAGGGTAGAACTAGAATCTAAGTTGCCTGATTCTCATCCAGTGGTTGCTTTTCTATGAAAATCCTGGGACTTTTCTGTCTCCCCTCACTTTCTCTCTTTGACTTGGCTACAGTCAAGAAAAAAAAAAAAAAAAAATTGGACAAACTGCCTTGAATCTGGAAACCCTGCCAGAAGAGCTGAAGAAAAACAGGGCAGGTAGAACCTGGCTATCAGATCACCTTCTAGGACCCTCAAAGGACGAAAACAGCATCATAATTGCAAATGCCCTTCAACTGACATATTGGCCAATCAAATTACTCAGAAACCTGATGAAGCAAAGCCATTGCTTTTAATCTCTTTAGTTCAGACTCCTAATCTATGTCACTAAGGATGAAAGGCATTAGCACAACCAAGTCATAAACATTTTTTTAAATTTAATTTAGTAGGATGACACTTAGGAGATTTTGGAGATTTTCTAAAACTAAAATGTAATACAGTTCACTGCATTGTATTCCATTCCACAGAAAAAAAGTGGAAAACACATAAAGTGTAAAGAAAAGATATCACATATAATCTTCCATTCACAGATACTTTCTGATACCTATTTATCTGGGGGAATATTCCCTGCCTCTATTTCTATGTGTTTATGTATATCCATAGATAATTTTTATTTATTATTTAAATTGGAAAATAGTATACATACTGGTTAGAATTTCATCATACTGTATGATGAGAATTTTCCATTGACACTGAATAGTCTTCCGAATATTATTTTAAAATTCATTGTATTCCAATATATGAATATATTGTAATTTATTCAATCAAACTTTCATTAGTTCATATTTAGGCTGCCTCTAGTTTCTTTTCTTATAAATAATAAGTGGAATAAATGGGCACAATGAAAATCTTCTCACATATGTAACTGTGACTGATTGTTTCTTTAGAATAAGTTGCTGTAAATAAATATTTCTAGGCCTTTTGATACATCCTGTCAAATTATCCTCAAGAATGTTTGTATCAATTTATATTCTTACCAGCAATGTATGAAAAGGTGCCTGTTTCCTAAACCATTTCCAAAAATGGGTGGTTGACATATATGTAAATAAATATAATATCTATCCATATATCTACACAGAGATAGGCACATACATAAATTTAGTATAAGCATCTAATTGCATTTCTTTTAATTACTCCTATGCTTGAAATAGTTTTCAAGGCTCTGAATAGACAATAGATGCTGTCAGTTGCCTAGACAATTATGGATCTACACATACATACATATCATCTCCTTCCTTGACAATACAACCCAAGTATTATAAAGGAAACCGGGACCTGCCCCACCTCAGGGATAAATCTTGATTCAAGGTAATTCTATTTGCTTTTCTAAGGTATAATTTATTAATAGGCATATTAAACAATTTTGGCCAAGGAGACATGAAAACAGATCTGCTAGGGATGGATTTCTGATAAAGTTATCCTTGGTCTTAACAAAGGACTCTAGGAAGGAAATCCTCTTTTCCCTTATGACTTTGGGACATTGTTAAATTGAGATATGATGCATGGGGTTGCCTCAGCCATTCTGAGACCTGGAAGGGAGTCAGATCAAGTTTCAAACTATCACGATGAAAATAGCAAAGTAAAAGGTTAGAAACAATCTATGTCACTGATGATGTCATGGAGCAGCTGAATTAACTAACTCTAGAAACACTGTCCTAGATGTTTTGTTATAAGAGAATAAATTTATCATTTAAGCCGGTCGAGTTGGGTTTTTCTTAAATCATTCTTGAAGCTAAAATCATCTGAACCGATGTACTTACACTGTCTCACTTTATCCTTCAACAACTCCATGAAAGTGTACAGAGGACACTGATGAAGAAGCAGAGAACTTTAATGGTTTTCTAATTTACAAAGTAAAAAGGGGGCACTGCCGAAGCTTGCAACAAGTTGAATTTATACACCAGTTTATACACCAGATTTTAACCACGAGAACTTATAGCTTTCATTCGGCTCAAGAATAAGTAATGTATATTTTCAATACTCTTACATAAAGGAAACATAATCCAAAGATATTTCACTATATCTTAGACAAGTGTGGAAACAGCTAAGCATATATGCATTTACCAAATCTTTAAGATGGAAATAAAGAATACATGATCGCTTGCTGGGTTATTAAAGAGAAATGCCCATTCATTGTGTCGACTCAAATGTGGATATAAGCAGGGCTGCAAGGCTGGCCTCAACAGTGTTGTAAGTGCTAAAGCATCCTTAATCAAACCCCTTTATGTGAAAGCTTAACTGTCATTCTGCATGCACAACTCCAACAATGGAGTGTACAGAAATACTAAGGAGCCTTTTACAATGAATTTGAGTCAAAGGCAACACAGTTCTTAATAGGTGTGTGCATAAACACCCTGGGGGCAAGATCCATCATTTATTCTAGTTGGTCTGCAGCAGCTAATGTGGTTCAGATAAAAAAACAAAAACCGAAAAACCAAACACAAACAAACAAACAAAAACCTCTCAGTTAAACCCAACAAGGAAGCCAAACACCAGACAAATCCTTCATCCTAAAATATCAAGGGATATGCCCTTTGATATCCTCCCTGAGACATTTCCTGGCTTTAATAAACCTTAGCACTATTTTAACACTTCTGTTGCTAAATGGAGTAAGTTTCTGGTCTTTGGCTTTTCCAGGACTACATATGGAAAACTAAACTTGGCCCGGAAAACCAAATATTCTATTAATTTTCACTCTGTGAACCCTGTTTAGAGGGGTCTCTTAATTTTTCCCTGTTTTCTCCTTTTGTTAACTTTTTTGTTTTTGTTTTGTTTTGTTTTGTTTTGTACCTGTGAAAACAGGTGATGGGCAGAGAAGCCCAGTCACAAATTTGTACGTGCAAGTAATGTAGCTTTCTATAATTTCTTCATTTCAACTTAATGAATGGTTCTGAACTCCTATTCTTCTGCACTAGTGGGGTAGTGAAAATGTCTCAGTCATTTTAAGGATTCCTTGCTTTCATCTGTCTGTGTCATGGTTCTAGGAGATTCCAAGTAATCAAGACACTCGCAGAGAGACATCAGTCTGGTCCTTGGCCCGTGGAACACACAGGTCACCATGAAGATGTCCCATTTATCTTTAAGGGCTCTTTGAGTCATCATAACAGTCAGGACACAATTGAAGATTCGGGACCTCCCCATGAGACCCTACCTACAGAGCATCCCACAGCCTTTCTCTCCCCAGAGTCTTATACACATCCCAGAAGGCAGCTTTGGAGGCAGAGCCCTTCCCTCCAGAAACCATCCAAACCTCTGCTTTAATTACCTTCTGCCACCATGTCACCCACCACCCATTCAAAGGAATCATTTTCTAGTCTACAATATAGAGGGCAATTCTTCTTCTCTCTGATTCCAACCCCACCCCAATATTCCCTCCAAACTCTAACCATCTCTGTTCTACAAAGGCAAGAGCTCTCAACCATGACTGCCTATTAGAATCACTTGGACGTTTAAACAAAAACACTGAAGCCAGGTCACAACCCCAGACCAAATGAAAATCAAAGCCTCAAGGGGTAGATCCCAGGTATCGACTTTTTAAAATTCATGTCCTAAGTGATTCTAATCTGAGGTGAGAGTTGAGACCCTCTGCCCTAAAGGGTTAGAATTTTGGAATCCTACTTTGGTACTTTCACATCCCTCCTCTGGAGGGGGAGGAAGGTGACAAAGTCTGTCTAAATAAAGGAAAGAAAAAATGAATATACCAGGCAAACAAATCAAAACAAAAGGCAAATGCCTCCAAAGAACATCAGAGTTTTTAACTGGGTTTTGAAATATCCAAAGGTACAAGTCTTATTTTGACTTTTCTTATTCAACATATCAATAAATGTAGTCTGTTATCTTTAATAAAATGTTTCGCATTCTAAAGCCTTTGACAGAGCATTTTCCACTAAAGTAAAAGTAGTCTACAAGTCCATGACTGGAATTTTATTCTTATATCTGTATCACCTCTTGACTGAGAGGCAAGTAATTAGAACTTGCACCTTTATGATGCCAGATAGTCAAAAGTATACCAGAGCAAATGTGTCCAAAACAAGCACATACTATGTGCTTGAAAGATAAGGATAATCAATGCATAACTTACTACTGTGTTCAATCAAGGTGGAGGATTTTCTACTTTAGCTCCATTTCATGTGGCCCTGCTCAATGAGAAAACATCAGGTATATCATATTTGAAATGTTCTGTATTTCTTCGACCTTAGTAGGAAGACATTTTCCAGAAAACTAGTGTAAAATTTCTTTTACATCTTTTAAACTGTTACCTCACATCTTTCATTATGTGGTACTTTATTTAAACCATTAAATTAATAGACTATTATATCTAACTTTAACTAAGCTTACTTGAGTTCAAATACATACTTCCTTCAAGCTCTCTTCCATGCCAATATCAAAAAACATTAAAAAATCTCTTAGCAAGATAATGGAAATCACATATGATATTTGTTATCTCACTTGTTCCCTTTATTTCTTACCTTTACGGAAAGTTTTTGGCATAAAAATGGGTGCTTACCCACTACTGTCAAGTACCTGTCTTATTGCTGCATGCTTTGATCGTAAATCACAAGTATCCTCCTTTAAAGCTTCCTGAGTATTCAAAGGTAATGTCTTATCAAACAACCTAAACACAGGGAGTTTAACTGGGGATAAATGAAAGTCAGGGACCAATAAATCAAGCAGGTTGACCATTTCAAAAATCAAAGGGTCCAGGGAAGAGGAAAGGACTCCCCAACCTCAATTTTCACTACTCCTCCAGCTTCAAAATTCATAAAAAAATAAGGGCAACTCAGGGATCTCTTACAGAACAAAAAGTGATTTAGAATCACACACAAATTCCAAGGCCAAAAACTCCCCCAGTGACAAAGGTCCAATGTTTTCGATTTCACCAACAGAAACGTTCCTAGAAAAAAGCATGGAGCCTCATACAAATTACACAGTTATGTCAGGGAACCCCAGCCATCACAGTAATGATTAAGTTATAGCACATTTTAAAATTCTAGATAACTATTTTCAATGTTGAATCCTCAGAACTTTTATTATCCCGTGAGATACGACTTTTTCACTTTTTAACCAGAAAAAATGTAGGAAAGAGGTAACATTTCTTTTCTGTTTGATATATTGTCTTTCCTCTCCAGCATCATGCTTGGCATCTGCTATCTCTGGTGCAGCCTTTCTCAAAGAACTGTTGTTACAGCATAGAACTGGGAAGGGCAATTCTGGGGATCCTTCTCTGGAACTTGTCAAGGGCCAACACTATAGGATGTGAAATACCCAGTACTTAACTAAACCCCACTAAGACTTTAAAGAGGGATTGATTTGGTAAACTTGGAACATATTTGACAGTGAATGCACATTTGAGTTTTCTCAGCTGAAGATCTTGCCTCACTAACCATGAAATTCCTGGGCAAAGAGGTCATTTGTCACTAATGTCTTTGGCCATATTTCCTAACACTCATGACAGAAACTAATTGTATATTGGACACATAAATGAATGAGTGAGAGAGTGAATGAATGAGTGAATCCGTCATTCTATAAATCAATGTACCACCAAAGCTCATATGTCTTCTTTAATTATAGGCTCACTCATTTTTTGGTTGAATGGAGATTTTCTATATGACTACTAACTTCTAAAATGTTAGCACCAGAGTAAATGACAAACTAAAAAAAAAGGAGAGAAAAAAACAGCCCAATGTACTTTGAAAACCACCTGAACAGTTGCAGCAGATACTAACTGATTTGGGACAGAGACCACAATGATCTTTGGAAATAAGAATGTCAATAATGAGAAATGCCATGTCAGGAACTCATGGCAGACAAAAGGATGTCTTCAGGCCTGTCAATTTCTCCTAGCAAATTTCTTCTGGAAACGAAGCATCTGAAAAGACATCTTACAGTGGCAGATATCTGTTATATACCTCATTTATTACATAGACTACTAACCACTTGGGGGAAGGAGTCTTCTTTGCCAATAAAGAAATGACAGAAATTAAAAGTGTGGACCTGCTTATCTTGTCAAGAGCACACTTGGCCTGACAGGTTTATTTTCTTCAGGACACCAAGGTAAATGTCAGAGTTCCAGCTTACTATGGAAATGTCTAATGGAGGACCCTGAATCTGGTCTAGAGGAGAAATGACCATCAGGGAGGATGCTTGTCTCTTGCCTCTCCTCATTCCCATCAATATTCCATATTCCCATTCACGTCTCATCTATATTCCCAAATTTCTACTTTACATGCACGCTATAACATGCCTTGGTAAACTCCAATAGCTCCTCTTGGCTTGCAAATACATTCCAAATGCTCCATTCTGACAATCAAACACCCTTTTCTTATTGCGTTTTGCTTGAACTTCCATCATAGCACTTAGTACAATGTGTTTAATATCATCATTATTTTTTGAGACTACATTCCCCATCACGTTGTGAACTGCGACTAAAAAATAAGGTTACTTTAATCAACAGCTCTTCATGTCAATGGACACAAAACTTGTTAAGAATCTACTGTATCATTTGCTATGGTATTTATTAGCACCATTCACCAAATACGTCTAATTATCAACCTAGGTACATGGTAGGAAGGCCTTTCCTCTTCTCCTTGTAGTTGGTTGAGGACTGGTAACTAGTTATAGTTAGTCAATGAGTTGTACATCAAAGGGATTTGGTTAGACTATATTTTGGCTGATACAAGATGCTCTAGGCTCTCTTCTCCCTGTCTTGGTGACTAGCAATGTTCACAATAGTGACTATTCCATCAGCTTATATCCCAAAGTCATTATGATAAGCAAAGCACCACTCCTGTTGACCGGTGAAATACGTGAGCAACAAACAAAACCTGGTTATTTTAAGTCACTCATATTTGAGGTTGTTACTGCAGAACATCCTAACCTGACTGATACAAGGGCCATGATAAATGTTTTCACACATATTATTTGATGTTCACAGTAACCTATAGGTACAACAGATATGAGCAATGTTTTACAAGTGAGATTTAGAGAAGTAAACAATTAGCCCAGGGCCAAGCAGCTTTATTCACTCCCTCATTCAATACTTACTGAGCACTGCCCTGTGCTGGGCTATATTCTAAGTAGCCAAGGTAGAACTGTCCTAAGGCAGAACAAGCCTGTTGAATAAAAAAAAAAGTCAAAAGTTTGGGTGGCCGCCTCCGAAAGGACAAGGATGGAAACGGTACAAGATAAAGTCAGAGAGGCAGAAAGGAAAAAAGTCACGTAGGGTTTTAAATCAAAATAAGGAGAATTAATTTGATTTTCTGAGAAATGGAAAACTACAAGAGATCTTTAGAAAGTCCTGGTTTTACAAGTTTGCCCTCATCACTCTGTGAATAGAGAGTTACCGTAGAGCAAGCCTGGGACAGCAGGTCCAGAATGGTAACCACTGAGGATGTCTGGTAGTTTGGTAGTAGAGGATATGGACGGAAATGGATGAAGTGGACGGACTTAGGACAGCGTGTGGTGGGTAGATTCAACAAGTCTGATGTACAGACTGAAAGTGGAGGGACAAGAGAAGGAAAGCAATCAAGTATCACCCGTAGCTTCCTGGCTTGAAAAACTAGATAGATGGTGCTTTCATTTGCTGAGATGCAGAAAATTGGAAGAGGAGGAGGTTTGCAGAGGTGGAAGGAAATCCAGAGTTCTATCTCATACATGTTAATATGAAATGCTTATTAAATACCTATGTGTAGATGTCAAGTTGAATATATGATTCAGAAGCTCAGGAGAAAGACTGGAACTGGATAGAAATTTAGGAGTTATTAACATAGAGATGCTGTAATGTCATAATACTGAATGGAGGCATCTGAAAAGACGATATGGATGAACAAGAGAAAAAGGTCCAGGGCAGGGCTCTACAGTACTGTAACCTTTAAGATATCAGCAGAGGGAGAAGAACAGCTAGGGACACTGGGAAGGTGTGACCGGTGACATAGAAGGAAAATCAGGAAATACACTGTCTCAGAAGTGAATAAAATAATGGGCTTAAAAAAGGACGATGTAGTCAGCTTTGCTAAATGCTGCTGAAAGGTCACAAGAGATAAGAAGATTAGACTGAACAAAACGGAGCTCATGGTTGACCTTGATAAATGTACTCTCTGTCGAATGGTGCATCTGGAAGACTTAGTGGGAGTGGATGAAGAGGGTGTGTGAGGCAAGTACATGTAAGGAAGGCAGTAACCCCTGATGATGCAATTAAGACGTTTGCTATGAACAGAAGCAGAAAAATGGGCAGTATATGAGAAGAAATCTGGGGTCAATGGAAGGTTTTTTTTTTTTAAGAAAAATATCTTATCCCCAATTCTATGACCTATGGGGGCAGTCCAAAAGCCCTCACTGAGGTTTCTGACACTCCTGAGAGGAGGCCGTGGTGACTGTGATTGTTGCATTCATGTCTGTATAAATGTACTTTGGGTGGCAGGGAAAGGATCGGAATGGTTACCTCTGCCCCTGAGGTCACAATATCCCATACACACATGTACCATTTCCCTCACCGTCCCTTATGTTAACCTACATTCATTGGGGTCACAATGGGGAGGGTCTCACCCAGTCTTCAAGGTGGCAGATTTTGCTGAAAGTTGGAGGGTCATGAGGAAGACTCGCCCTGCATACTATACAGCAAAACCACCACAACAAAACCCCTCACACTAAGTATTCCTACCCTTAAAAGTCCTTTCAGCCATCCTTTCACTGAGCAGTTTTCGTTGACCCCTGTCCTCCACAGCACCCAGCCTTCTGCTCTCTGGCTGGTTCCTCTCTCCTCCCTCTTTTATTTCTCTCTTTTGTTCTAACTTTTCTGTTCTCTCTCAGACAAGATACATGCACAAACAAAACAAAAAGTTCCCCTGCAGAACTACTTACTCTTTGTTTTTTTTGGTTGGTGTACCCACTGATAACCATACACTTGCCTTTTACTCCAAACAACACATTTCTCTTTCTAAAAGTAACTCTGGAGCTAGTTCTTAAAATACTACATTTTCCATCTGGTTGCATATATACTGTACAAACTACCAGGCAGAGCACCTGTCCTTAAGAGGCTTTCAACAAGCACCAGCTCTTGTCTTCCTCCTTCAGTGAAGAAAATAAAAGCAGAGGTGCTACGTATTCTGATATAATTTCAACAAGGCCTTTCCACCCAGCAGTGCCTTAATCAGGTCTGAGTTGCATGATACGGTGCCTCTGTGCTGGGAGATGATCCGCTGCCTTTGCCTCATGTTAGGGTTAACATAAGTCAGGACCCGGACAGACCACTGAGAACAGAACAAGACTCATCTGTAATATCACAGATTTTTAGACTATATTTGTTTACAGGTCCAAAAGAGTTTTGCCCCCTTAAAATGTTTGGATCACAGCATAATGTTTATGAAGTCTCTTTTTTCTCTGGGAATTTTGTAATAATACATAAAAGACAGGTAAACAATATTTGGTCTACTGCAGGAGTCAGAATCTTGCATCAATCTGAAATCCTTTAGCCAAAGAACAGTAACGTAAAAATATACAACAATCAATGGCAAAAGTATTTGGACATACAAACATGCTTCTCAAACTTTTATAACTTTTTACACCTCTGAAAAGGCCATTCAAAATAAAATATATTGGGGCTTCCCTGGTGGCGCAGTGGTTAAGAATCCACCTGCCAATGCAGGGGACACGGGTTCGAGCCCAGGAAGATCCCATATACCGTGGAGCAACTAAGCCCGTGTGCCACAACTGCTGAGCCCACGTGCCACAACTACTGAGCCCACGTGCCACAACTACTGAAGCCCACACGCCTGGAGCCCATGCTCCACAACAAGAGAAGCCACCGCAATGAGAAGCCCACATACCGCAACAAAGAGTAGCCCCCACTCGCCACAACTAAAAGCAAGCCCACGTGCAGCAATGAAGACCTAACGCAGCCAAAAATAAATAAATAAATAAATTTTTTAAAAATTTAAATAAAATAAAATATATTAAGAGTGGAATTCCACTGTGAGTGAAAATAAATTTAAAATTTTTTAAATAAATTAAAATAAATGAATTAATTTAAAAAGAAATCATTTTTTATATACCAGTCATTAGGACAAAGAGAAAGATGCCAAGAGTCAGAGAAATACACAGCATGACTGAAATCTTGTATTCAGGGAGCACCTTCCTTATAGGTTACAGATTGGGCATTTAAAGACATTTCATCCAAGAGAAGAAAGACTCAGAATCTTCTACCACCCTGAACCAATTTACTGTTCCTGTCTCTGTGTTCGTGATTTGAATGATAATGGAACCCCAAACCAAATGCCCACCAAGCCAGCACTGCTCACACAGAGGCAGTGACCACAATCCATGGAGTTCCAGTTTTGTATTCACAGCCCAGTGATAAAGGGAAGAAGAGGGACAAAACTGACAATAAGCATATGTCAGTGAAAAGTCTTGACTGGCTCCCATATACCCAATCCGTGCCCACCAGATACTCTCGCTCCTGCTTTAAATTTAACCTCTTATCTTTCCCAACGAGAACAAAGTACATTTTCTCACATAAAAACACATTTCATCTTGATGGAAGGAAAACAGTTTGATACTTTTCTCAATTTGGAACTGATGTCTCTCTCTAAGTCCTTCAGTGTTACCATAGGCAACTGGGTCTTCAATTTCAAATCATATACCCATGCACGCACGCACACACACAGAGACAGAAATACTGGGAGTGGAAATAAATTAGGCAGACAAAATTTCTCTTATTCTCACTTCATTCCTAAAAAGGTGATGATAAGATAATGCAAGAGAAGAACTAGTTAGTTGAAAACAGTACTTAGTGTACTTAGAGCTAAATGTAATGACACAGATACTGGCACAGAGAAGGACTGAATCAGAAAAGCAACATTGCTTCTTAATGCTCACCGGTACAAGAGAAGTCATCCACGCGAATGTATCCTGGGACACAGTCACAGCGATATAGCCCAGGCAAGTTGACACACACAGTGTTGGCATGACAGTAATGCATCTTAGCCGCACACTCATCAATATCTGAAGGAGAAAAAAAAGAAGCAATATCACGGTTAGTCAGATGGTTGAACCGGAATGTAATCATCTTACAATGAAATTAGAAAGAGCGAATGCCCATGGAAGCCAAGAGAAAAAGTAAGATGTGTTAAACACAAAGGCTTAAGTGCAAATTCAGCTGATGCAGAAGATCCCATCTTAAACTGAAAATATTTCTAGAAAGATGCATGGTGGGACACAACAGTGAAGAACCTAAGTATGAAGATTGAATATGTTATTATTAATCTCTAACCAAGAAAGATGCTTGTTTTAAATGTCCAAATTCAAGGAGTTCTGTGTCCAGGCATTGATACCAATGAATATTTATTAGGTGTCCACTGTACATGGTGTTGCTTTTATCAGAGAGATAAAGGGAATCGAGCCCCTCTCTGCTTGTTTTTCTTACTAAGACATGCTTTAATCCATCTGTTACAAAATGATGGTGTAGCGACTTTCTCCCACGTTGTACTGTGAATACAGACTGCAGCTACTGTCTAATGCAAATTAATGTCTTTCACCCCTTAACCTGGAGATGCATCCCATGTCAAAGAATAATGGGCTGATTCAACAAAAAAGATCTTTTCTCTTTGGAATGGAGATCAGAGCACCATCTGCTTTCTCATAAAAAGTTCATGGTAAGAATTAAGATAACCTACAACCTTAAGTCAAGAGTTTAGTATTTTCTGGAATTTATGTTTTCAAAAATGGCTTTACAGCAACGTACAGATTCAATGCAATCCCTATCAAACTACCACTGGCATTTTTCACAGAACTACAACAAAAAATTTCACAATTTGTATGGAAACACAAAAGACCCTGAATAGCCAAAGGAATCTTGAGAAAGAAAAACGGAGCTGGAGGAATCAGGCTCCCAGACTTCAGACTATACTACAAAGCTACAGTCATCAAGACAGTATGGTACTGGCACAAAAACAGAAATATAGACCAATGGAACAGGACAGAAAGCCCAGAGATAAACCCACACACATATGGTCACCTTATCTTTGATAAAGGAGGCAAGAATATACAATGGAGAAAAGACAGCCTCTTCAATAAGTGGTGCTGGGAAAACTGGACAGCTAGCTGTAAAAGAATGACATTAGAACACTCCCTAACACCATACACAAAAATAAACTCAAAATGGATTAAAGACCTAAATGAAAGGCCGGACACTATAAAACTCTTAGAGGAAAACATAGGCAGAACACTCTATGACATAAATCACAGCAAGATCCTTTTTGACCCACCTCCTAGAGAAATGGAAATGAAAACAAAAATAAACAAATGGGACCTAATGAAACTTAAAAGCTTTTGCACAGCAAAGGAAACCATAAACAAGACGAAAAGACAACCCTCAGAATGGGAGAAAATATTTGCAAACGAACCAACTGACAAAGGATTAATCTCCAAAATATACAAAGCAGCTCATGCAGCTCAATATCAAAAAAACAAACAACCCCATCCAAAAATGGGCAGAAGACCTAAATAGACATTTCTCCAAAGAATATATCAGATTACCAACAAATACATGAAAGGATGCTCAACATCACTAATTATTAGAGAAATGCAAATCAAAACTACAATGACATATCACCTCACACTGGTCAGAATGGCCATCATCAAAAAATCTACAAACAATAAATGCTGGAGAGGATGTGGAGAAAAGGGAACTCTCTTGCACTGTTGGTGAGAATGTAAATTGATATAGCCACTATGGAGAACAGTATGGAGATTCCTTAAAAAACTAAAAATAGAACTCCCATACGACCCAGCAATCCCACTACTGGGCATATACCCTGAGAAAACCATAATTCAAAAAGAGACATGTACCACAATGTTCACTGCAGCTCTATTTACAATAGCCAGGACATGGAAGCAACCCATCAACAGATGAATGGATAAAGAAGATGTGGCACATATATACAATGGAATATTACTCGGCCATAAAAAGAAAACAGAAGAGTGGATATCATGAAAGTCAAGAGGAAAAATGTTTCAAGAAAGGAGTAATGGTCAGTTTTGTCACGTGATGCTGAGAAAGTTGAATAAGATAGAAAGAGAATTAACCATTGGATTTGGCAAGAAGTTCACTGCTGCCCTTGGCCTGGTAAGAGTAGTTTGGGGAAAGGGGCTGGCAAAGCCTGACTGGAGTCAATTAAAGAAAGAATGAAAGATGAAGGAGACAGAGAAACAAGGCGAACTTTTTGAGATATTTTGTCATCAAGAGAAGAAAAACTGAAGCAGTAGCTCTAGGGAGACTCGATTATGAAAGACAGTCTTGTTTAAAGACTCTCTTGTGATGGAAAAACCACAGTGAGTTTACACGCCATTGGGAATGATTCAACACTAGTGAAGAAAATTGACAGTATAGAAGAGAGAACAGATCTTTGCAGAAGTCAAGTCCTGGGGAGGCAAGAGGAGTTGTGTTCCAGTCCACAGATGGAGGAAGTCATCTTTACAACAAGAATGAAACCAAGAGATAAGGGAAGAGGTGGAGATAAGTTGGCATATTGGGTGGTGGAAAGATGAAGTAGTTCTCCTTTACTTGTTTTTTTATTTCCTCAGTGAAACGAGAAGAAAGAGAACTAGGAGAGGAAGGAGGTATTGGATGTTTAAGGAAAGGGGAAAAGTTATGAAATAATCATTTTGGAAAGAAGGAAAGAGAATTTACTATAGAGTATACTAGGTGGCTGCAGAGGCATGTGTGATTTGTGGCCATAAATATTAAGTGAGAGCAGTCAGCATGGTCATGTGTTTTTTTTCCTGTCTCATCCAGGTATGTGGGGTAGGGGCAGGGTACTTGGAAAGTTAGGTGTACCCAGAGATGAGTTTTTAAACAAACAGGATGGGTAAAAAGAGAAATAAGGGAACTGAGGTTGCAAAAAAAAAAGAGCTGATGATAATGAGATGTCAAGGAACCTCAGCTATTAAGGACAGAAGTGACGACAGTAAGATGGGTGTAGACAGTTGAAATGTACTGCCCAGATCTCTCCTCACATCTGAAGAACTTATTCCCCCGGCTGCCTGAAGTACCACCTGCTAACGATCTTCAGCTGTTAGCCTTTTAGGAAAACTGTCCTCGACTGAATCGAGCTGCCTTATCCTTAGTTACACTGCCGTCCTCAGGACAACCTTCAATGGAGGCTGGTTCTCCTTTACCCCAACTCAAGGTAAGTGTAAAGGACTATCCCAGGTTCAGAGAACTCATTGAGATGAGCTAAATCCGCCCTCTGCCCAGTCCTGTATCTTTCCCTTCCCCCATATATGTTCACCCCCTACAGCACTCCCTAACAAACTTCCTGCATGCCAGTCTCCATCTCAGAGTTTGCTTCCTAAGTGAACCCGAACTGCAGCAGGAATCCTGATGGAGGCAAGGAACTATGCCAGTGAGAGTACTGGAGCGTGTGAGCTGGAAAGCTAGGAGATGGAGTTATAGAGTAATGTGCTTGACATTAAGAGTTCAAAGGTGATTTCGTTGATTACAAGGTCTTTCATATGACTATGTGAGAGGAGAAGAATCGATCATCGTAAGTGAGAGACTAGGACACCAAGAAAAGCCAGGTATAGGAGGGGGCTAGTCAGCATAAGTACTGTTCATCCAGTATTACCAGTTTTCCTCTTCCTGGGCACATAATACAGCTGTACTTCCCCATCCTCTTCAAAACTAAGCATGGCTCTATGACAAAGCATGAATCTGAGCAGGGGCATACCACCCCGGGGTGGAAAGATTAAGGGCTAGCATCAGGCTTAACGCATTTCCTTCTTTCTTTTTTGGAAAGTATGGGAGCACAGAGATGAAGTCTCTTTCAGCCTGGCTCCCTGAATGAGGAGCAGGCCACCAGACCAGCATGATGGACACGTTTCATGACCTAGAAATATGCTTTTGTTAGTTAACCCACTGAGCCTACTCTGACTAGTACAAAGAATGACCATGAGAAACATCTCAAAGAAGATCATTAAGCTTGACCTTGAAAGATGAACA
Source organism: Phocoena phocoena (assembly GCF_963924675.1). Lineage (NCBI taxonomy): Eukaryota > Metazoa > Chordata > Mammalia > Artiodactyla > Phocoenidae > Phocoena > Phocoena phocoena. Next base: position 74,787,415 of record NC_089226.1, on the reverse strand, counting down.
GAAATTCAGCTTAGAGATTGGAGATGAGGAAACAGAAGGGAAACTACAGGGGCTAAACTTTTTGTCATTGCAGAGTTAGAAAGGGAGAGGACCATTTAGTCTGTACGTTCAAAGAACACTAATTAGCCCTCTACTACACTTTGAGGCAGAGTGATGAACAAAACTCCATCATGGACCTCACAGCCTGGCAAGACACTGAGCAGAACTTATATGTTCTACCAATAATGTGAGATCAATTCATGGGGATTTGACCTAGTCTGAGAGGTTCAGAGAAGGATTCTCTACGGAAGTGATTGCTCATCCAAGACCTGAAATAGAAATGAAACAGGTGAAGGGGAGGGGAATTACATACCAGATAGAGAAGAATAAGAAGAATTCGTTAGAGGAGGGAACTTTACCTAGTTGAAGAGAAACTGGAAAGATGAGCTTGGGCCAGACCCTGCTGGGCCCTGGAGGCCACGTAAAGGAGCCTGGGCTTTAATCACAGTGGTGACACAGTCCAATTTCTGTTATCAAAATATCACTCGGCTGTAGTGAAGAGAGTGGATTGGAGCAGGGCCAGCTGAAGGCTAAGTCACACTGGTATTTTACTCACAGAGATGCAGCCACACTGAACTCATTCTGTACTGCTAGGATGCCCAGCCATTTTTTAAGATGAGAAACTAGTCAGGACTTGCCTCAGAGGCAATTCAATCTTCCACCCATGGGCCACAGCTGCCAACCAGGCTGCTGATGGCAATGACTGTTTCTCTGTCATGGACCCTTGTCAGCTCCTCCCAGAGAAACTCCTGACTCATCTCCCTCAGGCCACTGCATAACTGCTGAGAGGTGTCTGCCTCTTCTACATTTGAAGGAGTTACTTGGCCATAGCAAGTTTATTTTGATTCAAACAGCTAAGCTATCTCCTCGTTTCATAGGATGCCAAGGCCCTGAGTAAAAATATTTTCAAAAATCAGAAAGGGGATGTTAGGAAACCCCAGAGAGAATTTCTCACATAGGTTTATCCGACCCTTGCTCTCTGCGAGCCACCTAGGACCCCATGGCCACACATCCCCGCCACTCTGCTGATGTGTCTTTGAGTTGCTTTTGTTTTCAATTCATACCATTGGTAATTCCAGCCCTTGCATATCTAATAATGCTCTGGTACCAGTCCAGAAAGAGGAAGAACCAAAGTAAGGCAGAAAAGTTGACAAACGTGCCAGGAAATTAAACTGTCACAACCTTATCTTTGTTGCTTACCTTCTATCACACGAACAGCAGATATAAAAATCAGTTCCTGGTAAAAATGAGGGTAGGGAGAGAAAAAGTGTTTAGAGTCATCGGTTAGGTCCCTTGAGACAAGAGGATGGAAGAAAGTAAGGAACTGACAATTCCCCTAGTTTGAGGATGGGGACAGGGGATGGAGGGGAGACACATCTGCCTAAGAAAGATTGTCTCTCCATCCTCAGGGGAAGGCACAAGCCTGGAGACAGTTTCAAGAGGATTCAAGAGTGCTTCACAAGCAAGTCTGGTTATGCAGAGAATCAAAACAGAATTAACATCTTCAGAGACCTGGGATATCCTGAGAAAATCTTGAGACATAGAAAACAACTGAGATTTTTCAAAACGAGCCTAGGACAAATGCTTTTTGTTCACAGACAAGATCCTAAAAGGTCATGAATAGTTACCCCCAAAAAAGAAAGAAAAAAACAAACAGAACTCCCCAATTAAAGAATGACCTGATGCTCAGAGAGAGAAACTGAGTGAGCCCAAAGCAATGAGGGTTCTTTTTCTTTTTTTTAATATATAAATTTATTTATTTATTTTTGGCTGCATTGGGTCTTCGTTGCTGCGCGTGGGCTTTCTCTAGTTGCAGGGGGCTACTCTTCGATGCGGTGCACGGGCTTCTCATTGCAGTGGCTTCTCTTTGTTGCAGAGCACGGGCTCTATGCGCACGGGCTTCAGTAGTTGTGACATGCGGGCTCAGTAGTTGTGGCTCGCAGGCTCTAGAGTGCAGGCTCACTAGTTGTGGCGCACGGGCTTAGTTGCTCCACGGCAGGCATGTGGGATCTTCCTGGACCAGGGCTCAAACCCGTGTCCCGTGCATTGTCAGGTGATTCTTAACCACTGTGCCACCAGGGAAGTCCCACAATGAGGTTTTTAAATACAAGCCTGAAAAGCCATCTGACTTTTGCCCAGGTGGTGATGGTGCTTTGCCTAAAGCAGGTCCCTCTCTCAAGCAATGGTCCTTTCCAGTCTCATATTTACCCAAAAGCCACAAGGCAAGAAGACGCAATGTCTGAGATTGAACTTCAAAGGAGAAGTTGAACACACTGAAGGCCAGGCTCAATCTAAAGGTTTGGATCAGTCTAGCAAGAATTTCTAAGAACCACAGTTAAGCTGACTACCAGAAGGATGAATGGATAAAAATTTTAAAACACATCATTAAGCACAGTATGATACCAAAATGAATAAGAGGCTAATAGCTGCTAATCTCAAAAGGTAAAACTAGAACAGCCCCTAGCACCTGGTTAATACCCAGTAGCTGTCATTTCAACATATGAGACACTATGCTAGGTACTCCACAGGTAGCATCCCATCACCCCATTTATTCCACTTGACTACTTACTATAGGAGATAGATACCCCCATGTCAAGATGAGGAAACCAAGGCTCAGAGATTATTAGATCACTTGTCCAAGGCATAAAGTCAGTAAGCCTAAGACCCTGGGTTTGAATCCACAGTCTCCCTTCAAAGTTGGCATTGATCTCGCTGGGCCAGTTTTAGCCCTCCGTAACTTTTCGATCCTGTGACTATGTTACACGTGGCTGATGCCATCACAAAGTGTACGGAAACAGGCAGATCTCCAAATTCTATGTCCACGTGCGATACTGTTCGTGACCTTGGCTTTGTATCACACTCTCTGTTAAAATAGTAAAGCTGTACTTTGCATCACAGCTTCTGTGGCTCTTTTATATTAAATCCTAAGACTTTCAAACTTTAGACTCCAGAGATCCAGGACCCCGAAACAGGTGATAGCATTCTGCTCTGAGCTGGAACCCTTGATACCACCTCAACTCAGGAGGCTTAAGACTACTGAAGGCCCCCTGTAGGATTAGAAACTAGTGACAAAGGGGCCTGGGTCTTTTCTTAAATACTGCTAGAGAAACACCTGTAAACCCCACTGCAGTATGTATCAGCTGGAGCATAACGGGGCTCAGATTGTGATTCCTTCTTATAAATTGCTTGTCACCCTTGAAATATCAGTGCTTGTCCTCTGTTGGTCTTCTGGGGTAATAAAAATACATGATTTATGTCCCTTCCCAGGAAAATAAAGTAGTTTGTTTTCGTTTTAAGAAGGTATACCTATGGACTTTCAAGTGCAATCTGATGTGGCATAATGATTCTTCACATATCACCAGCGTCCATCTGCATGAGACTGTTCAGAACACACAGAGCTGAATTTGGCATCGTCGTCGTTAAATGAGAGTGTAGAGCTTGGGCAGAAGCAAATGCAAAGAATTCTCTAAATAGAACAGTGTGATCTACTCAGACTTGTTACATAAGAATTTCCTAGAAAAAGGCAGCCCAGAGAGGGTTGGATGCAGAGAGTGGGGCGAGGGGGGAGTAGGGGGAGAAGTTATGCCCCACTCCCTGTGCACATTTAAAAAAAGAAACAGAGTGAACAAAGAAAATCAATATTTATTGAGACTGTGCTCTGTGCCTAGAACTGTGTGCATCTCATTTCATTATCCCCAACCATCCAATGGACTGCCATCAGAAACGACACGGAGAACACCTACAATTTCACCCCAGGTTTCTGTGACTTCAAGAGCACACTTCGGGGCTTCCCTGATGGCGCAGTGGTTCAGAGCCCGCCTGCCGATGCAGGGGACATGGGTTCGTGCCCCGGTCCGGGAAGATCCCACATGCCACGGAACGGCTGGGCCCGTGAGCCATGGCCGCTGAGCCTGCGCGTCCGGAGCCTGTGCTCCGCAACGGGAGAGGCCACAACAGTGAGAGGCCCGCGTACCACAAAAAAAAAAAAAAGAGCACACTTCTTCCACTCTGACTGTTGGACACAAGTGCTAGATTGACAGTCAAGGGTCAAGCTCTATTCTTGCTCTTTCTGTTAGTTAACCCTAGCACTGGGCACTTCTCTAGACATCAGTTTTCCCATTTATAAAATGGTGAGTTGGATCAGAGAGCATCTAAAGACTTCCCGGGTTCTAAAGTTCTTGACACATTCAGGTGCTTCTGTCCTCACAATTCATCATAAACCCTGCCTCTGTAGCATTATATTCTGGGCCACCCGCTTTCATCCTATTTCAATGAGCTTGAAGATGTTCCAGATGTCTTTTCCAAGACACAAGTCCTAGAAAATACTACTAAGATGACCTGAACCTTCACACTGTTCCTGGATACCTGTTTCAACTGAGTTGGCATCTCCCCAGAAAACGAAGAACAGCCAGGACTAGCAACAGACATTCAAACGAAAGCACAGCTCGGGACAAGCCCTCCAGGGACTAGTAAGATAACCTGCAGAGCAATTCTACCAGACTTTAATCTCCTGACTTTTCAGAAATCATGAGTCATAAAAACATGGTGGCACTGGGATTGATATTAGAACTGTCAGTACTCTCCCAACTGTCACACTGGGTATTTTGTAAAGTGAGGGCCTATATGGTCTCTGATTTGAACTTATAAAAATCCAGTGAAGCAGACAAGATATGAATTATTATGACCTTTTTCAGATGAGAAAATAAAGACCTAGAGAAGAACTCTGACCTGTCCAAAGGTACACAGATAATCAGTGAGCTGGTAACAGAACCAAGGTCTTCTAACTCTGGAGTTAGTACTTTATCCAATGTTCCGTGCTTCTCTATAATTATTGTTTTCTTCCTAAAGCAAGGGGAGAGAAATTAAATGCCTATGGAATCAGAAATATAAACCAAATGCCAACAGAAGCCAGGCAGAAGATATACGTGCAAAATATGCCCCTTCCCCCAAATAAATAAGGTATATATTATTTTTCCTAAAATATAAATCAATCCCTACCTACCTACCTTTCTCTCCCTTCCCTCCCTCACTCTACCAATCTCTCTCAATCGTTTTCATTTCTCTACTTCCGAGAACAAAGAAATGGCTCTTCTCTTACAAGGTGAAAAACACTGTGCAAGGCGAATGATACATGGAAAATGACACTAAACCTCAGTGGCGGAAAGACAGTGGAAGAATTTGAAATGTTGTCTTCACTTTACAGATGAGAGACTAGGGCCATAGGAACGGACAGTTAATTGTCTAAGGTCCCATAGCCAGGAGGTGTACCTGGACTGCCGGGATGTGAATTCACGCAGCTTGACTCCAGAGTTTGTACTCATCACTCTGTAGTATTGCCTCCCAGGGACTGTGGGCTAGATCTCTGATCTTTCTAGAGAAGTTACATACCCTAGTATTAATTTAACTTTTTAAAATAGTGCCTCCATTTTTTTTTCAAATATTTTGAACCAAGCAAAACACATCTGCCTATCAGATTCAACCCCAAAATGTCTGTGCCTTGAAGCATGTTATCACAAGGAGCTTTGGGGGGCAGGGGGGTGTAAGAGAGAGGGGTGGGAAGAGAGAGAGAGAGAGGAAGGAGGATGGAAGGGAGGATGGAAATGGGCAAGGAAGGAAGGAGGAGGAGAAGGGAGGGAGGGAGGGAGGGAAGGGAAGGAAGAGAACATGACAGGAAGTAAAGAGAATATGGAAGGCAAAGAAAGGAGAAAGTAAGACAAGAAAAGAGAAGAGAAGAGAAAAATAAGACAATCTAGGGAGCTTCCTATATAACGTCTCTGGACTGAGTTGTGTTCCCCCAGAAAATTCATTATGTTTATACACTAACCTCCAATGTGATGGCATTTGGAGATGGGGCGCTTGTGGGATAATTAGGTTTAGATAAGGTCATGAGAGTGGTGCCCTCCTGATGAGATCAGTGCCTTTTAAAGAAGAGACATGAAAGAGCGTACTCTCTCTCTGCCACGTGAGGACACAGGGAGAAAGCAGCAATCTGCAAGTCAGGAAGAGAGCCCTCACCAGAACCCAACCCTGCTGGCACCCTAATCTCAGACTTCCAGCCTCCAGAACTGTGAGTAAATTTCCGTTGTTTAAGCCAGCCAGTCGATGACACTTTGTTATGACAGCTCCAACTGACTAATACAATAACCCTTTAAATTTCTGTTGCCTGGTGAGATGAATTTTTACACCATATTCCAAGATATGTGTCAAACAAACATGTTGCCTGCCAGATCAAATATCTGCAGATTAAAAATTCAAATAACCTTTTGGTCATCCCGTGCGTAGTAAAGAAGTCTTCTCACACAGGGTTAAATACATCATAAGGTAGAAGTTAGATCGTTGGATTTTCTGATATTTTAAAAGTATTTCCCATATACAGCTATGTCAGATACTTGCAAATTCATGCTAAGATGTTTTCTCCCCCTGCTGGGCTCAATTTCAGAATTAAATACTGTCATAAAGTAACATCTCTTTGTGCCACTGGGAATCACAGCACACCAATTTTTAGCTGACATCGGAAGAGCATTGTAAGATACCTCTCTATGATTTTTTTTTTTTTCTCCCAGGCTGGTTTTTCTGACCTTGGAGAGCATCCACAGACTGATGCTGAGCATCTGCAAGGAAAGAAGCACATTGAGTGAAAGGTGACTCATTCAGCTTTAGCTGTAGGCTGCGCTCCAGCCTACCTGAATCTATTAATATCTGAACCCTACTTCAGCCAATGGTACCAACAAAACGAGTGAGCGCTTCCAAAAAGATCCAAGGTTTCCTCCTGAGTTATGAATCAGTTGGAAATGTGGAAGCTATGATGGTCTCTTGCCTTCCCTGCCCCTGGGAAAGCAAATTCAAGAGCTGTTAAGAGACTGCTGAATTCCAGAGGCAGTAACGATTCCGAAGGTCAGTGAGATGTGGTCCTTGTATTCTGGCTTTTATACTAAGTGAAAAAAGCCAGACCATACAGAACGAGTCCTAAGCCAGTAAAGAGGCAGTCACCTGAACATGAACAAAGTTCTACCGGAAAAAGAAGCGGCTAATTCCATCAAAAACGACTAAGGAAGGTTTCACCCAAAAGATGTTTGTTGTGGGTCTTGAGAAGGTAAGAAGCCTTCATAAAATGTTGACGGCCTTCCCTTATCACTTTGATTGGGCAGCCATTCTTCTTTTTCCTCCAGCTTTATTAAGACATCATTGACATATAACATTGTGGAAGCTTAAGGTATACAATGTGTAAATTTGATACACTTACTGTTGCAAAATGATCACTACCACTGCCTTAGCTGACAGCTCCATCAGGTCACATAATTACCATTTCTTTTTTGTGGTGAGAAGACATAAGACCTACTTTCTTAGCAACTTTCAAATACATAATACAGTATTGTTCATTATAATCACCATGCTGTACATTAGATCCCAAGAACGTATTCATCTTATAACTAAGAAGTATGTACTCTTTGACCATCAAAAGGTGAATGAAAAAAGATGTGAGATACACAACACACACACACACACAACGGAATATCATTTAGCCATAGGAAGGAAGTCTTACCATTTGCAACAACATGGATGAACCTTGGGAGTATTATGCTAAGTGAAGTAAGCACTTCTCTCTCAGACAGAGAAAGACAAACACCGTAAGATACCACTTATATGTGGGATCTAAAAAAGCCAAACTCATAGAAATGACTAAACTGGTGATTACCAGGGGCTGGGAGTTGGGAAAAATGGAGAGATGTTGGGCAGCTATTCTTTTGCTTTACAAAGATACACAAAAGTTAGCCAAGAGTGAAAGAGATGGGAGACTGCAGTACCACCAGCCAAGCATCTACATCCTCTTTATCTCTGGTTGCACTATTCTTTCTATAGGTAGCATTTATTGATCACTACTTTGTGCCATAGTTATAAAGCACTTTGCATGTATTAACCCATTTCATCCTCACAAGTACCATATGGATAGGTATATATTAATACTTTCATTTTATTTAATGGAGGCACAAGGGGTTAAACAGCGGGAAGGTGACCTCAGAGAATCTGAACCTTGGTATCTACTCTATTCTGCCTCTCTACAAAGCCACCTTAGCTTCGCCTTCCTCATACCCACTTTCCTCGGTTAATTAAATAGCAATTTCCTGTAGCCACAATTTGTCAAATTATTTATTCACCACCTTTCCCATGCAGTCAAAATAAAGTGCACAGAGGTTTCAGTCTTTTAAAAATAAATGATTTGGTGCCAGAGGTTTATATCTGATTCACTACAGCATCAAATTAACCAGTGATTAAATACCAGGCTCTGAATCACACAAACAAACAGGCGCCTGTGGACCTATGGGCAGTTCGTTAATGAACACGACCGGGTTTCAATAAAACCAGTCCTTGTCTTCCAGCACCTGTAGGAAGAATGATGATCAGCTGAATGTCCTCAGGAAGGACAGCTACTTCTCTGTGCCTTTCCCCGTATGAAGAGATTCCTTAGATGCAACAATCTTCTTGAATTGAAATCAACATTATTCCCAACTCCAAATTTTTACACATCTGACTGAATCCATCTTATCTAATATGAAAGCTGAAACCATAAAGCATTTAACGTGGTCCTTAAAATTCACCAAGTCCAGACTCCTATGAAAAGTGATTGTTGAAAATTTTTTAAATAAATGGATGAAGAGAAATGAGAAAAAAACCCACAGAATAATGACTCATAACCCACTTTCCTCTAAAAACGCAATTCAAAAGTACAATGGAAAACACAATTCAAAAGGAGGAAAATGGGAGAGAATCGGGTTTTCATACAATCTACTGGTCTTGAACTACTTTTAAAAGGAAGAACCGTTTAAAAAATAATAACAGTTAACGTTTGTGTAGCATTTACCAAGTACCAGGTACTGGCCTACATTTATTTACTAATTTAATTCTCATAATAACCCTTTGAAGTAGGTTTTTCATAATTTCAAGTCTATAGATGAGGAAACTGAGGCATGGGAGACTAAGCAACTTGCCCAAGGTCACCCAACAAGGAGGGAGCAGAGCTAGAACTCGAGTACAGGCAGACCTGGCTCCCAAGGTAATACTTTAATCTTCACACCCTCACTCTCAACCAGGCTCTTGGGGGAGTGAAAAAATCTTAGCTATTTTTAAGTTTGTGATTCTCCAAAGGGCCACAGCACAGGAGCAGATATATAGTATATCTCTGGTATTAAATTTTCATGAGAAAACGATAAGGAAAAAAATGTCAGAAAGACACCTTAGGGGGATGACAATGAAAAAAACATTTAAGACACACTGCTCTATACTGAAGTAACTCCATTTGGAATAACATCTAAATTGGAAGCTCAATATAAAAAACAGAATTAAACCCTACACCAAATTTAAAAAGCTTCTATACGGCAAAGGAGACCATCCACAAAATGAAAAGGCCACCTACTGAACAGGAGAAAATATATGCAAATCATATATCTGATAAGGGCTTAATATGCAAAATATACAAGAACTCATACAATTCAATAGAGAAAAGTCAAACAATCTGATTAAAAAAACAGAAGACCTGAACGTTTTTCCAAAGAAGACGTATAAATGGCCAAGAGTCCCATGAAAGGTACTCAACATCCCTAATCATCAGGGAAACACAAATTAAAACCACACTGAGCTATCAACTCACACCTGTCAGAAGGGCGCTCATCCAAAACACAAGAAAAAACAAGTGTTGGTGAGGATGTGAAGAAAAGGAAACCCTTGTGCACTGTTGTTTAGAATGCAAATTGGTGCAGCCACTGTGGAAAACAGTATGGAGGCTCCTTTAAAAATTAAACATAGAACTACCACATGATCCAGCAATTCCACATCTGGGTATTTATGCAAAGGAAATAAAATCACCATCTCAAAAAGGTATACACACCCCTATGTTTACTGAAGCATTATTTACAATAGCCAAGACATGGAAACAAGTGTCCTTCAATGGATAAAAGGATAAAGAAAATGTGATACATAAAGATTTAGATATATGTAGATATAGATATATACATACACACACACACACACACACACACACACACACACACACACACACACGATGGAATGTTATTCAGCCATAAAAAAGTAGAAAACCTTGCCATATGTGACAACAGGGATGGGGGACCTCGAGGGCATTATGCTAAGTGCAGTGAGACAGAGAAAGAAAATAGCATATGATCTCATTTACATGTGGAATCTGAAAAAAAAAAAATCCAAACTCATAGAACAGACTGATGGTTGTCAGAGGTGAGGAGGCGTGAAAATGGGTGAGAGGGGTCAAACTTCTGGTCATAAGACAAGTAACTCGTGGAGATGGAATGCACAACATGGTTAGTATAGTTAACGACACCGTATTGTTGAAAAGAAAAGATTTAAGCAGAGCTGCTATGGTAAAGAAGAGGATCAGGCATATGGTTGGGATGAAGAAAAGAAAGAACCATCCACCTTTTAGCTGTGGCGAATAACACTGCAATGAACACTGGTGTACAAGTATATGCTCAAGTACCTGCTTTCAACACCTTTAGGTATAGATCTAGGACTGGAATTGGGGGGCTATCTGGTAATTCTATGCTTGGATTTTGAAGAACCACTGAACGGTCTTACTGCCCCAAAGTGTTATGGCTGCACCAAGGTGAGGGGTTTGCAGGGGCTGGGAGGAGGGAAGGATGAGAAGTCATGGCTTAATGGTTACAGGGTTTCTGTTGGGTGATGAGTAAGTTTCATAAATAGGGAGTGGTGATGGTTTCACAACACTGTGAATGCAATCAATGCCATGAAATTGTACACCTAAAAATGGCTAAAATGTCACATGTTAGGTCAAATGAAATGTTAAAATTTAACACACAATTTGTAAAAGAGTGTACTATGTCAAGCACCATTGGTTTGAACACTTTACACCAGTGAATTGTATGGTATGGGAATTATACCTCAATAAAGCTGTTTGAAAAGGGGGCAAGGGGGACAATCCCAAACCTGTATTTCTCCTTTCTCAGGGGGACAAAACCAGGTAAGCCCCTGTGCACCTGAATGACACAGAGCTAGAAAGAAAAATACGTGGCCCATCTCAGTTCACAGCCCAGCTTCGCTACCAAGGAGTGCTACTCTGGGCAAGTGACGGAATATCTCTGAACTGGGTTCCCACGTCTGAGGAGCACAGTATCCTCAGGCAGAGTCAATGAGACAGCGTGCATGACACACATGCGCACCCTGGACAGGGCCTCCACAATGTCTTTGGCTGCCTCTTCTCACTTTTTGGCTTCAAAGGCAGCCATTCCTGACAGGCTGCCAGGCCTGGCTCTCCTCTCTAACCGGCCTTGGGGTACCCAAGCCAAAGGGACCAGGCTTCTCAAGTTAGCGTCCTCTGCCCGTCAGTGACTCCTCCACGGAGCCAGCCAACACCCCTTGACTTGTTCCTTCAAAGATGAGAAGAGGGGCTTCCCTGGTGGCACAGTGGTTGAGAGTCCGCCTGCTGATGCAGGGGACACGGGTTCGTGCCCCGGTCCGGGAAGATCCCACATGGTGCGGAGCGGCTGGGCCCGTGAGCCATGCCCGCCGAGCCTGCGCGTCCGGAGCCTATGCTCCAAAACAGGAGAGGCCGCGATAGTGAGAGGCGCACGCACCGCGATAAAGAGTGGCCCCCGCTTGCCGCAACTAGAGAAAGCCCTCGCACAGAAACGAAGACCCAGCACAGCAAAAATAAATTAATTAATAAACTCCTACCCCCAACATCTTCTAAAAAAAAAAAAAAAGAATTTATGCCTTTTGAGTTGAAACCTCCTTTGAGAGCAGCAGATTCTTAATTTAAAAAAAGGCTGATAACAAAGATGAATTGGTCTTCCTACTTTAGGAAAACGAACTTAATCTTAGAAAAATAAAATTTAAATACCAATAATAATAATAATGGCATTTCGGTGAGGTTAAAAAATGCTGAGATCCTTCCTTTTAGAGATACACTGAGGTCTAATTCAAAGATATGCCTGAGAGTTGCAAACAAATTTTAGAATTTTAAAATATACCCCCCCTCCACAGAATAAACAGAGAAAAAGAGGCAGAGAAGGGGGTGGCGGAGATGGAATTGGGAGGCACTGATTATCAAATCCTCATCTAAAAACATTTACTGGGGAGAAAAGCTGGAGGAAGAAAAGAGGGCCAGAGCTCAGTCAATGGCAGACCCCTCCTCTTCGGGGTCTTATACACCTCAGTCCGTGGAGCACCTAATTCAAGGTAAAGATGCTTTTACCAAGTGGTACAACCAGGGCTCTCTAAAAAGCCACATTCAAAATTACTATTGGGCTTCCCTGGTGGCGCAGTGGTTGAGAGTCCGCCTGCCGATGCAGGGCACACGGGTTCGTGCCCCGGTCCAGGAAGATCCCACATGCCGCGGAGCGGCTGGGCCTGTGAGCCATGGCCGCTGAGCCTGCGCATCCGGAGCCTGTGCTCCACGGCGGGAGAGGCCACAGCAGTGAGAGGCCCGTGTACCGCAAAAAAAAAAAAAATTACTATTGATCTTTCCAAGGATTGCAGCACTATTTCGGATTTGGGGGACAGGGTGGGGCAGGTGTTTTCTCTGTGGGCTGCTGAGGGTGAAAGTGCTTACCTGGGCCCGAGCCTGGACCTGGGATGCCCAGGCTGCCTTCAGGAGCTCAACGGGCCAGGAACTCTGACGGCTGGTGTGGTGACAGAGATGAGGCCAGCTCGGCCAGGGCGTCCACAGTGAATAAGGGGAGACCGAGGCATAAACAAAGAAGGACACTGAGGTTGAAGCCACTTTGGAGGCAATATGCATGGAACAGCCACAAGGAGGTAATGAGCAATTCTATCCAGCAAAGGGCGTGACGGGAACTGTCATAAAAGAAATGTTCACACAACTGATAAAGGAGAAGGTAGGAAATGGGAAGGACAGGAATCCCTGCAAGAAGGATTACCAGAGGAAAGGCCCAGGGCGTGAAGAAGACACATCTGTGAACATGACTTCACAGAACTGAAAGGTCGTGAAGGAACCAGACAGAACTAAGGAAAGTGGGAGGAAGGTGAGCATAGGTCAAAGCCAGGCCTTGAACGTCATGCTCAGGGGCCTCCACTTCAGTTCTGAATTAAAAGGGTTATGTGGACTACATGGAAACACAAGCTGCTTGAGGATAAAAATTTTCTGAACACGAGGAGTTGCCAAATATTTTTATTTCATTTTTAAAGAAAATATTAATGAGGTGTATACACCTATTGAGTGCAATGAGTTTTTACTACTTTGTTCATTGCTGTAGATCAATGTAAATGAATTGTAGATCACTGTTGTAGATCAATGTAACTGAATTTAAATGAATGAATTAATAGAATTATTAAAGTGTTTTAATCTAGAGAATAACACGATCACTGATGCATTTTTAAAAGCTCATTCTGGAAATGCATGGAGGGTGGATCTGGCAGGAGAGCACTGGTGACCACGTTAAGAACGGCACCAGTAGAACGAGGGTAGAAGTCCGGCTGCGGTGGGTTGATAAGTGGAGAGAGAGTGTGCGCGAGCTTGCAGCTGAAAGATTATACCCAGGGACAGGAGCTGATGAATTTAGGGACAGAGCCACTAAGTGATGGCAAGGTCAAGAGCTTAATGAAGTGCTGTGAGAGCGAAGGTGATTGTGCTCCCAAAGATAAAAATCTTCAAGGCAAGTCTTTTGCCAAGAATGAGGGCACAGCTCAGCGTGGAGATGAAGCGTGAGCAGCCAGGTACCAAAGGCCTCCGTGAGTGAGGGGGAGTGGCCAGGAGATGTGTCACTGATGGCAACTTGAAGGGACAGCAGGTGTCATGAGCAGATGGCTGAGACTTCCAAATAGAAAAGGTTTTGTTGTGAGGAAGAAAGAAATTACTCTACATGCAGGAAAGCTATCTTTGGAGAAGCCAATGTCACCTCTGGCCTCCAAGGTACATGAGGTTCTGTAGAAAATGCAGTCTCCGCTCAGAGAGTTGTAGGAGAGCTGTATTCTGAGAGGAATTCAAGGAGGCTGAGAGATGGAGGGACGCTATTCTGCAGCGAGTCTGAGGACATGGGGGCATTTGTTTACAAGGCAACAAGGGTTCCAGAGAACACAGTGCAATGGGAGGAAAAAGACCAGACAGAAAGAAGAATCAGCTCAAAGGACACGGAAAATAGGACTGGAAGTAGGGTCTAGAGGACAACCGATCGGAAGACCTGGCAGTTCATGCAGTGAGTAAAGATGATGGAGGTGGGCAGCGGCGTGGCTCCAGCAAGCCCGGGGGATGATCTTAGGCAACGTCAAAAGCCTGATGACGTTGTTCAGTCGACAAGTACATCCTTTGCTGGGGACCAGATTGAATGCCAGTTTTTGGGGGCCAAGGAAGAGGCAGAACTAGTGGAGACTGCATCATGATGGCTAAAGAAACCCCCAAGAGGATTCTGCCCAAGTGGGAAGAATGCTGCTCCTTTGAATGGGCTCCTTTGAATGGGCTCATGAGAGATGACCGTGTCCGTATCTTCCCAAAGCCACAGTCACGTCTTCACGTTGGCTGCTTAGGGGTTATCGCTAAAGCATGGAAATAAACAATTGCTACAAATCAGGCCCCCTGCTCCCTGAACCAACATTAAACACTGACCAGCACACCACTGCCTACCTTGCCTTTGTTCCTGTAACTCAATGAGAAACAACATTCATGCCTCAGATTCCAAGCTGCCTCTTCTCTACTCTGATCTCACCAGGCCACCCTCAAGAGAACTGCCCACCTGCCTAGACTTCTACAGTGAGTCTGTTTCTAGTTCCACCTTCACTTTTAGGTACTCTCACACTACACCTACCCCTGGGCCTCCCAGGCCACAAACCCTCCCACTGACTGCCCACCACCATGCTCTCCAGCTATTACTATTTACTATTAATAGTAAACAAGTAGATTTGAATACAGATTCTCCTCCTGTACCTTGCTGTGTGACCTCTCCTACAAAGTGGCTGTTTTATAGAAATACCCACATTGGATTGTTTTTAAGAATTGATCAAGTACGTAAATTGCCCGCAGTTGTGCCTGAAATGCATAAGGGCCTCAGTGTTTTCCCATTCTAAGAAGCAGATATCATCCTCATCATCATTATTATTGGAATACACAGTACTTCTGTGTGCCAGACACTCTTCTAAGCTCTTTACATGTATTAACTCATTTAATTGTCACTGGAACCTTATGCAGTAGTACCATTATTCACCCTGTTTCACTATGGGGAAAACTAGGGCACAGAAGAGTTAAGTAACTTGCCTAAGATCACACAGCTAATAGCTACTAAAGCCAGGACCCAAAGCCAGGCAGCTAGCTTCAGAGCTCTCACTCTTTACTGCTAAGCTATCTTCCCAGTAGTCTCTATTCCCTATTCTCTTCACCTGCCTAACTTGCCAATCAAACCTAAGTCACTACTGTCCAAAACCCTGAACTACCGAGTCCTAGTAACAGGCTTTAGCCAAGAGAATAATAAAGCTATTCAGTAAATATTATGGTAAACAAGCAGAAAGAAAGACAAACCACATCACTTTGGAACATACAATGCCACCTTTCATGCTGTTCTCTTGACTTGGGGTGCTCTACTCACCTGTCCTTCTACTTTTTTAATTTTTTAAATTTTTATGCAATTTTAAAGATTACTTTCCGTTCACAGTTATTACAAAACATGGGCTCTGTTTCTCATGTTGTACAATACATCCTTGAGCCTGTCTCACACCCAATAGTTGGTGCCTCCAACCCCACCGCCCACCTGTCCTTTTAACAAATATATTCTCATCATACAGAGCCCATCTTAAGTTCCACTCCGCAAAATCCCCTGCATTCCCACTCTCTGTCTTTCCACTGACTCCCCTGTGGTGCCCTGTATATACTCCTGACTCAGGAACTACCCTGGTAGAAGAACCACTCTATCTCCTCAACTTCTAGAAACTTAACTTCTGTAAATTTATATTGTCATTATTTCTGCATTTATCTTCTCCCCTGCTGGCCTGATTTTTTTTTTTTTTCAAACAGAGAGGCTGTCTTAGGGACACTTCCATGTCCATAAAACCCATGACACAAAGCACCTACTATAAAATATGGGCAAAATAGCATTTGAAAACAAGTGACTTGATGATGACTAATTGGATGGATAGCTGGATGGATAAATAACAAACAGCAAAGAATAAGACCTATGATGAGGGACTTCCTGGTGGAGCAGTGGTTAAAAATCCGCCTGTCAATGCAGGGGACACATTTGAGCCCTGATCCAGGAAGATCCCACATGCCGCAGAGCAACTAACTAACTAAGCCCATGCGCCAAAACTACTGAGCCTGCACTCTAGATCCCGTGAGCCACAACTACTGAGCCCTCATGCCACAGCTACTGAAGCCCACGTGCCTAGAGCATGTGCTCTGCAACAAGAGAAGCCACTGCAATGAGAAGTCCGCACACCACAACAAAGAGTAGCCCCTGCTCTCCACAACTAGAGAAAGCCCGTGCAGCAGCAATGAAGACCCAATGCAGCCAAAAAGTTAATTTTTAAAAAATACTTAACTTAAAAAAAAAGACCTATGATGAATATCTTATATAGTAAAATTCAGAATCAGACACACAGTCAGATAAGAGTTGGTCCTCCAACAATGATCACTTTTTCCACTGCCTAGTTTCTTAGTTGAACACTGACAGAAAATTGTTTAAAATATTTGCCCTCTAGGAACTGGGGCAATTCAAGATGATGGCGTAGGAAGATCCTAAACTCTCCGCCTCCCATAGATACACCAAATCTACAACTACAAGTGGAACAACTCCCTCTGCAAAAGACCCGAAAACAAAGACCCACAACAAAGGATAAAAGGGCCACAACAAAGGATAAAAGGGCCACATCAAGATGGGCAAAAGAGGCATAGATGTGGTCTCACCAAAACCCTACCCTAGGCATGGTTACCCAAAATTGGGAGAAATCTCATGAATACGAACCTTCTCCTTGAGGAACAAGGGGTTCATGCCCCCCATTAGGCTTACCAACACTTGGAACCTGCACCAGAGAGACAAGCTCCCAAAACCTTGAGCTTTGGAAAACCAGCGGGACTCATGCCCTGGACCCCAAAGGGCTGTAGGATATTGAGATTCCACTCATAGAGTGCTTGCACACAGACTCACTCATCCTGAGAGCCAGCACAAAAACAGACGTTTAAAAATAGCCCAGGGGCTTCCCTGGTGGCGCAGTGGTTGAGAGTCCACCTGCCAATGCAGGGGACACGGGTTCGTGCCCCGGTCCAGGAGGATCCCACATGCCGCGGAGGGGCTGGGCCCGTGAGCCATGGCCGCTGAGCCTGTGCGTCCGGAGCCTGTGCTCCGCAACAGGAGAGGCCACAACAGTGAGAGGCCCGCGTACCGCAAAAAAAAAAAAAGAGCCCAGACCATATGTGAAGATTCATTTGCTAATTTCAGAGCATCTGCCAGAGGGGAGGGGCCTTCCGGGACTCTCTCTGGGGGCAAAGGTCAGAGCGGGCACAACATTTGCACCGTCTTTCTACCTCGTTAACTCCAGCAGGCAAGCACAGCACTCCATTGTGGCCCTGCTAAAGCCAGTGAGTGTGCCCTGGGCCTGCACTCTCAAGCCCCCTGCCTGAAACCAGTGGGTGCCCCCTGGCCCGCCACTCTTCCACTAAAGCCAGCAAGCATGCCCTACCACTGTACTTTCCCTCTGCCTCTCTAAAAGAGAGGGACACACCCAGCCAGCACTCTCCAGGTGCGTTGCTGAAATCGACAGGCACACCTTGCCTTGTTACTCTCCTGCTGCCCAGAGAAAGCTACCAAACATGCCCCGGCCCTGCCCTGGCCCTGTGCACTCCCCCTGCCTTGTAAAGCCAAATACACAGCTCAGATAGGGGGCATCCCTTAAGCATGCCTGGCTGTAGTGGTCAGGGGGGCTTATATTTCTAGGTCTCATGGGACTGAAATAATTGCAGAGAGTTTCTGGCAGGATATCACACCCAGGGTCATGACAGCAGACTGAAATACACCCCCAGTTTTCCTGTGAAAAAGTTCTATCTACTTGTCCTGGAGATTCAGCCTGCAGGTCAGACCTCGAGTTTGCCACACATCGAGAGGCTAGAGATGAGGAACACCATCTTTGCACTCTCCCTCGGCCTTGATACAGCTCACCAGTACCTCCTGGAAAGGAGCTTACATACACACCTGGAGCCCCACCCAATATTTGCAACTGTCGACCCCAGAGGACAATGAAAATTGCTCACTCTGGAGGCCAGCAGGTTTCACAATGGCAGGCCCCAGGACTGTATATACCTGCACACTTTAAAAGCAGCTGCCTGAGGGCCTGGCTTCCAATCAGCCTGAATCTAGGCACTGACTGAGATCAGTCCCTTTGGAACACTGACAAGTCATGGCACACCCTCAACAACTGGAACTTATCAAGAATAAATCAGGCTGCTTTGATAATCACAAAGGTTGAAGAAACAACCAAGAGCTAGGGCAAGGTTGAACAAAAGGTGCATCTCCTACACAAGGCCACTCCTTGAAGACTGGGAGAGGTAGCTGTTTTGCCTAACACATAGAAACAAACACAGAAAAGCAAGAAAAATGAGGAGACAGGGAAATATATTCCAAATGAAAGAACAAGATAAAACCCCAGGAAAAAAGTTTAATAAAACAAAGATCAGTAATTTACCTGATAAAAAATTCAAAGTAATGGTGACAAAGATGCGTGCCAAACTCATGAGAATAGACAAATACAATGAGAACGTCACCAAAGAGAGAAAAAATTTTAATGCCGAACAGAAGCCACAGAGCAAAAGAAAAAAACTGAACTAAAAAATACACTAGAGGGGTTGAACAGCAGACTAGATGAAGCAGGAGGAAAGATAAGTGATCTGGAAATAAGGCAGTGGAACTCACCCAAACAGAGCAGCAAAATGAAAAAAAGAATTTAAAAAAGTGAAGATAGCTTAAGGGACCTACAGAACACATCAAGCACAATAGGGGTCCAAGAAAGAAGACAGAGAAAGAGGCAGAAAAATTATTTGAAGAGATAATGTCTGTAAGCTTCCCTAACCTGGGGAAGGAAAACATCTAGATCTAGGAATCCCAGAGAGTTCCAAAAGAGGACATCAAAGAGATCTACACCAAGACACATTATACTTGGTTGTGAAGAACCTAGGGGCAAGACAGGAATAAAATCGCAGATGTAGAGAATGGACTTAAGGACACAGGGAGGGGAAAGGGTAAGCTGGGATGAAGAGGGAGAGTGGCACTGACATATACATACTACCAAATGTAAAATAGATAGCTAGTGGGAAGCAGCCACATAGAACAGGGAGATCAGCTCGGTGCTTTGTGACCACCTAGAGGGGTGGGATAGGGAGGGTGGGAGGGAGATGCAAGAGGGAGGGTACATGGGGATATATGTATACGTACACGTGATTTACTTTGTTATACAGCAGAAACTAACACAACAATGTAAAGCAATTATACTCCAATAAAGATGTTAAAAAGAAGACACATACTTAAAATGTCAAATTTAAAGATAACGAATCTTAAAAGCAGCAAGAAAAAAACTTGTATGTACAAGAGAATACCCATAAGGCCAAGAGAAGATTTTTCAGCAGAAACTTTGCAGGCCAGAAGGCAATAGCATGATGCATTCAAAGTGCTGAAAGGAAAAAAAAAAACTTCTAACCAAGAATGCTCTACCCAGAAAAGGTGTAAATCAGAATTGAAGGGGAAAAAAAGAGTTTTCCAGACAAGCAAAAGTTAAAGGAGAGGAACCAAGATGGCGGAGTACAAGGACGTGCTCTCACTCCCTCTTGTGAGAACACCAGAATCACAACTAGCGGCTGGACAGTCATCGACAGGAAGACACTGTAACTCACCAAAAAAAATACCCCACATCCAAAGACAAAGGAGAAGGCACAGTGAGATGGTAGGAGGGGAGCAATCACAGTAAAATCAAATCCCATAACTACTGGGTGGGTGACTCACAAACTGGAGAACACTTATACCACAGAAGTCCACCCGCTGGAGGGAAGGTTCTGAGCCCCATGCCAGGCTTCCCAACCTGGGGGTCTGGCAATGGGAGGAGGAATTCCTAGAGAATCAGACTTTGAAGGCCAGTGGGATTTGATTGCAGGACTTTGACAGGACTGGGGGAAACAGAGACGCCACTCTTGGAGGGCACACAAAGTAGTGTGCACATCGGGACCCAGGGGAAGGAGCAGTGACCCCAGGGGAGACTGAACCAGACCTACCTCCTAGTGTTGGAGGGTTTCCTGCAGAGGCGAGGGGTGGCTGTGGCTCACCATGGGGACAAGGATACTGGCAGCAGAAGTTCCGGGAAGTACTCCTTGGTTTGAGCCCTCCCAGACTCTGCCATTAGCCCCACCAAAGAGCCCAGGTAGGCTCCAGTGCTGGGTTGCCTCAGGCCAAACAACCAACAGGGAGGGAAACCAGCCCCACCCACCAACAGTCAAGTGGATTAAAGTTTTACTGAGCTCTGCCCACCAGAGCAACAGTCAGCTCTACCCACCACCAGTCCCTCCCATCAGGAAGCTTGCACAAGCCTCTTAGATAGCTTCATCCACCAGAGGTCAGACAGTAGAAGCAAGAAGAACTACAATCCTGCAGCCTGTGGAACAAGAACCACATTCACAGAAAGATAGACAAGATGAAAAGGCAGAGGGCTATGTACCAGATGAAGAAACAAGGTAAAACCCCAGAAAAACAACTAAATGAAGTGGAGACAGGCAACCTTGCAGAAAAGAAGTCAGAATAATGATAGTGAAGATGATTCAGGACCTCGGAAAAAGAATGGAGGCAAAGATCGAGAAGATGCCAGAAATGTTTAACAAAGACCTAGAAGAATTAAAGAACAACAGATGAACAATACAATAACTGAAAAGAAAACTACACTAGAAGCAAGCAATAGCAGAATAACTGAGGCAGGAGAACGGATAGTGACCTGGAAGACAGAATGGTGGAATTCACTGCTGTGGAACAGAATAAAGAGAAAAGAATGAAAAGAAATGAAGACAGCCTAAGACACCTCTGAGACAACATAAAACGCAACAACATTCGCATTATAGGGGTCCCAGAAGGAGAACAAGGAGAGAAAGGACCCGAGAAAATATTTGAAGAGATCAGGGTCAAAAGCTTCCCTAACATGGAAAAGGAAATAGGCACCCAAGTCCACAAAGGGCAGTGAGTCCCATACAGGATAAACCCAAGGAGAAACACGCCGAGACACATAGTAATCAAATTGGCAAAAATTAAAGACAAAGAAAAATTATTGAAAGCAGCAAGGGAAAAAAAACAAATAACATACAAGGGAGCTCCCATAAGGTTAACAGCTGATTTCTCAGCAGAAACTCTACAACCTAGAAGGGAGTGGCATGATATACTTAAACTGATGAAAGGGAAGAACCTACAACCAAGATTACTCTACCCAGCAAGGATCTCATTCAGATTCGATGGAAAATCAAACACTTTACAGAGAAGCAAAAGCTAAGGGAATTCAGCACCACCAAACCAGCTCTACAACAAATGTTAAAGGAACTTCTCTAAGTGGGAAACACAAGAGAAGAAAAGGACCTACAAAAACAAACACAAAACAATTAAGAAAATGGTCATAGGAACATACATATCAATAACTACCTTAAACGTGAATGGATTAAATGCTCCAACCAAAAGACACAGGCTTGCTGAATGGATACAAAAACAAGACCCATATATATGCTGTCTACAAGAGACCCACTTCAGACCTAGGGACACATACAGACTGAAAGTGAGGGGATGAAAAAACATATTCCATGCAAATGGAAATCAAAAGAAAGCTGGAGTACCAATTCTCATATCAGATAAAATAGACTTTAAAATAAAGAATGTTACAAGAGACAAGGAAGGACACTACATAATGATCAAGGGATAAATCCAAGAAGATATAACAATTATAAATATATATGCACCCAACAGAGGAGCACCTCAATACATAAGGCAACTGATAACAGCTATAAAAAGGAAATCGACAGTAACACAATTATAGTGGGAGATTTTAACATCTCACTTACACCAATGGACAGATCATCCAAAATGAAAATAAATAAGGAAACAGAAGCTTTAAATGACACAATAGACCAGATAGATTTAATTGATATTTATAGGAAATTCCATTCAAAAACAGCAGATTACACTTTCTTCTCAAGTGCACACGGAACATTCTCCAGGAAAGATCACATCTTGGGTCACAAATCAAGCCTCAGTAAATTTAAGAAAATTGAAATCATATCAAACATCTTTTCCGACCACAACGCTATGAGATTAGAAATGAATTACAGGGAAAAAACCATAAAAAACACAAACACAAGGAGGCTAAACAATACGTTACTAAACAACCAAGACATCACTGAAGAAATCCAAGAGGAAATAAAAAAATACCTAGAGACAAATGACAATGAAAACACGATGATCCAAAACCTATGGGATGCAGCAAAAGCAGTTCTAAGAGGGAAGTTTATAGCTATACAAGCCTACCTCAAAAAACAAGGAAAATCTCAAATAAACAATCTAAACTTACACCTAAAGGAACTAGAGAAAGAAGAACAAACAAAATCGAAAGTTAGCCGAAGGAAAGAAATCATAAAGATCAGAGCAAAAATAAGTGAAATAGACACAAAGAAAACAATAGCAATTATCAATAAAACTAAAAGCTGGTTCTTAGAGAAGATAAACAAAATTGATACGTCATTAGCCAGAGTCATCAAGAAAAAGAGGAACAGGACTCAAATCAATAAAATTAGAAATGAAAAAGAAGTTACAACAGACTCCGCAGAAATACAAAGCATCCTAAGAGCCTACTACAAGCAACTCTATGCCAATAAATTGGACAACCTAGAAGAAATGGACAAATTCTTAGAAACGTATAACCTTGCAAGACTGAACCAGGAAAAAATAGAAAATATGAACAGACCAATCACAAGTAGTGAAACTGTGATTAAAAATCTTCCAACAAACAAAAGTCCAGGACCAGATGGCTTTACAGGTGAATTCTATCAAACATTTAGAGAAGAGCTAACACCCATCCTTCTCAAACTCTTCCAAACAATTGCAGAGGAAGGAACACTCCAAAACTCATTCTATGAGGCCACCATCACCCTGATACCAAAACCAGACAAAAATACAACAAAAAAAGCAAATTACAGACCAATATCACTGATGAACATAGATGCAAAAATCCTCAACAAAATACTAGCAAACAGAATCCAACAACACATTAAAAGGATCATACAGCATGATGAAGCAGGATTTATCCCAGGGATGCAAAGATTCTTCAATATATGCAAATCAATGTGATACACCATATTAACAAATTGAAGAATAAAAACCATATGATCATCTCAATATATGCAGAAAAGGCTTTCGACAAAATTCAACACCCATTTATGATAAAAACTCTCCAGAAACTGGGCATACAGGGAACCTACCTCAACATAATAAAGGCCATATACCACAAACCGACAGCAAACATCATTCTCAATGGTGAAAAACTGAAAGCATTTCCTCTAAGATCAGGAACGAGACAAGGATGTCCACTCTCACCACTATTATTCAACACAGTTTTTGAAGTCCTAGCCATGGCAATCAGAGAATAAAAAGAAATAAAAGGAATACAAATCGGAAAAGAAGAAGTAAAACTGTCACTGTTTGCAGATGACATGATACTATACATAGAGAATCCTAAAAATGCCACCAGAAAACTACTCGAGCGAATGAATGAATTTGGTATAGTTGCAGGATACAAAATTAATGCACAGAAATCTCTTGCATTCCTATACACTAATGACAAAAAATCTGCGAGAGAAATTAAGGAAACACTCCCAATTACCATTACAACAAAAAGAATAAAATTCCTAGGAAGAAGCCTACCTAGGGAGACAAAAGACCTGTTGTCAGAAAACTATAAGACACTGATGAAAGAAATTAAAGATGATACCAACAGATGGAAAGATATACCATGTTCTTGGATTGGAAGAATAAATATTGTGAAAATGACTATACTACTCAAAGCAATCTACAGATTCAATGCAATCCCTATAAATTTACCAATGGCATTTTTTACGGAACTAGAACAAAAAAATCTTAAAATTTGTAAGGAGACACAAAGGACCCTGAACAGCCAAAGCAGTCTTGAGGGAAAATAATAAAGCTGGAGGAATCAGACTCCCTGACTTCAGACTATACTACAAAGCTACAGTAATCAAAGCAATATGGTACTGGCACAAAAACAGAAACATAGATCAATGGAACAAGATAGAAAGCCCAGAGATAAATCCATGCACCTATGGTCAATTAATCTATGACAGAGGAGGCAAGGATATACAATGGAGAAAAGACAGTCTCTTCAATAAGTGGTGCTGGGAAAACTGGACAGCTACATGTAAAAGAATGAAATTAGAACACTCCCTAACACCATACACAAAAATAAACTCAAAATGGATTCAAGACCTAAATGTAAGACCAGACACTATAAAACTCTTAGAGGAAAACATAGAAAGAACACTCTTTGACATAAATCACAGCAAGATCTTTTTTGATCCACCACCTAGAGTAATGGAAATAAAAACAAAAATAAACAAATGGGACCTAATGGAACTTCAAAGCTTTTGCACAGTAAAGGAAACCATAAACAAGACGAAAAGACAACCCTCAGAATGGGAGAAAGTATTTGCAAATGAATGAATGGACAAAGGATTAATCTCCAAAATATATAAACAGCTCTTGCAGCTCAATATTAAAGAAACAAACAACCCAATCCAAAAATGGGCAGAAGACCTAAATAGACATTTCTCCAAAGAAGACATACAGATGGCCAAGAAGCACATGAAAAGCTGCTCAACATCACTAATTATTAGAGAAATGCAAATCAAAACTACAATGACATATCACCTCACACCAGTTAGAATGGGCATCATCAGAAAATCTATAAACAACAAATGCTGCAGAGGGTGTGGATAAAAGGGAACCCTCTTGCACTGTTGGTGGGAATGTAAATTGATACAGCTACTATGGAGAACAGTATGAAGGTTCCTTAAAAAACTAAAAATAGAATTACCATATGATTCAGCAATCCCACTACTGGGCATATACCCAGAGAACACCATAATTCAAAAAGATACATGCACCCCAATGTTCATTGCAGCACTATTTACAATAGCTAGGTCATGGAAGCAACCTAAGTGTCCATCGACAGACAAATGGATAAAGAAGTAGTGGCATATATATACAATGGAATATTACTCAGCCATAAAAAGGAAAGAAATTGAGTCATTTGGTGAGACGTGGATGGATCTAGAGACTGTCATACAGAGTGAAGTAAGTCAGCAAGAGAAAAACAAATATCGTATATTAACACATGTATGGGGAACCTAGAAAAATGGTACAGATGAACTGGTTTACAGGGCAGAAGTTGAGACACAGATGTAGAGAACAAACGTATGGACATCAAGGGAGGAAAGCTGCTGGGGGGTGGCGATGGTGGTGTGCTGAATTGCACAATTGGGATTGACATGTACACACTGATGTGTATAAAACTGATGACTAATAAGAACCTGCTGCACAAAAAAAATAAAATAAAATTCCAAAACTAAAAAAAAAAAAAGGAATGAAACAGCACTTCTGTTTTCTCCTTAAGAGTTGAATAAATCAAATTCTTTTCCCATTTGCTGTGATTCAGAGTTAGTATTTGTAGTTTCTAGGTTAAATGTATGGAGTCAGTGAAATGTCACTAGAAATTTTAAGACTCATAATACATAAAAAGGACATTTTTAGCAAGACAATTATTAGAATAATACTGTATCTCTTTATTAAATGTATTCTTCAATGGTTATAGAAAGAACAGTCAAAATTTTAAACCCAAGTTTGGTTTTTAAAAAAAAATGCTTTAGGGCTTATTTGTATTTTTCTCAATAATACAGTTTATAGTGTTTATTTATATATATATATCACATTATAAAATATTCCATATAACTTTTACAAGGATCATTTTTACAGTGAAATATCTGTAATATATTAAATGGCTTTTCAAATAATTTTGACTATAATAAAACATTTGAGCAAAACACTCCTAAGTTTACCTTACCAGAATCTACTTTCTGTCTCACCTTAAATTACTTTGAAATAAAGAGTAACAGCATGATACATAGCCACACCTCTAATGTATAAAAGATACATTTAAAAGGAAAAATATATGCACGTTTTTTGTCTGATGGAATCATTGCCTTTAATATAGATCACAATAAATAAAATGGTCTTTGTTTTTCCAACACATCCACTCATCTTTCTCTCTTTAGAAATCCAAAACTTCTAAAATTCTCATTTCTGTGATTTGTTTGTTGAAATTTTGATTAAAATTTTACATTGATTTGTATAAACTTTGAACAGAATAATATTTTTTCATTGAATAAATTTTTACTGAGCACATAAAAAAAAAAAAGTTAAAGGAGTTCATCACCACTAAACCAGCCTGATAAGAAATGTTAAAGAGATTTCTTTAAGCTGAAAAGAGCACTAATCAGTAACAAGGAAACACATGAGAGTAAAAATCTCACAGGTAAAGATAAATATATAGTAAGCATAGTGGATTAATCACTTAAAAAGCTAGTATGAAGTCATGAAGCCTGGGCGGAGATGAAGATGGCGGAATAGGACACAGAGCTCACCTCCTCCCACAGATGCATCAAAATACATCTACATGTGGAAGAATTCTCACAGGATACCTACAGAGCACTGGCAGGAGATCTCACACGATGAAAGCTGCAAGAAAGTTCGCCATGTAACTAGGTAGGACAAAAGGAATTTAAAAAGCAATCGGTACAGGACCTGTACACTTGGAATGGAGCTGTGAAAGAGGAAAGGGTCCCTCACCCTGGGAATCCCCTTCACCGGCTGGGAGATCAGGCAGAACAGACAGGGAACTTCAGAGGCTCAGAGAAGAGTGCAGCAGCTGGCTTACAGCAGCCAGGGCAGAGAGAGACCAGCATAGACACTCCTGGCCACCTCCCTGCACTCCCCAGCCCAGGACACGTGTACACTGCTGCATGTGGGAGCCAGGCACTGAAGGTAGGGCTTCAGCTGACAGACCCAGGGAGTGGACTGGGGTTGGCTGTGCAGAGACAGCCCAAAGGGACAGGAGTGTGGTCTGGCCACAACTGGGGGTTTGTGCAGAACAGAGCCAGGTTCCACCATAGAAGCCCTATTGTTAACGCACAAGTAAAAGGAGGGGCAGGGCCACCTCTAGGAGATCTGGGAGCCACAGGCACCAGTGGATTACCCACACACGAAGGCAGGGCTGAAATCTGAGCCAAGTCCCGCAGCTGTGTGACTTTGGCGGATTTACATGGCTGGTGGCTTTGGATTTATGCAGCTGGTGGCTTTGTAAGTGCAGTTTCTGTTGGACATGCAAGCGGATTTCTGGCTTTCCCATGGCTGGGGCAGGTCCAACGTTAGCAGGGGCCATAAGAGAATACTATGAACAATTACATGCCAACGAATTGGACAACCTCGAAGAAATGGACACATTTCTAGAAGCATACAGCCCACCAAAACTGATTCAAGAAGAAACAGATAATTTGAACAGACTGATCACTAGAAGTGAAACAGAATCTGTAATAAAAAATAAAAACAAAACCTCCCTGAAAACAAAAGTCCAGGACTGGATGGCTTCTCTGAGGAATTCTACCAAACATACAAAGAACAACTTACACTAATCCTTCTCAAACTCTTCCAAAAGGTTAAAGAGGAAGAAACACTTATCAAGTCATTCTATGAAGCTGTCATCACACTAATAACAAAACAGACAAAAACACTACCTAAAAAGAAAATTACAGAATAACCCCGATGAACATGGATGAAAAAATCCTCAACGAAATGAGAGTAGACCGAATTCAACAAGACACTAAATGAGTCATACATCATGATCAAGTGGGATTAATCCCAGGGAGGCAAGAATGGATCAACATCTACAAAATCAACATGATATGCCACATTAACAAAATGAAGGATAAAAATCATATGATCATCTCAACAGAGCAGAAAAAGCATTTGACAAAATCCAACATCCACTTATGATAAAAACTTTCAACCAAGTGGGTATAGAGCAGGGGTCCCCAGCCCCCAGAACCGGTCCTCAGCCTGTTAGGAACAGGGCTGCACAGCAGGAGGTGAGCTGCGGGCAAGCGAGCCAAGCTTCATCTGCTGCTACCCATCACTCCCCATCACTCGCATTACCGCCTGAACCATCCCCTCCCCATTCCGTGGAAAAATTGTCTTCCACGAAACCGGTGCCAAAAGGTTGGAGACCACTGGTATAAAGGATATGTAACTCAACATAACAAAGTTCATATGTTACAAGCCCACAGCTAACATCATACTCAACGGTGAAAAGCTAAAAGCTTTACCTCTAAGATCAGGAAAAAAACAAGGATGCCCATTGTCACCACTTTTATTCAGCATAGTATTGGATGTCCTAGTCCGAGCAATTAGGAAAGAAAAAGAAATAAAAAGCATCCAAATTGGAAAGGAAGAAGTAAAACTGTCACTGTTTGTGAACAACATGATTTTATATAAAGAGAAAACCCTGAAGGCTCCACCAAAAGACTCTAGAGCCCGTTAATGAGTTCAATAAAGTTGCGAGGTACAATACATAAAAATAAGTTGTGTTTCTATACACTAAGAAAGGACCATCAGAAAGAGAAATTAAGAAAACAATCCCGTTTACAATTGCATAAAAAAATAATAAAATACCTATGAATAAATTTAACCAATGAGGTGAAAGACCTGAAAACTGTAAGACACTGATAAAAGAAATTGAAGACAACACAGATAAATGAAAAAATGTTCTATGCTCATGGATTAATTTATATTACTTAATTTATTAATATTAATGTATTGATTTATATTAATACTAATTAATATTATTAAACTATCCATATTACCCAAAGCAATCTACAGATTCAATGCAATACCTATCAAAATTCCAATGGCATTTTCCACAGAAATAGAACAAATAATCCTAAAATTTGTATGGAACCTCAAAAATTTCCAAATACTCAAAGCAACCTGGAGAAAGAAGAACAAAGCTGGAGGCATCATGCTCCCTGATTTGAAACTATATTACAAAGCTACAGTAATCAAGAGAGAGTGGGGGGGGAAGTGTGTTATTCACATAAAATCAGACATACAGATCAATAGAACAGAAAAACGAATCCAGAAATAAACCCACACATATATTATTAACTAATTGTGGATAAAGGAGGCAAGATTATACAATGGGAAGAGGACAGCCTCATCAATAAATAGTGTCAGGAAACAGGACAGCCACATGCAAAATAATGAAACTAGACTACTGTCTTACACCATATGCAAAAATTAACTCGAACTGGACTAAAGACTTGAATGTAAGACCTGAAACCATAAAATTCCTAGAAGAAAACACAGGCAGTAAGCTCCTTGACATCAATCTTGGCAAATTTTTTTTTTTTTTTTTTGAATCTGACTCCAAAAGCAAAAGCAAAACTACATCAAACTATGCTTCTGCACAGCAAAGGAAACCAACAACATGAAAAAGCAACCTACCAAATGGGGGAAAATATTTGCAAATCATATATCCTATAAGGGGTTAATACCATAACATATAAAGAACTGGTACAACTCAATAACAAAGAAACAAACAATCCAATTTAAAAAATAGGCATAAGATCTGAATAGACATTTTTCCATAGAAGACATACAGATGGCCAACAGGCACAATGGAAGATGCTCAATATCACTAATTATCAGGAAAATGCAAATCAAAACCACAATGAGATATCACCTCACACCTGTCAGAATGGCTACTGTCCAAAAGACAAGAAATGCTAAGTGTTGGCAAGGATGTGGAGAAAAGGGAGCCCTTGTGCACTGTGGATGGGATTGTAAATTGGTGCAGTATTAGAAAACAGTACAGAGGTTCCTCAAAATATTAATAATAGAACGACCACATGATCCAGCAATTCCACTTCTGGGTACCTATCTGAAAAAAATGAAAACACTATCTCAAAAAGATATCTGTACCCCTATGTTCATTGCAGCACTATTTACAAGAGTCAAGATACGGAAACAACCTAAATGTCCATCAGTGGATGAATGGATAAAGAAGACGTGGGGGATATATGTATATATATCACATATACATACATACATATACACAGTGGCATGCTACTTGGCCATAAAAAGAATAAAATCTTGCCATTAACAACAAGAATGGACCTTGAGAGCACAGTTGGCTTTGAACAAACGGGTTAATCTGTATATAACTTATAGTTGGTCTTCCATTTCCATGGTTCCTCTGCATCTGTGGATTCAGCTGTGTAGTTCTGTAGTATTAATTATTGAAATATATCCAGTATAAGTGGATCCACGCAGTTCAAGTCTATCTTGTTCAAGGGTCAATTGTATTATAAAGTAAAATGTCAGACAAAAACAAATACCATATTATTTCACTTACATACGGAATCTATTAAACAAAACAAACGAACAAAGAAGACAAAACTCATAGATATGGAGAACAGACTGGTGATTGCCAGAGGGGAGGAGAGTTGGCATGGGTGGGCAAAATGGGTGAAGGGGGTCAAGAGACACAAACTTCCAGTCATAAAATAAATTTAAGTCTCGGGGATGTCATTTACAGCCTGGTGACTATAGTTAATAATACTGCATTGCATATTTGAAAGTTGATTAAAAAAATAAATCTGGGCTTCCCTGGTGGCGCAGTGGTTGACAGTCCGCCTGCCGATGCAGGGGACACAGGTTCGTGCCCCGGTCCGGGAAGATCCCACATGCCGCGGAGCGGCTGGGCCCGTGAGCCATGGCCGCTGAGCCTGCGCGTCCGGAGCCTGTGCTCCGCAACGGAAGTGGCCACAACAGTGAGAGGCCCGTGTACCGCAAAAAAATAAAAATAAATAAAATAAATCTTAGTTCTCATCAGAAGAAAAAAAAATTCCTGTTACTTTGCGTGCTGATGCATGGTTAACTAGACTTATTGTAGTGATCATTTCACAGTGTATACAAATAACAAATCATTATGTTGTACACCTGAAATACAATATGTCAATTATACCTTGATTTTAAAAATGTCCTCTAAAATTTGAACATAGATTATCACCCACTCCTATCCATGCCCTGTGCATTTGCTATCAGCTTCAGAAATAACCTCATTTATTTACTAAGTCCCCTTTCTCACATACTTGGGTTATTTAAACCAGAGTTAAATGAAGGTCAGTTTTCAACTAGCTAGAAATTCCTCTAGGTACATTTTATAATGTTAAGAAAACGTTCTGAGGTCTTTAGCTAAGCTTTTTAAATACTGGGGTAAAATCTATTGAGTAACATAATATATTTCCAAGCTCCAGAAGAGGTCTTTAGAGAAGAGGGTATTTCTTGGTGAGAGGATATTCAGCCACAAATGAACTGCCTGATACTGGCTGAGGTAAAATACCTATGTGTCATATAAAAACAGCTACAGTTTACTGAACACCTATTATGTGCTGGGAAATGTGCATTCATTAGCTTTAACCTACCTGATTCTTCAAGGCACTAATTTTCCACTCTATATAGAAGGAAATTAAGGTTTTGAAAAGTTAATTAAGTTTCCTAAGATCATGTGACTCACAAGTGGCAGAGCCAGGGTTGAAATCTATTTTATTTTGACGCTCCAAGTTTTTCAAAATTTGAGGCTCATAAAGAGATTCTGCCTGATCATAAGACAATTAGTTAGGAGTGAGCATATTAGAACAGGTTCTTCCTACCAGAGCCAATACATCCTCTATCTGAGTGAATCCCTGTCATTTGTCTCCCAAGGAGCTGGAGGCTTTGCCTCACATCCAAATCCCATCTAACAAAAATGATCCTCCATCAGACACACTCATAAAGATATTCGTTAAGGTCCATGTAAAAATAAATCCATTTCTTTTGCAGGTAATCAGACCAAGAAAGCCAAAGTTTAAACAGACCTCTCTGCACTTATGGCACTGATCTCCTCCCTAAGTTGTCCTACTCAAGATACCAGGCCTCTCCATGAGCCCAAGGTCACACGGCTGAAAGAGACAGAGCCAAGCCTAAATCTCAGATACCCTGACCCCAAGGTTCACTGCTGCTTATCAGAAATATGTCACCACACCATCAACTAAAATATCTCTGTTAAACCTGGAGAAACACTGAACAAGCAAATAGGGAGAACCCCAAAGTCTTTTTCCATTATTTATGATCCACATCGTGGCTGTATTTTGCTTACCCTCCCGAGAGAGGTGCTGACCATAATTTCGTGGCGAACACCCACACCATCACCCATGACTAATGATGCTGTTGAATCCTGGGAAGATGAACTCACCTTTATAGACCCAGCTGTGAGCAAATGTTTCTGCGCCATTTAACACCCATTCTTGGGCCATTTCTCTTCTTTGCGGACTCTTTCTTTTCTGTATCTTTGTACACTGTACATTGTACATCACAAACTACAGGAAGTGGCAGAACGGAAGTTGAAGAATATGAGATGAATATGAGATGAACATGAGATGAAGCTAGCTGGCTCACAAATGCACCACAGTCCATGAGAAGCCCTTGCTCCATCCCCCATCATGGTCAGAAGAAAATGAGCACTGAGAAACTACCTGCCTCGGCAGTGCCCCCCTCCCCAAATAAGAACCATATGACAATCTGACTGCAAAAAGGCACCTCTCGGGTCCACATTTGTTCGAGGAAATGGCCAGCCACAGAGCCCCTTCCATCCCTAACACTGAAAACTCCTTCCTCATCTGCAACACCCCTCAACTGCTCTCTCCTCCCTCACAGTCAACCAAGGACTCAAGAGCAATTGGAAAGTCTCCCCCTGCCCAGCTTCCAAAAATCAAACCTAAATAGAATGCTTGCCAATCAGAGACTATCTCAGCCTTTCCTCTTTTTACTCTATAAAAATGACTCTCCTTTGTAATACCTTCGAACCCTGCAGAACTAAAAGTAATGGCAGATGGATTCCCTTGCCAGAAGCTTATGAATAACACTTCGTTAATTCCGTCGTGTACGTGGTTTTGTTTCTGACAGAATGTATATAGTTAGCCATATCAATATGTATCCTAAATGAGGGGCTTGATGCATTATTTATAGCCCACTCCTCTGTCCACAGAAAGAAGCCATTAAAAGAGAGATGACTTGGTCCAAAGGTGGGAAGAGATTCATCCACGATAATTTTTCATTCTAATCTCAGTGATAATTTTATTTAATACTATTCAAAATTTTAGAAGAATTTCAAGGGATTACCACACTTAGGTTATTTTTATACACGCCTTTCACCTACCTTGAAGATGAGAATGAAAAGTGAGACATATTAATATAATTAAACCAATTTCCATATGTTTAATACATATTTCACTTTTGCCATCCATTAGACCTGATTCTGCTACTGGCCTAGGATGAACACTAGATCATTGTACTCGAAAATGAGTAATTCTTGCCTTACCACTGCTTTATTCTGAACAATTACGTTAAAATAGCTGCCACTCTGAGTATTTTTATCTATTTCCCATCCCCCAACCATCTGGGCTGAGGGGCGGGCTCTTCACTTCTCTCTCTTTTTTCTCTCTAATACTCTTACACTGGCTGTGTCCTATCTCTGTGCTGTGATATTGACTAGCCTCTCTTTAAATTCAGAGATAGATGCTATTTTCAAGTGATAAATCAGAGCAGGCTACCCATATAATTGATCTTGAATTCCCCGTGCCCCCAACAACCTTTAGCTCTGGCATTTTGAAGGACTTTGTACCTTTTTGAAAAATTAAATGCTGACGAGAATGCTTAAGGGAGGATGTCTCTCTCTCTCTCTACCTTAAAAAATGTTGCAAACCTTCCAAGAAGTGTGAACACTGACCTCTATAACCATTTTGAAGATATACTTTTAAAAAATTAGATGTGAATTATGAATAGCAGCCTGTGGTAAGAAATTAATACTCTCTTACTTTGCAGCTGGAAAAAAAATTGTATTTCCTTGACCTGTACATGCAACATAAGATTGTGTGAAGTTGAGGAAAATGACCTGTTGCCATCAGTACAAATCTGTTGACTTTGTCTGGCTTATGTACACAGCTTACCCGGGGGAAAGCAATGAGGTGGTAGAACGGACATGTATGGGCTTTGGGCTCAAATTCTGGTTTGAGTCTGGGCTTGCTCACTAGATTTCTGCTTTAAGCAAATAACTTCTCTGAATCTTAGTTTCCTTATGTGAAACCCTAACTCTTCCACCTCGTAGGGTAATGGTGACAATTAATGAGACAAAAATGTACAACACAGATTCAGATATACAGAAGCACTTCGTTAAAACTAGTTTACTTCCATCAAGATTATCATTTTTCCCAGACCGCTGCTATGTCTCCTTTGAATCACACACTCTGAGTCATGTCCCTTGGGGCTTGCCCTGGTCATCTATAAACTCCTACAGCCGGATGTATAAAATCTAGAACAGTAGGCTTTATTGGAGCTACAAAAATTATTCAGCAACACACACACACACACACACACACACACACACAAAATTACTTACTCCCTAGGAGTCACAGAAAACAAGCTGTCAGCCTAGAAGACTGATTGACAGTTTGCTTTTTACATTTTTTAAATTAAGACTTTTTTTAGGGACGGTTTAGATTCACGGCAAAATTGAAGGGAAGGTACAGAGATTTCCCATATCCCGCTCCTCCACACAGCAGAGCCTTCCCCATCATCAATATCCCCCATCAGAGTGGTACTTGTTTTACAATTGATGTGCCTACACTGACATATAACCACCCCAAATCCATAGTTTATATTACAGTTTACTGTTGGTGTTAATCATACTGTTGGTGTTAATCACTTGGACAAATGCATAACGACATATATCCATCATTATGGTATCAGACAAAGTGTTTTCACTGACCCAAAAATCCTCTGTGCCCCACCTATTCATTCCCTTCCAACCTCTGGTAAAAACTGATTTTTTTTTTTTTTTACTTTCTCCATAGTTTTGCCTTTACCAAAACATCACATAGCTGGAATCATACAGTATGTAGCCTTCTCAGATTGGCTTTCACTTAGTAATATGCATTTAAGGTCCCTCCATGTCTTTTCATGTCTTGATAGCTCACTTCTTTTTAGTGCTGAATAATATTCCATCATCTGGATATACTTCAGTTTGTGTATCCATTCACCTACTAAAGGGCATCTTGGTTGCTTTGAAATTTTAGCAATTATGAATCAAGCTTATATAAGCATCCGTGTGCAGGTTTTTGCACGGATATACACTTTCAACTCCTCTGGGTAAATACCAAGGAGTACCAATTTGTTTTTGGAACTAAATACGGCAAATTGTAAAACATGACTCTGAGGCAGAGGTTGACAAACTTTTCCCATAAAGGGGCAGATAGTAAATAGACTTTTGTGGGTCACGTCTCTATCACAACTGCCCAACTCTGCCACTGTAGCATGAAAACAGCTACTGTGTACACAATTCATAAACAAACAAGTATGGCTGTGTTCCAATAAAACTTTATCTACGAAAACCAAGCAGTGGGACAGATTTGGCACAAGGACCATAATTTGCTGACTCTTGACCTAAAGGAAAGCAGGGAACAAGTACATGGAGTCAGCATCTTTCGTTCTCCTTCCCTCCTGCTGTGTTTCAGCAAACCCTGGTATTTAAAGTACTTTCACATCCAAACACTTTTACAGGACATCAAGTTTGCAACACTCATATAATATTAGGGCAAGACAGGGAGTTCTTATTGGTCTTCAAAGAATCATTTCTCACTCATACATAATGGTAACATCTGTCAGTATGATAATGAAAAAATAGAGAATAGACACCTCTTTCAAAGAGTTTGGGTAATCTGCTATAATTTATAACACTAGTAACTAGAGAATTATTTTCATTCTTTTTTTTTTTGTCTTTCCAGATCACACAGGCACTAAAATTCCTTAGGCGTAACCTAAGGTAACTCAAACAGAAAGCTTTTTTGTTTTTTTAATTCCAGGATATGAACACAAAATTTTCTCACCCTTCCTTGTTCCACACTTGAAGCTTAATGAAAATTTGATCTAAATTGTTTTGCTCCTGGCTGTGAAATAAAACTAGCATTTTCATTCTGCTGCCTCCAATGTCAAAGCCAAGCTTTATCTTTAGTTAAAAACTATTCCATTAAGACTCGATAGTCCACTGGTTACTCATTCCTTTTTCTCTCCTGTTCAAGATTTTTTCAATCTACCTTTAAAACTGCTGCTTTTTATCTGAAAGTCATGCTGAGTTTGATCTAGATTTATAACCTATTTTAGGGTAAAGGCTGATAAAGGATGAATGGGTTATTATGAAAGTGAGTGGAAGCATCCAGGATTGACAATGATGCAGTCAGAATTTGCCAGGTGCAGTTGGGAACATCACGCTCTCAGTTTAAGTTTATCCAAATGACAGAAGTCAATGAGTGGTGGCTGTCCACAGTGGGTGCGCTCAGACTCACCTCAAATTTCATTTATTAGCTGCAGCAATGATCACTAGAGAAGTCTTTCAATTCCACCTACTCCATACTTTAAGATCACACTTAAATGAAAACACTAGTGCTTTTAGTGGACTGCAGAAGTCCAGTAAGAAATCATCCTCCTGTTAAATAGCCCGTGGACCCAAACAGAAAGCAAAACTTTGACATCACCAAGTTTATTGCTTGAAAATCTAGAGGCTGAAAAAGAGCACTCTTTTCCTTCTTTCTCAGTCTTTTGCTATGTTTTTGACATTGGGAATAGTCACTCAACTTACACTACTGAGAACAAAACAACTGGGTTTGGTCAGGTGCTAGGGTAAGACACAGCCCCTGCCTACACGCCCATAGGGAATATGCTTCCCATACATGGAACTTAGAGGTTCCTGGTTCATTCCATTTATTCCTCCTTCCGAAAGCATTTACTAAGTGACTACTGCATTTGAAACACAGAAGACAGAAAGATGAAACAGCTGCCCTTCAGGAGCTCACGGGTTTGAAAACACAAATACAACAGCTTCTTGACGTTCCCATGTCAAGTTTTGTCCTTGAAAGTCCATTTCTGCCAAAGCAGCCTGAGCTATTTTTAAAATAACATAAATCAGATCATATCCCTCTCTTGTTTAAAACTTTCCTTTGCTTTCTCCTTACATTTAGAATAAAGTCTACTTGCTTTCCTATGATCCATACAGGACCTGACGCTCACCTGTCTTTCCTGCCACCCTCCTGGTCTCCAATTCTATTAGAACAACACCAAATTTCTATCTGTTCTTTGAACCTATCAAGCTCATCACTGCACTGGGACATTTCTCGTTCTTTCTGAATAGAATAATCTATCTAGAATAATCTTTGTCCAAAACTGGTCCCTTTGCATCCTTCAGGTCTTAACTCTAAGGTCACCTCTCAGACATGGCCTCTCTGAAGACCTGGATAAACTAGTACTTTCTCCAGTCACTTGCCACCCTTTCTATCATCCTGAAATACAGGATTCATATATTTGTTCTCTTGTTTGTTATCCGTCTCCTCCAATAGCATGTGGTTCCTATGAGTGTAGAGAGCTTGTCTGTCTTATTCACCGTGGCACCCCAATACTTTGAATAATATCTAACATATGATAGACTCTCAATATTTTAATAACTGAATGTATATTCACGTGTGAGAATATTTAACACTTATTTAATGTGCTAAACACTGTTATAAGCATATTATACGAATGATCTCCTTTAATCCCCACACCGTAAGAGGTAATTACTTTTCATACCCATTATACAGGTGAGGAAACTGAAGCACCCCATCATCAAGTTCTAGTCCAAGGTCACACAGCTAATAAAGCACACAAGCTAGGAGAATGCGCTCTTAAACCATTACCATGTTGAGAAAAATATCCTAGATGGTGTGCTGTTAACCTGTCTGGGTCTATGCACATACTGCCATTAAGTCCTCTCAACTCTAGTACCATGAGAAGGATTAGAGCCATGAGACACAGATGCACTGTGCTTGTGCCATCAGGACAAAGGGAACCAAACAAAACAAGATGATGGGCAGTCCCTTGTGCTTACAAACCACTGGCTAACAAATGGCACCTATCTGGAAATAATCACGGTGCCTGTACCTACTTGATACCCCAGCAGAGTTGGCCCAGCAACAACCTACCATTCCATCCTGGGCCTGAGACATCCTCGATGCTAATATGGAAAGCCAGACTTTCAGCTCAGAACAAATTTCATTAACCAATACATCAAATCAATACAATAACTAAAATCTATTGAGCCAAATGCCACATTTAGAATGTGTTCTTTATCTTGTTCTATCCTCCTGACAACCATAAGCAATTGCTACTCTTCTAATCACTGCTGAAAAACTTGTTGGTTGAAGGGCATATCGCTCTATTCACATCAATGTAACAACCAGGAGGACTAAGAAACTGAGGTGACAGATAAGGAATTACCTTTGACTCTGCCTTTAACATTCATACACCCAGGACCTCAGAGCTCCAGAGAAGCTCAGGACGTAGCCCCATTGTTAGATGCAACCGCAACCTTGTATGAGAAAGGGAGACAAAGGCGCCCCTTTCTCAAGACATTTCAATGCCACCTACCTGAACATCGCAATAACAATACGAATCTATAGTACCTAAGTTGAGAACAGCCCTCCCTGGAGTGGCGCAAAGTGCAGCCTTCACTATCATAAGCAATGTTCCTGCCAAGTCATTTCTATTTTTTTGAGGCTCTTTGTATATTTTTTAAAAATGAAATTCCAAAATAGGATTATAAAAACTGTAATGATGTTTACCTAACACAAAATAAGACTTGTAACATAACAGTGCATTTTCATTGAGTCATTGGCAATGATTAAAAACATTAATGCACGTTAATGTACATATACTATATAGCAGTGAGGACTGGTAATAAGGCCCAAGTTTAAAACTGTATGATAGATGCGTAATTTCAATGCTGTCAGAATGTCTCTGTCACCCCAGGCATAACCTTGCAAGGAAATGTCTACAGTCCAAATTAGAGGTCGTTACCTCTAGACCTAGATAGACTCTAGACCTAGACAGACCTAGATAGACTCTAGGTCTATCCACCTCATTACAAATAGCTCAGTTTCGTTTCTTTTTATGGCTGAGTAATGTTCCACTGTATACATATGCCTTCCACTCTGCCTGTGATTCTGCCCTGAATCTTATCACAGCTCATAATAGCCAACAAGAGGTGTTCTGAGAAGCAGTATATGCCCTGGTGACACTGATACCATAAGAGATTCAACTAGCAGTGTGACCCGAAGCATGTTATTGTTTTCTCCAAACCCCTTTTTCTTCCAGAAGCCTCTCATAAAAGGAAACTTAGCAGGCCAGTTTGGGGAGAGTGATTCTCGCCCTGGGCAAAATCCTTCCTATAGCTTCTGACCTCAGGCCATGTGCTTCCTCACAAGAAAAACACCCTCCAAGCACTGCTGTGCGGTCCACCACACTCCTAACCACTTCTTCATCTCTGATATTTTTAACCTTCCCAATGGCCCAGTAAAAAACGTACTGACTTAATTCTCATCTACAATCTTGTTCCCTCCTCTCTACTTCACCTGGGAGCCGGCCAGATGCCCACTCTAGCTGGCCAGTCTGGGGATTCAGTGACCTCCACCTGAATATACATTCTCCAGCCCTGAGGCTCTAGCTCTCCCAAATGGCCCAGCCCCTGCTCTCCGCATTACCACTAGCCCAGCAGTACCAAGGACCCCTAAACTCATCATCCCTTTAGAAAGCTTTGCTCTCCACTTTTCTGAGCTGTCTACTAAAAGTCATGCTGTAAGAGAAAGAGTAGCAAACAGTAACAATAAGCTAATATCTACCTAACCCTATGCCATATGCTTTCACACCTTAAATAAGGATTTTTAAATGCAGACATTGGGGAGTACAAAGCATTACAGGTTGAAGAACCTAAGAGAACAAGGAAACAGAGTGAGAAAAATACGCGTTTGTGTAGGGAAAAGCAATTTGTTTTCATTTATGAGAGCATAATATATATTAAGGGTACAGGCAGAGATAAGTCTGGGGGGGAAAAATAGCACAGGAACCACATCCTAGAGAGTTTTGAAAGCCAAAATAGGAGTCTGGCCTTTGTTCAGAAGGCAGGAGAAAGCTGCAGAGGTTCGACTTACTGAACTTGCTGAATCTGGGCTGTATTTTTAGAAAGATAAATTTGGCAGCATGGGGAGGATGGATTGGAAGGAAAGAACTAAAGGTGCTTGTTTTGTTTTGTTTTTTACATCTTTATTGGAGTATAATTGCTTTACAATGGCGTGTTAGTTTCTGATTTATAACAAAGTGAATCACTTATACATATACATATGTTCCCATATCTCCTCCTCTTGCATCTCCCTCCCACCCTCCCTATCCCACCCCTCCAGGCAGTCACAAAGCACGGAGCTGATCTCCCTGTGCTATGCGGCTGCTTCCCACTAGCTATCTACCTTACGTATGGTAGTGTATATATGTCCATGCCTCTCTCTCGCTTTGTCACAGCTTACCCTTCCCCCTCTCCATATCCTCAAGTCCGTTCTCTAGTAGGTCTGTGTCTTTATTCCTGTCTTACCCCTAGGTTCTTCATGACATTTTTTTTTCTTAAATTCCATATATACGTGTTAGCATACGGTATTTGTCTTTCTCTTTCTGACTTACTTCACTCTGTATGACAGACTCTAGGTCTGTCCACCTCATTACAAATAGCTGTTTCATTTCTTTTTATGGCTGAGTAATATTCCATTGTATATATGTGCCACATCTTCTTTATCCATTCATCCGATGATGGACACTTAGGTTGCTTCCATCTCCTGGCTATTGTAAATAGAGCTGCAATGAACATTTTGGTACATGGCTCTTTTTGAATTATGGTTTTCTCAGGGTATATACCCAGTAGTGGGATTGCTGGGTCATATGGTAGTTCTATTTGTAGTTTTTTAAGGAACCTCCATACTGTGCTTATTTTTATGCAAAAGCTTCATGGAGAAATTGTCGTCTAAAGGTAACAGTGTATCTCTGCATCTTTGATTACTGTGATTAACTGATAAGAGACCAGTGGCTACTGGGCAGTTGCAGGGGAAGAGTATGTACATATGTTATTGCTATAGAATCACCTTGGCGCTGTCCAATTTCTCTGTACTTTCAGAAAGTTTTCTTTCCTTGCTGGGTCCACAACAGACTCCCAAAATGGTGAGCTCACTAGAATGGAGCTCTCTAACTCAGAATGAAACCCCAATAAGCTTGTCCTAATTCAACTGCCTAAAACATGACTCCTTCTGATGCTGAGAGCCAGAAAAACAAGTGATCGCCACTGTAAAGAATTCAGCTGTAATTTTCAAGGTCCCCAGAGGCATTACAGATGAAGTATTAAGCTACAAGAGTTCAAGTCACTGTTAGGAGGAAAATGGTACATTTCTGCAAAAGAGCATTGCCTGGTGCTTCAGACTGTGGGCTTCAGAATCAAGCAGCCTGGGTTTATATCTCACTTGCCTCGCCTGCTCTCTGCGTGACCTTGATCAAATTGGTTAACCTCGCTAAGGGCAAGAGTAGTACCCACCTCGTAAGATCATTTGAAGAATAAATGAGATGGTCTACATAAATCACTTAACGCACAGTTGGTGCTCATATGATTTGATCTCTATTTTTGACAAAGATCGCTCTGACTGCTGGATGTAGACTACACGGGATGGGGAGAAAAGGGAAACGCTGAGAGCAGAAGAGAGGCTATTTCACTAGTCCACAGAAGAGACAATGGCATCTTGAACATGGGGACAAGTAGATGGGCTGGAGATACATTTCCCGGGTAAACTGGATAGAAATTGCTGGATGGAGACTTGCTTGATGAAGACGAGAATGACTCCCATGCTTCCAGCAGTAGAACTGGATGGGTACCAGTCTAATAGGATGAGATAGTAAAGACGGCCAGGGGCATGTTTCGGGTAGAAAGTCAGGAGTTCAGCTTAGGACACAGTATTTTGAAATAGGAATTGGATGATTATATACACACTCGGAGCTCAGAAAGATCTGAGCTGAAGGTATTAAACTGATGCCACCTAATGTGAATTTATAAGGGAAAAAAGAAACTAAAAAAAGAGAGTTCAGGACTGAAGCTGGAAAACATCAAAATTTTGAGTTTAGTGAGAAGAGGAGCCTGCAAAGATGATTAAGAAAGAGCGACCAGAGAGGTGGGGAGGGAAAGAGGAAGATATGTAATCGCAGAAGAACAGAGATGAAACTGTCCCGAGAAGAGGAGTGATGATTAGCCCAGGTCACATGCGGCTGAGAGATCAGTAAAGTGATAACAGGGAGCTGTCCCCTGGATCTGGCAACCCGTAAGTCGGAGCAGAGTGGTAGGCTGGAAATGGCACTGGGATAGGTTACAGAGTAGATATAAGAGCTGGAAGCAGCCTAAAGAGACAATTCCGAGGAACGGTCTTGAACAGACATACAGATAGGAGCAAGGGCTGCTAGAGGATGTGGACAGAAAAAGGAATTTTTGTAGGGTGAAAGATAAGGATAATATACTGAAGGAAGGAATTCTGGAGAGAGGGTGAAATTGATGAAGCAGAATAAAGAGTGAGGTCCCAGGAAAGCAAAGAGGACATGGAATGCAGAGCACAGAGAAGGACTGGCCTTTAATCAGCTAAGAGGCGCTTGTTGCAACAGGAAAGAGCAGCATTTGGGTGCTGACATGGGACGGATCTGGGGGTTGGATGACAAGGCAGTTCTCTTCTGAAGATTTATATTTTTCTCACTGACGTATGAAGTAAGGTTACAAATTAAGGGTGGGAGTGACAGCATAAAGAGGTTTGGCTGAAAGTTTGAGTAGAAAAAGAAAGCACACAAGGTTACTAGTAAAACATTAGATGATTGCTGAGTAATGTTGAATTTCTAAGTGAAATTCTGTGATCCTAAGTGTAAAATGAAGCTTACCTGGTTTCTTTCTCTGGTGATGCTAAGCTCCCTGTGAACAATGTGGAGAAGCTGGAGAGTTGGGCTCATCCAAGGTTAAGGTATACAACGTGGAAGAAAAGGCCACAGGCATTGGGAAATATTTTTAAGAAAGTGATTATAATAATGGGCCATGGAATTTAACCTGTACCAAGGAAAGACATGAGAGGACCCAGGAATCATGAAGAAGAGGTGGAAGCAATGGATTCAACATTTCAAAGAGGTAAAGTAATTTTTTGCTATGGGAGTGGTTGAGCAGGGAGGATGGACGGATACAATCTTCTGTCTAAAGAATGGAATTGATTCAAGATGCCGGAAACATGGCCATTTCTGATGATGACAAATCCTTAGGTACCACCATGGAAATCTTCAGCATAAAAATATTGTTTAAACCATGAGAAGGAGTTGACGGATGGCTATGGTCAAGTGGAGATAAGAAGCCCATGAGACTGAGATATCACCATGTTGGACAGCTTCATCCAAGTAGATGTTGAAGTCATCAAGAATAATGTCAGAATTGGCATGAAGAGAAAGACTGTAATCAGAAGCTATGGATAAGGGAAAATGATAACACGTGAGAGTAGCAAGATCAGGGAGACATAGGTATAGTCAGATGGTGTGGATCCCAGTGATGAGAGAGATTGTTGTCACAAACTTTTTGGAAGGCAAGTTGGAAGTATCTACCAAAATTTGAAATGCACATTTGATATAATCCACTTACAAGATTTTTTTCTATAGATGAACATGAGCATGTACATGTGCACCAAGAGATAAGTTCAATGATATTCACTGAAAACGTGTTTTGAAGAAGCAAACCGAGAAACAACTGGAATATTCACCAATAGTAGTCTGGTTAAATAAATCATGCCAGAGCTGTGCAAAGG
This sequence comes from Phocoena phocoena, assembly GCF_963924675.1. Classification (NCBI taxonomy): domain Eukaryota; kingdom Metazoa; phylum Chordata; class Mammalia; order Artiodactyla; family Phocoenidae; genus Phocoena; species Phocoena phocoena. Next base: position 74,743,458 of record NC_089226.1, on the reverse strand, counting down.
AATACAACATAGACATAGAAAAGAGGAAAATGAGTCCATATGCTGCCAACATGGAACTATATCCAACATATATGGTAAGGTGGGAAAAGGGGCACTTAATAATATGTATAAGATGCTTCCATTTGTATAAATAAAAAGGAACATATGCACAAACTTATATGTACGTATTTTCCTATATATGCACACGGTATCACTAAAAGGACATCCAAGAAACAAGAATAGTGGTTATTTCCAAAGAGGGCTGTTGGGGGGTCTAAGAGAGGCAAGAGGGAGATGTGTATTTCACTCAATAGTTTCTTATAAAGATTGAATATTTAATGATATATTGTATTGCTTTTTTAAAAAAATAAAACCACTACATTTTATTTAAAAGGAAAAATACAGGGGCTTCTGTCAATTTTTTCCTGCCTAACAGATTTTGCTTTATGCCTTGATATTTTATTAGTAAACACAGATTCATATCTACAACATTATTAAGGATTTTACCTTTCATCAATATTGACTATTCTCTTTTCTCTTAAAGCTTTTTACCTTGAATTTTATTTTGACAGATATTAATACTGTCTCTCTCGCATTTTTCTGTTCAGATTTGTTTTCTATACTTGGCTCAGTTCTGGAATTTTATTGCTTCTGTGCTTTTGTTTTTTTATAAATAGCACCTATAACAGGAATATAATTATTTTTTAAAATTCAAGGGCAGTCTTTTATCTTAACTTTTTATTTATACCATATACTTAATTTTTCATTATCTTATGTTTAATTTTCTATATTTTAGATTCCCTCACCATTTGTCTGTTTATTTGTTCATTGTAATAAGAGGACTGTGATTAGTTTGCTTGTACCTTCTGATTTAGAACACTGATACTCTATCTTTAATTTTACTAGTATTTACCTTTAAGATTTTCAAAAGAATCACATCCCCTCCTCCTGTCTCTCATACATGTGTGTGTACATGTTTTTCCTTAGCAATTAATTTACATAAAAATGATTTACATTTCCTTCTAAGGGCAATCAGCTTTGATATTCATTTGTATGTGTTTTTTTTATTACAAAATCATTTATTAAAATGATTGCTCCATTCTTGAGCTCTTTACTTTAAATTATTTCCTGGTTATGTGGTATGCCTCTTCTATTGTATGAACTTTGAGCCCTTAGACTTTCTGTTGTCATATATAAAGAACAATTTGACTAGAGAGGTATTTCTTAGATTGCATAATTTTCTCCATCAAAACTCAACATAATTTCTCTTTTATCTTTTGATATCTTGTTTTGCAGAGGAAAAGTCTGGGACCTGCTTGATTTTTGTTTCTTTGAGGCTATACTTTTATTTTCATTTTTATTTCGTCCTCTAGAGGATTTTATAGAATTTTAAAATTCTTCATCTTTGAAAAAATCATCAGAATATATTTAGGCATAGTACTCTTTCTGCTATTGTTACATGGAGTCTTTTGTTCTATGGATGAATATACGTTTTGGTTTTACAACTGATTATATAATTTACTAGTCTCTGGTATTTTCAATGTTTCATTTGAGAAGCACTATTATGGTTGCATCCTATCTATAACCTTCTGACCCATTTTTTTTCTTTTTTTGTTGTCCTTTCCCTGCTTTCTAGGACAACTTCTCAAGTTTGAGTCTACTGATCTGCTATTGATTCTATTTTCCACCGTGTTACTTATTTACGGTACAGAACAGGAATTTTGATTCTGCTCTTAATTTTTTAACACTCTTGCAACAGTTGCCTTCTCAGTCAATATGTCTATCATCTTGAACTGAACTTCAGCTTACGGGCTTTTTATAGTATTCTGATATCTCCTTGTGATTATGTACTTTTATTTCCTATCTTAATGAGATATCATCTAAAACTGCCTTTTGTTTCCTGTGGAGCATCATTTACAAAGGCACGTAAATTATTCAATGGCTTATGTTATTCTGGTTCATTTTTAAATAAGCTCATATGCTTTCCTTTTTATACATCTTTAAATGAACAGAGAACAAGGTAGAACTAATGACTGAAGGGTGTGAAAGGTCCTTTCCATCACTTTTATTCTCTTGAGTACTTGTTATCTGTCCCTCCATATTTAAAACTGGAAGGTGAGCTGACATGGACAAGACCTAGTCCGGTTCTGCTAACACTCTCAAGTACAGTTCTGCTAGCCAGTGTCTCCTCTTACCTCCCCTACCTGACTCTGTAATTCTGAAAAAGACTTTTGTCCAAGGAAACTGAGATGGTTTGTAATCTTGCTTTAATGTAATCCAGCCTATGAAAAACCGTAATCCCCTGCACATACATCATTTCCGGGTCATTTTCTGCATTAGCTCCTGCCTACAGTAGTGTATGTGAAATAACCACAAATGCAGGCAATGTCCCGTATCTTGTTTACAGTTATAGTCTTGAGTGGAGGAAAGTAAGGAGCCAACAAACGGTAGCTAAGGGAAAAATCCAGCTCTGTCCAGCTCAGAACATGATACCCATGTCATAGAGGGTCAGGCCCAATTCTGGTTGATGCAGACTCTACATCCATGCTGGACACTGATGGTGGGATGAGTTGAGGCTGTTTTCAATCTTTTTCCTATTAGCTGAACTATTCCACATCCAGAGAGTAAAAGACCATTTCCAAAGCTGTGTTTCTCAATCCAACCTGTAAACATTTGAGTCAACAAAATTTCCTCCAGGCTCTGGAAAACTGTTTAGTCATCTTTAATTAGCAGTTTAAGAGTTCAGTTGTTTACATCTTCATAAAAATTCACCCAGAATCAGTAAGAACCCAAGAGAGACATAGTCAGAGATTCTAATAGATTCCAAGTTGTTCTACGACCAAGTTTTTCTCCTTACCACTCTCAATAACCATGTTTCTTCTGAACTCTGTGCCACGTGACCCATTATTGAAAAATGGAGAGATAAGGAGAACACTGCAGGAAATGTACTTTCTTGTGAGTTTAAGAGTGAAGCGAAACAAAAACACTGTAGAGCTGAGATCTTGGCAAAGACTGATCTGTGCATGTATCACCCGTGGTTACTTCAAGCTTGAAGCTCCCTCCTCTTGCTCATGACATTATAATGAAACTTGGCCGGTGTAAATGAAGAGTATGTGGAGTGGGGCAACACATGTATCAATACTATTTATCTTAACTCACCTTTAGGAAAGGTACAGGGAGATACTTGGAAAGTTTTGTGCAACACACAATGAATAGATCGGAAAGGAGGTATCTTTAATTACAGATTTAAAAGGTACTAAGGTCATGTGTTCAGGAATTTCTTTGGTATGGTAGCATTTGGGAACTGTTGACCGAAACCATGCGCCTTGGCCAGACACAGTAATAACTGCTTGCGTGAGTTGTCTCACAATAGGAGGTCCTGATAAGGAACATGGTGCTACCACCAAGAAACTAACCTGGAGAATTCCAGAGGGGCTAAAAGGAGGGAGGAGACGCCAGCCCATAAGATGTCCTGCCAACCTCCCAGAAACCCTCACGCTGGAATCCATCTTGGCTGAGAGTTGCGTGTGCCACCAGGAAGGACCCTCTGTCAGACCAAATATGGGCACAAGCAAGATGACTGTCCAGAGACAACCCGGAAAGCTAAACCCACCACTATAAATCCTGAGACTACGGGCCACAGCCATGTGGCAGAGCAGTTCTCCTGGGCTCCCTTACCCGCTGCTCTCCGCCCAGCGCCCCTTCCCAATAAAATCTTTTGTTTTGTCAGTATGTGTATCTCCTGACAATTCATTTCTGAGGGTTAGACAAGAGCCCACCCTCAGGCCCTGGAAGGGGTCTCCCTTCTGGTAACGGTATAACTTGTTGCTCCTGATGAATTTGGTCACACTATAGAAAATCTATAGGTCTAAATATTTCACACATCACATTGCCTAATTTCTGTATGAAAAGGAACCCCATAAAGGAAATAGGTAGGAAAGTCCCCAGATGTCACTCTCCACCAAGTCCATCAAATAAAACGGACATAATCCTAGACGCCTGAATTAATTCTCTACCCCAGTGGTCCCCAACCTTTTTGGCACCAGGGACCAGTTTTGTGGAAGACAATTTTTCCACCAGGGGGAGGGGTGCGGGGGATGGTTCAGGAGGTAATGAGAGCAATGGGGAGCGGCAGATGAAGCTCTTCTCACCTGCAGCTCACCTCCTGCTGTGCGGCCCGGTTCCTAACAGGGAGTTGGGGACTCCTGCTCTACCCCATGAAAATTAATCATGAAATCCTGTTAATTCAACCTCAGAAGTCTCTGAAATCCTCCCTACATCGCTGCTTCATACAATCACACACACCTTCACTTACTGACAATGCCCAAATTCGAAGCCTCTTGCGTCTTCCATCCGGGAAGTATAACAACCTCCTGCCAGTTTTCTTCCAGGGGCTCTCAAGCTTGGCAGCACATTAGAATCATCTAGAAAGCTTTTTAAAAACACTCATGTATGGATGAATTTTGTGGTATGTAAATTATATCTCAATAAGGCTGTTACAAAAATACTTATGTGTAAACTCCACCCTAGACTAATTAAATCGTGTCTCTGGAGGTCTGGCCCTCACACTGGCATTCTCTGAAACACTACAGGGGATTCTAGTGAGCATTCATGGTAAGAATCACTGCTGTGGTCTCACACATCAGTAGCTCCCAAACCTGGATTATCAGAATGTCTGGGGGAAGTTTTCAAAATGTGGAAACTTATACCTAATCTCTACAACCTCCCCACAACCCTAGCCCCAACTTCTAATTCATTAGATCTGTGTTACTGCTGTTAAAAAAAAATGCTACCCAATTGACCCTGGTTCGGATGACTGTCAGTGAGGTATGACTGCATTGCAACATGCTGCCCACACGAGAATACTTCTGCTTTCTACAACAGTGCTTCTCAAATGTGAAAGTGCCTACAAGGAACCTGAGAGTCTTGTTAATATGAGGAATTGCTTCAGTAGGTCTATGAGGGTCCTAAGATTCTGCATTTCTAATAAACTCTCAGATGATGCTGATACTAATGGTTCTGGACCACATTTTGGGCAGCAAAGTCCTTAATCTCCTAGAAATGCCATTTACCACAAAAACTCATCCTCAACCAATAAGGCTAAAAAACTGGTTTTCCCAGTCTTGATCTAGTTCTCAACTATATACCAAATGTTTGTCTTTTTTAATTCCTGACTACTTGATATTCAACAGCTACTGGAAGGAGGTAGTTGCCCATTTCTCTCCAGCTTACACTTTATCGTCTTTTGCTTAGAAGCCCCTTTTTCAACTGATAATGGAAAAGGTTTACGTATTCCCTATTTATAGCACTTGAATTAATTGGTTGAACCTAACTACAAAAACAATTTTTAAGATATATTACTAAAATGTGAAGTAATAAAACACCTGTTTTTATTGTTTTCACTTTACTGCCTTCAAATCTCAGATTAAATGCTACTTCCTCCAAGAAGCCTTTCCTGACTGTGCTTGCTTACAATAACTTTATGCACCAAAGGTCTCACCCCCATCCACTAGAACTTGCATCTGAGGGGCTGACATCTCCTTTGGCTCAACACTGAACAGCTACACAAGAACTCAACTTGAATATCATCAATTCATTCATTAGATAAACTGTCCTTACTGACATCTATTTATATCCAACTGCAGATTCCCAAAATTGTCAGACTGCAATAGACTAAAAATTGGTTTATATCTGTATTTTCTCTTCCATTCGAGATACATCCTGGAAATGGCACCCTCTGATTCTTTCTTTAGAAAATCCAGGCACTGAGACTCCAGATCAATCCTAAGTAATCTATTCCAAGGTGGCCTATGATGATTACCAAAGATTATCTGCAAAATGCTAGCACTGATTAAGGTTTGTTATCTGCCTCCCAGGTGATGAGACCAGACAGTCATTCAACATAACTTCCAGGTGTGGAAAGAGTTGGCTCCAAGTCATCTTGTACAAAAGAGCAGCTTACAACGTCAACAGCAGAAAGAAAAAGGGAGGGAGATTGCCTAAGAAGAAAAGGTTCAGGGAGCTTTGATGAGATAAATGATGAGGAAAGAGCAAGAGAGATTAAAAGGTCAGGGGCATAGTTCTGGGTGCTGGGTACTTGAACAGGAAGTAGAACACACGTTAGTGAAATGTAGGCTACAGCCACATTGTTGACTAAAGACGTACACATATGGTTAACGGCACGTATTCTGAATAATCAACAGCAAAAGAAGTGTTTTGCTTCTCAGACAACAAAATTAGGGCATGTTATTCCTGACTGAGGCAGCCATGTCTCAATATAGCTTTGAAGCATACGTTCTTTCCTTTTTCAATTCCTCTTTACTCATTTCTCGGGCATGAACCAGAGTTCTGTTTCTCTGTATAAATCTTCGCCAAGCTTTATGTGCTGGGTTTTGTTACAACTTAACCACCTATCTTTAGTCTGTCATTTTTTATATCTCCCATCCATATAAAGAATTGTTACTGTGCTATATTCCTCATAGAAAACACCAAGAACTTTCAGGGCAAAGAATGCTCTTACACAATGAACTATTGATGTTTAAAATGAAAATAGAATTCAAGTCAGAGTTCTGCAGCTGAGGGGGAAAAAAACAATTTAGCTGTGAATTATAAATAAAATCCAGAGATCTCTCTGCACTGGACAATAGTAGTGAGACAAATGTGATGTATGAAGTTTCAATATTTCAACTTGTACTGTTCTTTCCTTCAAATAGCAATGGAGTAATTTACAAGCACTCAGTGTTTCTATTCCAGGCCATTGCACTTGTGTTTAATAATTCCCACAGTTACTGACTTGATTGTTGTATGGCATTTGGCTATGAGCCGCATCAGCTCTCTAGAAGTTCACCTGCTACGCTAGCAACTCTGATGGCTTCCAGCACCAAGCTAAACAAGTTAACAGACCAAGCCTTCATAAAGATATCTTAGTTGCTAGTTTAAATTCATTCCCTTCTGCATATATGGGTAACAAGGTACACACATGCTGTTCGGGGCAGGAAAATGATTTTGTCCCTTCGATTTAAATGACCACATGATCCCTGACAGCACCATATTTGTCTATAAATACCTATATATCTGTGACAAGGGAAAAAATAAAGTGAATATACAAAGAGTACCTAACTCTGTGTCAGGCACTGTGCCCACATATTTCATCTTCAAGCTTACAATGACCCGAAAAAAAGCTCAGAAAGGTTAAATAACTTTCCCAAACAGGGTCACACAAACAGTAAGTAGTGAAGTTGTGAAGCTGCCTCCATGGTCCATATTTATTTTTCTGGTATATTCCTCGGGTCCTTAATTGGTGATTCCCAGCCTACAGTATAATAACCATTTCAAGAAAAATTCAAAAGTCCTCCAAATAATACCGCAAACCAAAAATCAATCTAATTTTAAAACGGTTAATACTAAATGTATGTTCCACAACCCTCTGTGTGGAAGAACAGACCTAATTAAATAAAATCAGGTTACACGACTTCACAAACGGTTGGGATTTACTGGACTAAATGTACAGAATTTACTCTGTACATTACTTCCCCTCCTGACCCCCTTCTCCCGGAGTAACATTATTAAGCCAAGTGCCAGCAATAACGCTCCAAAGCTGCCCTTCTTGAAATCTTTATAGAGTGTTGACAACTTCTAGAAGCCCTCACCACAAATGGGAGGTACAGTGTGTAATCATTTTCCAGGCAACGAACCATCCAAAGGGCTTGAAAAAAAAAACACGCATCTGTTTCCACATTCTAAGGCCTTCTGTTCTTGCCAAGTGGACAGAGATATTCACTGCTTTCAACTCCAGACGATAAGAGCCAAATAGTATTTCCACAAGATAGAAAATTCCGAAAGAAACGCAGTCTGGCTCTGTTATGTAGGCTTTAGGTCCCCGAGGACTCCAAGGAACGCATGTATACCTATACATATACGTGTTTAGAGCTAATCCATTCCTGCTGCCACTGCCTTAGTTCAGAGGCTCACTGGGCCCCCAAAGCCTTGTTTATTTAATAAACATTAAGCACATTATGAGACCCTGGGGGTTTTCCTCCAGGCAAACTCAAGGTGTTCTAAAGGCAGTCCTGCCCCATCAACCTAGCCCCAAGATTCGATTCACCTCGAGTCAGACTGCACAGCTGTGGCAGGCACCTGGACTCCTGAATCTATTGGTCAATAGCAAATTGACCAGCCCACGGACCTTTTTTTTCCTCCTTCTCTCAACTCTTCAAAGTTGAGATTCTGACTGTACTCTCAGCAGCCCCACCTACCTGCTCTATCCATTTATCTTGAGCTGATGCGGAATCAAAACTCTGGAAAACGTGCATGTTTGAACATATGTGTGTTTCTGTGTGTCTGTGTGTGTGTCTCTGTGTGTGTGTGTGTCTCTCTCTCTCTCTCTGTGTGTGTGTGTGTGTGTGTGTGTGTGTGTGTGTGTGTTGAAAAGCAAAGAGAAGTAAGAAGAGAAGGAGAGGAAGCCCCAGATGGAAAGTGATAGTTCAATTTCTACACGTACCCCAGGTCTGTCAGCGATTCTAATCCATACACAGTTATCCCCTGCTTATGTAACTAAGTAGAAAAGAGTGGACTCTGGACTCAGAATGTCCTTCTTTAAATCCTGAGTCTATTTATTAACTCAGCAGCCTTGGGCAAATAAATTAAGCTCTCAATGTCTACGTCTAAAATGGGGAGAATATTGATTATGAGGATTAAATAAGGTAATACACGTAAAAGATATAAAATAGAACATACCACAGGGTAGGCACTCCAGAGATGTTAGCCACTGTTCACGTCATTACTCTGTCCTATAAAGCAGGGGCCTTCCTACAAAGGGACTTGCATTCATCCCTATCGAAGGGTCTGGCATACACCCAAAGTCCACCCACACCGCAATGAACACATCACCCTTTATGAGAAGGACTGACTGAAAGCAAGGAAAGTGTCAAATCTGGGAGGAAAAGAATGTAGATGATGGAGTTTTAGAAATGAATCTTATTGCTGGTATACACCAAGCCAGTGATCCTCCCAAGCTCTTTGTGTTTGCCTCTAGTTCCTTTCTAGACTTCTTTGTGAATGCATTTTTCCTCAGTGAAGAGGAAACCCCGCCTCTGTAAAAACCTGTCAGTATTTCCCTTGGCCAAAGACCATCCTGAAGATATTCCTCTGAACACTGACCATTACCTTGCTCCCAACATATGGAAGGTCTCAGCAGAACAAGCCTTACTTCCATTAGAGACAGAGTGTTTTATCCCAGGCTAGGCCAGGGAGATTGAACACTACTTCAGAATACAAGACTTTCAGAAAATATCGTGTCTGCAAATTTGGAAGCTTTCAAGTCTTGCAAGCAGTCAGTATCTAGGACGTCTGGCTTAATGTGCTGTCTAGAAACCTCCCTTGATCATTTGCTTTCTTTGCACTTGTTAGGGACTCTCATGTTTAAAACGTGTGACTTCACATGAACTCCCCTTTCATATTCAAAAACAAACCAACAGAAATGAAACAATAAAAAAATGTTAAATATACTTTCACTAAGCTAATCCCTTACTCTGCAGGGAAAGAAAGTCAAGGAATTAACTTTGTACTTAGGAATTACTATGTGTCAGACAGCCTCATTTCCTACCTCATTCAAGCCTTAATAAAAAGATCCAAGAGAGCAGGAACTATTTTATTCAGGTTATAAACCCAGTGCCTAGATCTCTGCCTGGCATGTAGTAGCTGTCAATAAACACACAATGAATGATCGAATGATAGTACTTGTTACCTTACAGATCAGTAAGCGGACGAGCACAAAGAGAAATAAATAACTCAAAAGTACTCAGACGAGGGAAAAGCTACAGATTGAAAACTGCAGATCCACAGCCCATATTTTCCCCACTATTCCATGTTGTACTTTTTTCATGGCATATTAAAAACAAAATCAAAAAGCATTCCTTTGCCAACTCCACTGATACGGTCAGAGCAGAGAGTTAAAACACTTGCTACGGACCACTGCCAAGGCAAAATGTGAGATCATCAGAGGATGAATGCAATTCCAGGGCGGCCTGTTAAGGTTTTCTTATCAGAGGGATGAAAGTGGTACCCTGAGAGAACAGGGAGACATCACGTCTTTATAAAGAGACTGGCAGCTCTAAGTAAGGGAAAGAGGGAAAAGATGTCATCGTTGATCATTCACATATCTAGCCTGAAAAGCCTTTTGTTTCATTACTAGAAAGGACTCCAGAGCAAATGAACCCAAGAGAACAAATTTGATGAACTGTGTTCATTTAAAAGGGGAACTAGAAATCCCACTCAGGAAAAGGCCGACAAATCAGATAAATTGTAATATTCAAAATTATAAAAGAATTAAGGACGCCTAGGGCAGACATGGATGAGTTCCCCAGCAAAGGCATAAAGTGTTTATAAAGGGTCCTACCCAGAGCATTTTTGACAAAAAAGGGGAAAATACTTGATCCTTGAAGATTGCTAGTTTGATTTTTTAAACTGATGTTTTCTCTTTCTTCCGTAGCTCAAAGAATATCAGAACACTTAATCACACGAGCACTCACTCAGTTGAATGGGGAAAGGTCGTTTCTTCCCAGATTCATTGCAAAACTTTTTGGCATGTTTTATAATAACTGAAAGTGAATTCAGAGTTAAGACAAGCAGTGTCCCCTAAGAATTATTTACTCCACAGTTAAAATCGAGCCCTATATAATATAGCTAGGACTAAACATCTCTTTTAATTCAATACATGCAATCCAATGCCAGGCTACCAGGAAAATAAAAAGGAAACCTATGATCTAGTCTGGTAAAAACAAAACCAACGGTTTGTACTTTTTTTTTGAAGCCTCTTAATAATTCTCTAGACGCCCTCACTGAACCAGGGTGGAAAATACTTCCATGGTGACATGAACAGACCATATTAAAGCAAATGGAGTCAAGGAGCAAAATCATCAACTCATTCTAGCAAATCTAAGATCAGTGTGTCCAAGAGACTCAAGGTGACTTCTGAAAAAGAAATGTAGAAATTATATAACAAAACCTAGGACACTGACTATACTTGAATTTCTCTAAAATCTTGCCATCATGAAGCCAGTGGGAACCAAATCCTTTTAAAAGGTACCTCTCAGAGTGGCATTGAACCAAACGTAATATAGCTAGCTAGTGGGAAGCAGCCACATAGCACAGGGACATCAGCTCGGTGCTTTGTGACCACCTAGAGGGGTGGGATAGGGAGGGTGGGAGGGAGACGCAAGAGGGAGGAGATATGGGGATATATGTATACGTACAGATGATTCACTTTGTTATACAGCAGCAACTAACACAACAATGTAAAGCAATTATACTCCAATAAAGATTTTTTTTAAAAATGTATCTCTCAGGTGAAACAGCTTCCTAACTGTCCTCCTGTTATCCAGGGTCATTTAATCCGTTAGGCTTATAAGCCTATCAGATTTTTAGGAGCCTATAAAAATCTTTAAGACCTTGCGGGGGTGAAAGAATGTGCTCAAAAATACAAAAAGAAAACTATACAATCAATACTAACGTGTGTTGATTTGTCTACAAAATGTACCATTATGTCAATTTCAAAAAAAATTATTAAAATTTACATTTGCAAAAACACCTTTACATCTGAAAACAATTTGTAGTTTAGACTTTTCTCACTTATCCTAGGTGTGCATTATGATTGCTGAGAAGTCAAATTCATTCATGAATTAAATGTGTAACCCAGGTCAAAAATTTCAAAAGCAAAATTAATAAACTCCTTTAAAATTATTACAGTAAAAACTGCTATTTAACAGAGGACGTGGGTGTATTTTAATTTGTTTAATATGAAGGGGGTTAGGTCCTCCACAGTATGAGTACTTAACAGTTACAAGGATTTAATTGCCTCCCCTGGCCCCAGCATCCTCTCCTCTTTTCCCCTTTCCCATCCTTCCTCCACAGACCCTCCAGAGTGATGGCTACAAAATACTAATGTAATCAGAGAACTCCTCTGATTACACTCTTGAATGGCTCCTCACTGCAGTGAGAATAAAACCCAAACTCCTTATTCACGGCCTAGAAGATATTCAGGGGCCAGTCTTACCTTAGACCACTCAATCCCTCACTCTCCAATTTTTGAGGAAACCCTATTAACTCTATCTTCAAAACATATGCAGAACTGGACCATTCTCACCACATCCTCTGCCATCACCCTATTCTGAGCAACGATCACCTCCTGCCTGGAGATCTCAAAGCAGATCTCTCTTCTTCTATCCTTGCTTGCTAGAGTGAATTTTTACATAACAGCCTGAGTCAATGTTTCAAAAGGAGTCAGGTCACATTACTCCTCTGCTCAAAATTCTCCAGTGGAAAAGTTCAAACAGAATAAAATCCAAAGTCCCCATCAATGGTCTACTAGGCCCCCCATACAGTCTGGTCCCTTGCTCCCTCTACTTTTCTCCTTTTCTTTCATCTTCATTTGCTCGGTTCACACTGGCCTTCTGGTGGTTTCCTAACCTACCAGGAACATTTCTGCCTTTGGGCCTTTGCGCTGGCTGTTCCCTTGGCCTGGAACATACTTCTTCAAGATTTCTGCAGGGCTAACTCCCTCACCTCCTTCAAGTCTCTGCTTCAATGTCAGTCTCTAACAAGACCGACTTTGACCACCATATTATAAGTCACAACCTATCACTGCCACACCAACCACGCCAGCACTGGTAATCCCTGTTCTACTTTTGCTTTTACCCAGGGCACCACCCTCTAATATAGTCTGTAACTAATTTACGTAGTAGGGTTGTTGTTTTTTTGTTTATTGTCTGTCTGCCCCTTCCTGAATATAAGTTCCAAGAGACCAGGGATGTTTGATGTTCACAGTATATTTCAAGTTTCTAGAACTATGCCTGGCAGCTCAATGAACACAGGTTAAATGATGAATTGGTCTATTTGCTTTTCCCACACTGGACTTTTCAGTCTGTTGTATAATAAAGAATTTGCCTAGCCTTTGTCCTAGGATCTGGGTACAGAGCTTTTAAAACTCTTAGAATTTCCCAAGTAACAGAAGTGTTTTCATTATTCCTGAGCCCCCTGGATCACATCTGAGTTTTTGCTAATGGGGTGACTCTTGGTGGGCCCCTCGGTAACTTCAGGATGGGGGCTAGTCACCAGAAAGACCAACCACGTGATTACAGGGTTGGAACTTTGAGCCAACCTGACCTCCAGGGAGAGGAGTGGAGCTGGAGATTGACTCCAATCACATAGCCAGTGATTCAATTAATCATATTTACATAATAAAATCTCAATAAAAACTCTGTACATCAAAGCTCATGGACCTTCCTGGCTGGCAAACACACTGATGTGCCAGGAGGCTGACACATCCTGACTCCATCGGGACATGGAAGCTCTATGTTTAGGACCCTCCCAGACCTCGCCCTATTCTTCTCTTCGTTTGGCTGTTCCCGATTTGTATCCGTTATAAACTGTAATGATAAATACAGAACTTCCCTGAGTTCTTTGACTTGTTCTAGTGAACTACTGAACCTGAGGAAGGCTGTGAAACCACCTCCCACCCCAGATTTGTAGCCAGTGGGCCTGAAGCTGGGACAGTCTTGTTGTAAGCTGGGCCCTTTAAGTTGCAGGGTTGTGCTAACTCTCGGTGCTTAAGGCCAGAACTGAAATGCAATACACCTGCTGATGTAGAAATATAGTCCCTCAAACCTATTAGGGACAAGGGGCCTAAAGTTCATTCTTTCCATTTTTTTCAATTCTAATTAGTTTATAAAATAGAGAAAGAGCGTTCAACAAAAGGGATCAAGTTAACAGATTTACTAATACTGGGCTGAAGACTCTGGCATAGATCTAAGGAATCTCCTAGAATCCTCATACTCTAGATCAGCACCGTTCAAAGGAAATATAATGTGAACCTCAAATCTTAGCCACCTACATATTTTTATTTTTACTAACCACTTTTTTAAAAGTATAAAGGGTAAATTTCATTTTAATAAATTTTTATTTAACTCATTATGCCCAAAATATCATCCCCAAAAGTAATGAATACAAAAAATTATTGAGATATTTTACTTTTTTTTTCACACTAATTCATCAAAATCTGCCACGTATTTTATATTTATACCGAAAACAAGCAGGACCCTATGGGGCCTTCTGGGGTACAAAAGCCTCTCCCAGTCCCCTATTCCTTGTTTGTAGAAAAAAGGTTTTAACCTCGTAGGCCTCCCAAGACTTCCAAAGAATGGGCTCAGGCAGTTAAGGGTTAGGAGAAGAGTCACAGGACTCCTAGTTCCTCCTAAAGGCATATGGATAACAATCTGATGTATATCTTTGAGTCATTCTAAAGAAACTAAGACTCCCCCGCCCCAACCCAGGTGGAGGATGGTGACTACACGCTGACCACAAGCATGTAGACCCCAGACTGGCTGGAACCAGAAGGTTGGGATTCCCCAAACATCACCACCAACCAATCAGAAGAAGGTACACGAGCTAATCATGCATCCTATGACCCTCACTCCTAACAACTACTCTAAAAACCCTTGCATGAAAGCCACTGGAGAGTTCAGGTCCTTTAAGCATGAGCTGCCCGTTCTCCTTGCTTGGTGCCCTGCAAATAAACCCTCACTTTGCTGCCAATACCCAATGTCGGTTTGGCTTTCTGTGCCCTGGGCACAGGAGACCCTGCCTGGTAATAATAGTACATCTCAAAGTGGACTGATCATATTTCAAATGCTATCAATAGCCACATGTTGCTAATAGCTACCATACTGGAAAGCTCAGTTCTAGATACCAGAAACTGTCTTGAAAAGAAGAGACTAACCAGTTACGAGAGGCAAAATGGGAGAATGGCTGGCCTGAGGCAGGTCTTGCCTAAGTCACTTCCTTTGAGCAGGAACCTCAGGCTAGGAGGTAGGGAGGGGAGTGTGCTCATTTCAAAAGAGTGGAGCCCATTCCTCCAGAGCAAAGAACAGGTTCACCCTCTTATAAGGAAACACGGCCCCGTGAATGTCTCAGGCTCTGACAAATTGGAGGGGAAGTACAACAGGGAAGCAGCAGAAATCCCACAACCTCCAGTTCTCCACAGGGGAGAAAAAAGGGAACTGTGCTTCTCTATCAGCCACAGCAAAAACAGTAGAGAAAACGGTTTCCCGCCACAACTATAAGCCTGCGTGCCACAACTACTGAAACCCACATGCCTAGAGCCTGTGCTCCGCAACAAGAAAAGCCACTGCAACAAGAAGCCCACTTGTCGCAACTAGAGAAAGCCCGCGCACAGTAACGAAGACCCAACGCAGCCAAAAATAAATAAAATAAAATAAATTTGTTAAAAAATATATCTTTACAGCAAACCCCTTTTTCAGATAAGTAGATTAAATACAGTGAGGTTAAATATAATACTTTATCCAAGGCCAGCTAGTAAGGAGCAGATTTGAATTTGGAAACCAAAACTTGGACCCCAAAGCCTAACTTCCCAACTAAAATTCTAGAGTGTAAACAGCTTTCCCCCTTCCTTTTCACCTGGCCAATTCCTGCACATCCATCAAAGCTCAACTGAAAGACCACTTTCTCAGTGAAACCTTCCGTGATCTCCTTGCTCAATAAAGTAGACCCTACTCCCACTCCACCCCAACCATTACTCTAGTTGATTTTGTTAGTATCTTATCATCACTTGAAATTTTTACACACACACATTTCACATATTTGTCTCCTCACCATCTGTCTCCACTAGAATGTAAGTTCCATGAGAGCAAAGATGTTGTCCGTCTTGTATACTGTTGTAGCCCCAGGGTTTAAATCAGTGATTTGTACATATAGTAGGAAGAGCTGATAAATCGGCCAGATGTGTCAGCCGGGTATCAGGTTTTCTGATGCCAAAGATGCTTCAGGTATTAAAAAAAAAAAAGGAGGGGGGGGGGCTTCCCTGGTGGTGCAGTGGTTGAGAGTCCGCCTGCCGATGCAGGGGACACGGGTTCGTGCTCCGGTCCGGGAAGATCCCACATGCCGCGGAGCGGCTGGGCCCGTGAGCCATGGCCGCTGAGCCTGCGCGTCCAGAGCCTGTGCTCCTCAATGGGAGAGGCCACAGCAGTGAGAGGCCCGTGTACCACAAAAAAAAAAAAAAAAAAAAAAAGGGAAGTCCACAAACACAACCACTGTCAGTAGAGGTAACTGAGGGGATCCTAGACAATTCAAGAATTTTCTTCTGTTGTATTTTATTCTTCCCTACACTCTGGTTCATTATTTGGTACATAATAGGATTCTGAAATCAATAATATAACATTTTACCAGATGTCAGCAAGCAAACAGAGAAACAGGTTGAAATGTTACGTAAAAACACAGAGCACGCAAAGACCATCCTCGTAATAATGATGGCACAGCTAATCCACATCTTCACAGGAAACCAAATGACATAACTTATTAGTTAACAGTAACAGTTAACATTTTTAAGCGTTTATAATTCCCAAGGTTTTAACACATATTATGTAATTTAACTTAATCTTCAAAACATTCCTATGAAGTAAATAATATTATCGTTTCCATTATACAGAGGTTATTAGTCAGGGTTCTCCAGAGAAACAGAACCAATAGGATAAATATATATACAGATTTACATATATATATATATATATATATATATATACAGATTTACATATATATATATATATATATATATATATATATATATATATAAGGAGGTTTACTAGAGGAATTAGTTCATGTCATTATGGAGGCCAAGAAGTCCCACAATTTACCAACTGCAAGCTAGAGAACTAGGCAAGGCAGTGGTGTCCGGATTAGTCAGAATCCTGAAGGCCTAAGAATCAAGGGAGCCTCTGGTGTAACTCCCAGTTTGAGGCTAAAATCCTGAGAACGTGAGAGGCCACTGGTGTAAGTCACAGAGTCTGAAGACCCGAGAACCAAGAGCTCCAATATCCAATGGCAGTAGAAGACGGACATCCCAGCTCAAGAAGAGAGAGAGAATTCACCCTTCCTCTGCATTTTTGCTCTAGTCCGGCCCTCAACGGTTTAGATGACGCCCACCCACACGGGGAGAGCAGTCTTCTTTCCTCAGTCTACTAATAATTCAAACACTCCCATGGACCAAATTATATCAGAGTAAGTAAGAATGTCTTGTTGGGATGCCTTTAGTATCACCAGGAATAAAAGCCAGGAGAATCTTGCCCCAAAGGCAAGGAGTGAAGGTGAGGAGAACATTTGAGAAGGATTCTCTTGGAGAGATTCAGAAAAGCAGACTGGGAAATTTCCAAAGTTCTATTCAACGTATGAGGTAAATATTCATTGAGTATGACCATGGGTTAGACACTGAAGATAATAATCTAAATAAAATTTGGTCTGTGCCCTCAGGAAGCTGAGAAACTCACAGTATAGATGTAGAGATAGAGAGTTAAGATTAAGTGCCACGCAAGGTGAAATGTGTGTAAAAAGAGGTTATCTTTAAAATATTACCAGAACTTGATGAGGGAACTGTTTGTTCTACCATGGAGAAGGGTAATGTTTGCACTGAGCCCTGAAAGATAAGCAGGATTTCACAACTCATCCTGTGTCTAATATAGCATTAGGTGCCAGGGCTGCAAAGACTCAACCAGAGGAGACCAGAGAAAATGGTGACTGTCTGACCAAAGTTGGCTCTGGGTCCACGATCAATGGACGTTAATTCTCGCCCTGCAGAAAATCATAACTCTCATTCTAGAACTCAACACAAACCCAAAGAGATGACACAACAGTGAAAGGGTGGGAGGAAAGGAATTAGGGCCAGAAGGCTTTTGGAAGCCCCATAGCACGTAGTCCCTCTGATGTCTCAATGCATCAAAACTAGATGTCACATTTCCTTAAGACATTCTAGAGCTTTAAGGCCCTGCTTATACAAATAATCCACTGCTACATCTGACTTAATCACATCTACCCCACAACCAAGAGGAAGTTCACTTGGCACTGTGGATAAAGAAAAGTTCATATTAGATCTGGGAGATCGCCTTGTTTTACAAGTGCAGATAAACACAAATATCACCACTAGGATTTCAGCAATAGGAGGCTTAAGTGTCACCAAGAGAGCAGGGTAAAATGCTGAGAAGTCTCCCATCTCGCTTCCAGAACAAATCTCAATGCACAGTGCAGTGAAATAAGAAATGACACAGAGTGTGCTTAGTAATAAAAGTGAAAGAAAACAATTTAATTTAAACCAGCTAATCCAAACATTTGTTTCACTTAAAGTTTGGAAAATGCCCTTTCATTAAATCATGTTTTCATTTCAAAAGATGACAGTCAGACCCAAACTATTTTATTATAATAGAAGAAAGGAACATAAAGCTAATACATTTCATTCATTCATTCATTCATTCATTCATTCATGGCTGTGTTGGGTTTCCGTTGCTATGCGCGGGCTTTCTCTAATTGCGGTGAGTGGGGGGCTATTCTTCGTTTTGCGATGCACAGGCTTCTCATTGCAGTGGCTTCTCTTGTTGTGGGGCACAGGCTCTAGAGCGCACAGGCTTCAGTAGTTGTGGCACGCAGGCTTCAGGAGTTGTGGAGCACAGGCTCTAGAGTGCAGGCTCAGTAGTTGTGGCGCACGGCTTAGGTGCTCCATGGCATGTGGGATCTTCCCCGACCAGGGCTCGAACCCGTGTCCCCTGCATTGGCAGGCGGATTCTTAACCACTGCGCCACCAGGAAAGTCCCAAGATAATACATTTCTAGATTAAGCAATTCAAAATGTATCTGAGATTTTAGAAAAATTTTATAATGAACTTATGAATCACTAAGCCTAAACCAGAGAGAACCATGAACAAATTTGCTTCAAATGACATCCATGGACCCATGCTCACATAATTGCCCTTCTACCCATGAGTCCAACGGTTACATAGTATGGGAGCTGTGCCCACTGGTGAGTGATAATATCTCCCTAGACAGAGGACTTGTCCTTGTACACAACAACACTGCCTATATTCTGGGATCTTCTATTGTCCAGATTTTGAGCTCAAACTCAATCTCCTTCGGCTAGAAGCTGCCAAACAACTGACATAGCAGCTTTTAATCAACAGCCTCTCTGCACATAATAAAGGTGTAAGAAAAAGGAATAACAGTTTCTTTAAACCATTTAAATGTCTTTGGAAATAATCCAAATACTTATCTTTTTATTGTTATGATAATAACTCATTGTCATTATAGAAAAATAAAGAAATATGGATAGATAAAAAGTTTTAAATTATTCATAATCCATAGCCAGTTTTAAATTTGGGGGTTATATTTCCAAATGTTGATTCAATTTTTCAAAAGAGAGATTTCATTTAACACCCCACTTGCAGCTTCCTTTCTGTACACAGAATATTATATCAAGTATTTATTTCTCTTTTATTGCAGACTACATTTTTGTTAATTACATGGATTAACATTAATGACACTTGATCAGTTTCTTGTTATTAGACATTGTTTCAGTCACTATTTTAAAAATGATAGGTGGATAAACATCTAGATATTGACATATTTATAACACGTCCTAAAGATAACACAACCATAACACGTCCTAAATAAATTCTGAGGGGTGAACTGCTGGCTCAAAGGATGTGTAAAAGTTTAAGACTTTTGATGAGCACTGCCCTATTATTGCTCTGCTAAAAAAGGAAAGTATAAGGATGTCCATTTCCCTGTTTGTGCTATCTTGACACATTTGATAGTTTGGAAAATGGTATCTTGACTTATTTGATAGTTTGGAAAATGGTATCTAATTGTTTTAATTTGCATGTATTTGATTAACAGAGAAGTTTAGCTTTTTTTCCATTAGATCATCTTTTTTTTTTTCATTGAAGTTGACTTAAAACCACCTGTATTAGTTTCAGATGTACAACATACTGATTTGATTTTTTTATAGATTAGGTACCATAAAAATTATTACAATATTATTGACTATATTCCCTATGCTACATACTACATCCTTGTGACTTATTTTATAACTGGTAGTTTGTACCTCTTCATCCCCTTCACCTGTTTCATCCATTCTAATTTTTAATGGGCCAATATATTTCTTCTTTTATGAAATGTCTTCTTGATATTTAAAATTTCCATGTTTATCTTTTTACTGATATGATGAAGTCCTTAATATATGAAGGATACATACAATGGTATTATATTGCAAATTTGTCATTTGTCTTTTACTTTTAAAGCTTTCAAATTTTGAAACCCACAAACCCCTTTTCTTATCCTTTTTCCTAGAAATGACTTCAATTTTTCAGGCCTCTGATAGCGAAATAGTTTTACCATGAAAATCAGGGCGATAACACAGGCTGTGGCTAGAAACAAGACATGGTTTTTGTATCACATTCCTGCCACCTAATTACCATGTGATCTCAGGAAGTAATTCAGCATCTCTGAGCTTCAGTCTCCTTATCTGTGCTAGACAATTTCTAATATCTTTTCTGGTTCTAAAATTCGGTGAGTCTATGAAATGACAAATATTAAAGTTTACATTTGATGTGCATTTATGTTTTAGAGGAGCATTTCTTTTTCAATTTTAATAAAAATTGAAAAGAAATTTAATGGCGAGAAGAGCCTGCTAAAGCAAATGATTTATTCAAAAAATAAGCTTTGTGCTCCGCATAAAAATATAGTCAGTCTCAAATGAATGCCCATTTGAAAGGTAGGTCTGGGGGCCTATCTTCTGAGGGTAGAATGTTGTATTAGAATCATAGGTTGTTAGAGTTCCTGAAAAGTTCTCTGAAGTTTACATAATCCACCCCCATTTTTCAGATGATGACACTAAAGTCAGAAAATGAAAGTGACTAAGTCACACACAGAGTTAGATGAAGAGTTGAACAGGAATGCAAACCTCCTTGCTTCTGCTACAGCCCATCTTTAGCTTTTGGATCCCAAGCATAAAAGTTCAATTTATGGAAATTAGCAAGTAAAGTCATATTATTTGCCAATATCATGTCACATTGCCATGGCCAATACGATGTCATATAATTCACTGGACGGGACTTTCGTGAATCAGTGTAACTCAAATTAGCATTTGGGAACAAGGGCTATGGAACTGCACTCCCTGGCTTCAAAGTCTGGCCCTGCCCACCACTGCTGCTGATACCTAGGCAAATTGCTGGAGCTCTCTCACTTCAGCTTTTCTGGAGACGACGAAGTACCTAGCTCACAAGCGTACTGTGGAGATTAAGTGCATTCATGTGAGCTCCTTGCTTGGCCCAAGACCTGGGAAGGTGACAGTACTCAATAAACATCAGTGGTACACTGACTTAGATATTACAGTGTTCCCAACTACACAGCGTGGAAATCAATATTTCCCCCCATCCCTCCTTTCCCAATCTCACCTATAAGCAGAAGTTAAAAAGGATTATTATGAATAACCAATAAGTACTTTTTACAAAAGCTTTTGATGAGTTTCTATGGTGTGTTCAGAATGATGCTGAATTGTATGAGGAATAAAAGTTGAAAGAGAAACAATCCATGTCCAGGTGTTTCCTCTTACAGGAGGCATCCCTGACCCCCTATTCCCATCAGGGCCATGTTTAAACAATCCCTCCTCAGTATTTCCTCCACTCAGTATGACACCCATTAAAAAATAAAACCATAGACCAATATCTTTCCTAAATCAGACCAACATTCAGCTAGAACATCTAACAAAAGTTTCTGTCCATAACAGTGAACCATAGGCTTAAATACACAATAATAGGTTTATAAAGAAATATGCAAGACTATAAGAAAATAAACTCAAAAATTTTAAGGGATTTGGAAATTGACCTGCAAAAGAGAGAGAAGCTATATTCCTATAAACATGGCAATGCTCTCAAAATTACCTACTGATAAATTTAATGCAATTTCAACGTAAATGTCTTTGAAAGTTGATACAATTATTAGAAACACCTTCTGAAAAGCTCAATAAGGAAGAAGAGTCAAGGAATTTTTAAAGAAAAAAGAAGAAAGAGATTTGAGGTAAAAACTTATATAGTCTGATATTGAAAACAGTGCAATACTACAAAAACTGAAATACTGACTTGTTATTTTTTTATTTGATAAAAGATTTTAAATCAGAAATAAAATGAGGATTATTAAGTAAATAGTTCTGATTCATTTGATCAAATATTTGAAGAAAAAAATAATAATGCTACACTCCTACTCACCACAAGGCCAAGTAAAGCACAAATAATGGTTTTAAAAGAAACTAATGTATAAATTACAACAGTCCATCAGTGACAAATATCTTTCTAATCATAAAAGCAAATAAGGTAGCAATGATGATTAAGATTTTAAAGATTTGATGTAAACCAAAAACTTCTATTAATCCAGGAACAACATAAACAAAATTAAAAGGCAAATGACATACTTGGAAAATAACTGAACATGATCATAAAACACAAAAACAAAAAAGGCAAAGATGATACCCTGAGAAAACCATAATTCAAAAAGAGTCATGTACCAAAATGTTCATTGCAGCTCTATTTACAATAGCCAGGAGATGGAAGCAACCTAAGTGTCCATCACCGGATGAATGGATAAAGAAGATGTAGCACATATATACAATGGAATATTACTCAGCCATAAAAAGAAACGAAATTGAGTTATTTGTAGTGAGGCGGATGGACCTAGAGTCTGTCATACAGAGTGAAGTAAGTCAGAAAGAGAAAGACAAATACCGTATGCTAACACATATATATGGAATCTAAGGGAAAAAAATGTCATGAAGAACCTAGGGGTAAGACGGGAATAAAGACACAGACCTACTAGAGAACGGACTTGAGGATATGGGGAGGGGGAAGGGTAAGCTGTGACAAAGTGAGAGAGTGTCATGGACATATATACACTACCAAACGTAAAATAGAGAGCTAGTGGGAAGCAGCCGCATAGCACAGGGAGATCAGCTCGGTGCTTTGTGACTGCCTGGAGCGGTGGGAGGGAGGGAAACGCAAGAGGGAACAGATATGGGAACATATGTGTATGTATAACTGATTCACTTTGTTATAAAGCAGAAACTAACACACCATTGTAAAGCAATTATACCCCAATAAAGATGTAAAAAAAAAAAAATAGGAATATTCAATGTAAAAAAAAAAAAGGCAAAGATGAATACACTGATAAAAAAAAAAACAGGCAAAGGACATGAATTTGCAATTCCCAAAAGAAGAAACGCACATGTACGATATGCATATGAAAAATATTTAACACATTAAGAATCAGACAAATGTAAATTAAAACAACAGTGCACTATCACTTATTGACCTATCAAGTTGGAAAGACTCAAAAACTGTAATATCACAAGGATAACGCAGTTGGGGTAAAAGTACTATATAAACTATGTGGGGTATGAAGTCATACAATTTTTTGAGGACAATTGAGCAATATTTCACAAGAACCTTAAAAGGGTAGAATCTATTTTCTTTAGCCATTCTACATGTTCTAAGAAAAAAAAAACAGATATTCACAAAAATGTGTACACAAAGTCCCCACAACAATTGTTTAAATATTATTAAACTTTAGAGAATTATAATACACAGAAGATACAATGCAAGAAGCCATTTAAAATTATGGTCTTGGGCTTCCCTGGTGGCGCAGTGGTTGGGAGTCCGCCTGCCAATGTGGGGGACACGGGTTCGTGCCCCGGTCCGGGAAGATCCCACATGCCGTGGAGCGGCTGGGCCCGTGAGCCATGGCCGCTGAGCCTGCGCGTCCGGGGCCTGTGCTCCGCAACGGGACAGGCCGCAGGGGTGAGAGGCCCGCGTACCACAAAAAAAAATTTTTTTAATAAAAAAAAAAAATTATGGTCTTGAATATTTAATGCTGAAAAATATATTATTTAATGGAAAAGCATTTAGCACATAGTAAGTACAATATGATACGAACTTTATTTAAAAAGTGTTCATGTTAGAGAGAGAGGGAAAGAGAGGTAGAAAAGAGAGAAAGAGACAGAAATAACGGAGACAGAAACTGGAAAAGTCATTATCGAAATGTTAACTGTGGTTGATCTCTACGTTATAGGATTATGGATGGTTTTATTTTGTCTTCAGAGATTTTTCTACATTCCAACTTTTCTGCAATGAAAATAGACTACTTTTGAAATCAAGAAAAGCAATTATATTTTGAAAGATACATAGGAAGAACCTACAAAAACGTTAATGGGGAAAAAAAAACACATCAAGTTTTTTGTTGCTGTTTTTATTCCTATTGTTTAGATTCCATAGAAACAGGAATTGATTTTGACCAAGAATCTGGTTTATCAGAGAGACACATTCACTCAAGTAAGGCACCCTGCCACCTGAAGGAGACCTATTGTAAACATGGACACACAAAGAAAAGCAATTTTGCCAAACAATTATGTTTTAGGGAAAGCTTCCTAGGCCTGACAATTTCCCCAACTGCCTCTGTTTTTGACTGATGGAGATGATGGCAGGAAGCTCTCAAAAGTGATAAGAAAGGACTGAGAGAAATGCTGATGGATTTTTTTCCCCCTTAACTGTGCAGGACTCCAGGTAGTTTATTCTGCACCTCCTGCAACTTACATGCTGACACTCAGTATGTAAAGCACATAGCATACAGCTGAGCATACCCCTTGGGCTCCCTGGGGAGAGCTCCTGTCCTGAACTCTTGAGGGTCTCAGAGGAGATCCTCTGAAGTCCCAGTGCACTTGAGCTCAGAACGGGTCATGCTAACACAGACCATCCAGCTGTAACGGATCAATAGTCCCAGCTTCACCTTATTGGTGCAGTTGGGATGGAGCCTTATGAATATGGGCTCAAGACAGCTGGCACTCAGCTGCAGCAATGTGGTTCTAGTATCAAACCAAAAATGCCTGTTTCACCCTTCAAGCTGTCTGGTGTCTCTGACCTGACAAGCCTCAGTGATTCAAACTCTCCCCCTTGATCCAATTCCCACCCTTATTTAGCCCCGTCCACCTTTCCAACTTCATTTTCTATCTCCACATCCACTCCTTCGACTCACCCACCCACCGTAGGCTCCTCATGTCCTCAAACAGGCCAAGTTTGTGCTGGCCCCAGGGCCTTTGCATCCGCTGCCCCCTCGGCAGTGGAATGCTCTCCTGAAATGTTTTACACTGTATCTTCTGCTCCTTCAGGTCTCAGCTGCCTCTCCAGTGATCAACTAACCAACTCACCAGTGCTCTCAACGACTCATCTCTAGAGTCCAAGATATAACTCACTTCTGTTTTCTTCACAGCACTACTGGAGATGCCCTTGCTCACTATATCTCTATGTCTGGAACTGGCATACTGAAGACCATTCAATAAATATCTGTGGAGTGATTCACTAAATTAATACATTGTTGACTATACCCCCGAAATATATGTAGAATGCTTTCACTCTCAGCATCTCCACTGCTACCACTGTGGTCCCAGGTACCACCATATCTTCCTGGATTTTCCCAACAGCCTCCTGAGTGATCTGCCTGCTACCACCCTTGTCTCCTCACCCGCGAAAGTCTATTCCCAACACAACAGTCATAGCGATCCCGTGTAGAAATGTCAGACCATGTGACTCTTCAGCTTAGGTTCCCCTGGAGGAAAGCTCGCTCGGAGCAAAAGCAAAAGTTCTTACAATGATGCTCAAGGTCTGGGAGATGTCACTCGCCCTGACCGCTCCATCTCCCCTCGTCCCCACAGTCCAGCCACACTGGCCAGACTCCTGCCACTGCTCGCTCCTGCCAAGAACATTCCCACCTTGGGCCATTTGCACTGGCTGTTTCCTCAGCCTGGGACTCTCCTCCCCAGATATCCACATGGCTCACTCATTCTCTTCAAGTCTCATCAACGGCTCTTCTCAGTGAGCAGCACCCTGACCGCCCCGCTGAGAACTGCACCCTTCCTAGGGTCGGCACTGCCCATCTGCCCGACTCTACTGTATTTTTCTCCCTAATACTTACCATCTTCTAAATCATTATATTTATGTTCTACTTCCAACTGCTAGATAGGAATGTAAGCCCTACAGAAGCAGGATTTGTGTCCATTTTGTTCACTGCTCTATCCACCCCCCGCCTCCGCAGCCCCCTAGAACGATGCCTGACGCATTGTAGGCACTCAACAAATATCTGCTGAATGAATGAATGAACCACGAGAAGAAGAAATAGAACAGGTACTTATTTTGGCACCATTTGTGTCAAACATGTGGTGAAGGTCACTTCCTTATCTCTCTGCCACTGCTGTCCCAGAATTTATAAATGAAAAATGTCATGTCCCACAGTTAAACAGATGCAACTAAAATGCAACCACTGGATTTGATTGGGTGCAGAGTCCAGAAAGGGAGAGGTGCTCCTCCATGAGCTCCTGTCCCTGGGATCCCTTCCCACTAACAGGACACAGACCCCAGCAGCCGTGACAACCTTGGTGAGCCAGCAGGGTGGTGAGGAATTGTTAAGAGTAGCCCCCTGAACCTCAGATCTACAGAGGCATGGTCACTTGGCTGTCAAGAATCGATCTTAGAGTCACAGAATTTCAAAATGAGATGCAATCTTTGTGGCCCCTGAGTCCAACCCCCTCAACTTTACAGACGAGAAAACTAAGTCCCAGAGAGGTTAAGTGACCTTGGGGTCACCCAGGTATTTCCTCATCTTGGTTAAGGCAACAGGACAAACGTTAAAGAATAAAACTTTTTCAAAACCATTTCTCTAACAAAGAGGCTCTTGCTGACCCCAACCCTAGCTGTGCAGGCTGATCCAGGATGTAGGGCTGCAGATTTACATGTCACAGCGGATTTAGAGATAATTCTTCTCATCTGAGCCAGATAACACTGCATATTTTAATTCTGCCAGCTGTTTCAGAGTTTGTGCTACCTACACCTTATTAAGTCAACCTACCCCCCAAAAAAGCCAATTTAAAATAGACTGACTCAAAAATTACAGGTATATAATTTATGAGTTTTAAGTAATATCTATTCAGATTGTCACTTCTAAGAATCTGATTACAATTATTAGCTTACAGAAGAAAGACTGAAGCAAGCCTTAAAAGAAAAAAGGAAAACCTTGCAGGTTTTTCTTTTGGTTTCCCCACCTATCCCTGATATTATGATGCTAAATAAAACCATACAGATGATCTCCTGTGATGGGAGGGGGATGGGACGAGCCAAGTTAATAATACTGCTGACAAAGGCAGACAATTATATCTTATTTTTATTCATGGGCTCTGAAAGCATTTCAAATGCAGCACAGACATCGCCAGTAACTGACATCTACATCTGTGTTCGCTTCTGGCATCCGTTGTCAAACTAACATTTCATTAATACATTTTTTTTTTTCAATTTAAATTTTAAAGCCTTGAATTTGGGCCTGCAATGGGGAGTTGCCAGGAATTACTGAGCTGTGTGGGTCTTCAAAAGATTGAACTCGTATGTAGCAACATAAAGTTGAGATCTTTGCTGGGGGTGAGTCTATGTTCTGAGACCCACCAAATTGGGGGCGGGGGTACGTCAAGTGATGTCTGTGAATAGGTATCCAGGCATAAACAGTTTTTCCTCTTCCCCAATGGCTTGGCAGGAAAATACTTAGGAACTCCTAAAAATGCAGTTCAAAAATCTTAAACACGGTTCACTTTACTGTCGAAGGTGGAAACGCAAAGGAACTAGGGGACAAGAAGAAGACCTCAGAGATGGATGCAGAACATGGTCCTGAGCCTCCCATACTGCACAACTTCAGAGGGTGCCACTCACTAATTCCATGTGAACAGCACTCCCTGACTTTATGCAGTGACCCCACCTTTCTCCCAGTTAACCTCTCTCCTTCCTTCCTTATTTTCTACTTATTCCCATTGTTCAACATGCTGACATTTGTAAACCCATGAGATCAGTTCCAAGGGGCAAGAGTGTTGCCATCTATCAGTAATTCCCATCACTCTCTCATCTCCTTCATTCACTCATCCATTCTACAAACACTCACTGACAGCTTACATATTGCTGGGCACTGGCCAATGACAGAATCAAGTTGAATTGAGTCACAGTTCTACAGAGGGGCAAAGAAACCATATCTAATATGCAGAAACACCTCAGATACCAAGCAGTATGGGTATGGACCACCAGATTTCCTGCTGACATAAGGAAAAAGTAGTGAAGGGGACTCAAGGCCATATAAGCTGATTCCAGGACACTGCAATTTCAGACACTTAAGCAAAGATGAAACACGTCTGTCACACCATCTGAGGATGGTACCTGTGGTAGAGTGTTGGCGAAAATGCCCATAATAATTCTCCTCCCTGTAGCCTTGCCTTTGGGTAGTCCCCTACCACACTAACTCTCATCTTGGCCATGTGATCTGCTTTGTCTAATAGGACAGTAACAACCATCACAAAAACAGAGACATAAAAAGTGCCTGTGTGTTGGCACTTGCCCTCTCGTGCTGCTCTTGGGAACTCTGAAAACACTACCACGTGACCAAGTCTAAGCTAGCGTCCTAGAGGACGGCAGATGTGTGGCTAATTCCCTCCATGCCCCACCTGACATTAAGCCACCTTCTCAGTCATATAAGTAGGCCCTTCAGAGACCATCCAGCCCAGGCTGACCTGAAGAAACATAAGAAATTATACACATTTTTGTTATTTGACAATAACCTTGAGGGTGGTTTGTTATTCGACAAAAGTTACTGAGTCAGTACCTCACTCTAAGGCAGGGGAAACTCAAAGATACATCCTATGACAGTGGCCCTGACTGGGAAAGACTGTGTTTAATGTGCAATCCTAGACATTTTAATCCAATACTATCTAGTTCAGATCTTGGGGGAGAATTTGCTTTGTGTTTCTTGATTAATGAACATTTCAAGTAGCTACAGTTTCTGGCATCATCGCAAAGCCAAATCAACTAAAGGTAGTTGAAAGCGATGTAATTTGCGGGGGAAAGATAACATTTGAAAACATTTGTGGCAGGGATGCCTGGTCAGGAGAAGTTTCAACAACAAAAGCAAAAGTGGGAAAGGACAACAGTGAGTCTTCCTGTAATGGCTGTAGGGCTATGCTGCTGCCCGGCTCCCTTTACAGGACTGAAGCACTTAATCCCTCCAACTTTGACAGTGTTGGCAGCTGATAGATCTCAGCGGAGTCTCTCTCTAGGAATTTCCCTCAGCTGAGGAGAAGCTGCCTTGCCCAAGGTCCTGTCCCCTTCCTAGGATCACATCCAATGGCTGGTCCCCCCTGGGTTGATGCAATCTGCTTATTCAAATGCAGGACAAGTCTGCCAGCCAAGCGCACTCCAGAGCTTCCTGTGGGATTGGCTGAGGCTTTACTTTTGACCACGCGGCAGTTCAACTTCTTCCCTTCCCAGTCCTGCTTCCTTCCTTTCTTCACGGGCATTGATCCTAAGATCACTCCCTCCAAAAATTCCTGCATGCTACTCTCTAAGCCAGGGTGGGCGTTCCGGTGAACTGGATCTGAGACACTCCCAGAAGCACTGTCTTGCCAGATGAGGAAAATAAAGGGCAGCAGTCACAGAAGGAAGCCATCACGTAACAGGGAAGAAAAGGAGGAAAAGGAGAAGAAGCCAACAGAAGCATGAACGTGCCACAGGCACGAAAAGGAAGCAAGGGAAGTAGCCTACAGAAAGAAAGTAGTGGATGAATGGGCTTAAACACCCTTGTAACCGGCGCCCCATGGTTTGTCTAGCCCCGAGAAAGCAAGAATCATGTTTGTTCACTTCGAGGAGAAGGCCAAACCTAAGTCACAGGAGCCAGAAAACAGAAAAAAAATAAGTAGGTGAAGAACTCCTCTCCTGGAAAAGAGGGGACAAGAAGCAGGAGAATGTGGCCACATATCAAACCAGGATTGTAAGAGGCAGAAAGACGTCAACAGATCAAATGAGACAGACACAGGAATGCAAGTGGGAATCTAACAAAAGACCTGAAGGAACGTGGGAACTATAGCAATATTTTGACTTTCCTGTTAATGAACATGAAAATTTTGAAGAAATAAACCACTTTCTAGAAATCACAAGATCACAGGTTGATTCAAAAGTGTAAAATCGGACTAGACCAAAATGCATCTAAGAAATGAAAAGACATCCAATAATTCGTTTCAAAAAAGCTTCCAGATCTACTTTCACCAGAAAGTTGTTTCTAACTTCAAAGTTACCAATGACCCATATGCGATACAGTGTCCCAATTAAAGGAAGAAACGGATGTTCCCTGATGAGCCCAGGCCTGCTCTAGGGCTGATGAAGCAGTGAGAGACAGAACACGGAAGTACCTCATTGTGGTAGAGTAAAGCCTTATATGGTAAAAGACGGACCCTCCAATGCAGATGTGAGCCCTCCCTCAGCCTAACCTAAGTATGCAAAGGCACACCCCTCAGCTCTGGGCCTCTCTGACTTGAAGGATTCACCCTCCAAGTGGACTGTATTATCACCCAACTTTTGGTGCACGTCCCCAGAGGACTAGGAAGTGCTGGTGAGCTGTGTCCGTTCGCCTGCATCCTCAGCTGTTGTATAAGCTCTAAGTCTACATGTTAGCTGGTTCAGTAGGCAAACCAAGTAAAAGCAACTCTGAACTGAGTGTACGTTGTCATTCTTGAACCTAAACCAACCCTCAGCAGTCTTGCTAAATTCTCTTCCTAATCCATTTTATTATGTTAACAAACCTGGATACCATAACCTAATGTGACAACACAATCAGAAAACCAGTTCCAAGATAAAAGCCAATTTTGATAAAGAACCGAGTTGTAAAATACTAGAAAACAGTATTTAAGCTATTTAGAAATTTTAAGCATGAAATATTAAATTGTATACCGCCGCTAAATAGATGTCTGTTCAGTAATGCAAGAATGACTTACTATTAGAAAATCTATTAATAACATCATGAATGCATCTGTTAATAACCAACAGGATCAACTAATAGATGCCTAAAATGAACGGGATAGGGTTTCCCTGGTGGTGCAGAGGTTAGGAGTCCACCTGCCGATGCAGGGAACACGGGATCGAGCCCTGGTCCGGGAAGATCCCACATGCCGCGGAGCAACTAAGTCCGCGTGCCACAACAGCTGAGCCTGCGCCCTAGCGCCTGAGCGCCTAGAGCCGGTGCTCCGCAACATGAGAAGCCACCGCAGTGAGAAGCCTGCGCACCACAACGAAGAGCAGCCCCCGCTCGCCGCAATTAGAGAAAGCCCACACACAGCAATGAAGACCCAACGCAGCCATTAATGAATTAATTAATTAATAATCAAATGAATGTGATCAAATTTGATGCAGGTTATAGTGAAACACTAGGGGAATGCTCATTAAAATCATAAACAAATAAATAAAAACAGGATGCCTACTATCATTTTTTAAACATTAGTTACCATTAGACAGTTCTGCCAGTAAGCTAACATAGAGAGCAACGGAAAATGAAAAGCTCTCATTGGTACCTCTTTCATAAAACACATGGGTTGTATCGTTTTACCTCAATTTCCCAAGAGCAACATTTCTCACACTTGGCTTCACGGAATCCTCCTAAAGGTTCGTGGATGGGTACATTCTCAGGGATCCTCCAGTTCTCAATAGTGCTTTTATGTTTACATTTTTATTTCTAAAATGATCATCTGAAATATAAACTTTTAAAAATCTAGAATAAATGAATGGAGAAAGCTGAATTTGGCCTGCAGGTCATAGATGATTATAACTGCGCATGGCCACATAATTTGCTCACAATTATTCCCAAGTATTATTGGATTTTCTTTAATTTAGTTTTTTATTGAAGTATGGTTGTACAATACTATACAAGTTACAGGTGTACAACATAGTGATTCACAATTTTTAAAGGTTACACTCCATTTATAGTAATTATAAAATATTGGCTATATTCCCTGTGCTGTATTGTACAATATATCCTTGTAGCTTATTTTATACCTAATAGTTTACGCTTCTTAATTCTCTACCCCCATATTTCTCCTCCTCCCTCCCTTCTCCCCACTGGTAACCATTATTTTGTCCTCTATATCTTCGAGTCTGCTTCTTTTTTGTTATATTCATTAATTTGTTGTATTTTTTAGATTCCACATATAAATGATATCATACAGTGTTTGTCTTTCTCTGACTTATTTCACTTAGTATAACGCCGTCCAACTTCATCCATATTGTTGCAAATGGCAAAATTTTGCTCTTTTTTATGGCTGAGTAGGATTCCATTGTATACATATACCACATTGTATATATATACAACATCTTCTTTATCCATTCATCTGCTGATGGACACTTAGGTTGCTTCCATATCTTGGCAATTGTAAATAATGCTGCTATGAGCATTGAGATTCATGTATCTTTACGAATTAGTGTTTTTTCTTTTTTTTTTTTCGTTCACATAAATATCTAGGAGTGGAATTGCTGGGTCATAGGGTAGTTCTATTTTTAGTTTTTTGAGAAATCACCATACTGTTTTCTATAGTGGCTCACCAATTTATGAATACCATTACATTGGTACAACAAGTAGTGTACTAATTGTTGAGTGCTGATAGGAACATAAATTGAGCATCATCAAGTGATGACATGAATGAAGGCTTTGCAGTGATGGAATGAATGAAACTCAGGGAGAGAACTGAGCCTTCACAGAGCACATGATTTTTGAGACGTGTTGAACTGTATGACCCTGGGCTGAAGCAATCAGTACACCGTCACATCACAAGCATTGGTTTGAATTCAGCAAAATAACGTTATTGACTACATGTAACGAATGCTGTTAATCTGATGTGTATTAGTTTTGTGGCTTATAATTAAGAGCTACCAAAAATGAAGCATATTCCTAGTTATAAGTTTTTATATTTTAGGAATGTTATTCTAATTAACTTCAAAAAATAATTTAAGTCATTACACACTGTTCAAAACATTGTTTTCTTTTAAAAATTGGTCTACACCTTACTGAGACTTAAGAAACACTGCTTTAGACAATCAATTACAATGCCATTAACACTAATAAAAGAGTTCAGTAATAAAGACAGATACAAAGTAAATATACAAAAATCAATAGCACCCTTAAGCACCAGAAATAAAAAGGTATAAAATATAGTGGAAAAAGATAATCACCATATTAGCAGCACAACAAAAGATAACCAGAAAAACATTAACAAGAAATATTCAGGAAAGGCATACGTTGGGGAAAAAAAACTATTAAAACGTAACCTAGGGCTTCCCTGGTGGCGCAGTGGTTGAGAGTCTGCCTGCCGATGCAGGGGACACGGGTTTGCGCCCCGGTCCTGGAAGATCCCACATGCCGCGGAGTGGCTGGGCCCGTGAGCCATGGCCGCTGAGCCTGCGTGTCAGGAGCCTGTGCTCCGCAACGGGAGAGGCCACAGCAGTGAGAGGCCCGCGTACCGCAAAAAAAAAAAAAAAAAAACGTAACCTAAAGACTCAAGAGTACTTGAATAAGTGGAAAGAAAGGCATTTGGGATAAAACTAAATAATGTTTAAAAGGCAATTATGCCGAAATTTAATTATATGTTTAACTCAATTTCAATTAAAGTCCACACAAGATTATTACTGAAATGTAACCATGTTGGCCTGGAAGAATAAAACGGTGAGAATAGTCAAGAAAGTTTAGCAACAGTTAAATAAGAATGTGGTCCCCCAAAAAGTTATAAAAGTTAATTAATTTAACTAAACAGGTATCTTTCTACCAGAGTTCTTGGTGCCTTTCCAATGCAAATATGATCTGTATCTGAGGAAGAGGAGTGATAGAAAATTATGCAGTATTTACCAAGTACATTTGACAAAGAAACTCTTCTTTGTAAAATAATAGTCCCTATACATATTTCCTCTGCACCATAGCACACAGTTTGAGAAACGCTCAAAATACTACAAATGAGTCTCCGGGACTCTGTTTCTTGACCTCTTCACTATCAACACTCTTCCTTCAATCCACGTCAGCCATTCACACCATCACTCGCACCCAAGACCCTATCAGGACCAGAAATTTTACTTCCTTCAACAATTTCATTATAAGCCTCTTACATTCAAACTAATAGCTCTTTATACTTCTGGCTCACTTGCATTGCTTCACTTCTGTCACAATTCTTCTACCTCACAGAATAGTAGATCCGTTAATCTACTATTTACTTTCTCGTTGGTCACCAGCCTTCTCCCCTGTCTTAGATTAGATTCCATGTCTTTCTTTTTAATCATTTCCTTAACCTCGACCTCCTCGGTCATCTGTTCCTCTATATACTTTGTCCAGGCAAAACCCTAAGCCTTGTTGAACTCAACTCTTTGTTTTGCTCTGCCTTCACACAATTAATTGAAAGTTCCAAAAAAAAAAAAAAAAAACCAACGACAACAAAAACACTAATTCACACAACCAGCTTAATGGGCACTCCTATACATTCCTTTTAACCGTTCCCTCCCCAACTCTCAGAAGACTAGTTAAACCTTCTCTTACCTCCAGATCCCCATCGCTGTATTCTCACCACCTCTCATCTGATGACCCCACTTCACACTCCATAGAGAAAACAAACTGCCTAATATAGAACCACACTCATCTCTCCACCAACAAATCAACACACCAACCACACCCATCTTTCACTTCTTAAGAAAAAAGGAATGTCCATTCCCTATCAACGGGCAATTTCTCTACTTGTCCTATAGATGCCATACTACTTGCGCCCTAAATGATCCACTCTCTCTGACATCACAACTCTCTCCTCTATTGGATCTTTTCCATCCATGTTGGTACATGCTCTGATCTCTCATCTTAAAACATGAACATATGTACACACAATACCCAAACAACAAAAACAAACTTCAACTTGTCCCCTGATCTGTCCCTCTGCTCCTAACCCATTTTTCTGTTACCCTTCAAAACTTCTCAAAAGAGTTGCCTACACACGTCTTCTCCACATTCTTACTTTTCATTCACTCCTCAACCTACTCCTATCTGGCAGCCTTCTGCCTCAACTACTCCCATTGGGAACTGCTCTTTGTTAAAGTCACCACCAAAAAAATCCTCTTCTTGAATCAAACAGATATTTTTCTTAGCTAATGTTTCTCAGCAGCATTTGACAGAATTAATTCCTCCTCTTGAAATCCCTATCCTAGGCTTCTGCTTTCTCATTGAAAGCGCCTTCTATCTCCCTGGGCACAATGTATCAGTCCTCTTTGCTAGCTGCTCCATCTCCTTTAAACTCAAAACTTTAAATCCTCAGGATTTGGTCTGAGCCCCTATCATTCTCTCTTGATGATCTCAGCCATGTTTATGGTTTCCAATATCACTTACATCCTGATAATTCCCACATCTGTATCTCCAGTATGCACTGGAGACTTCTCCTTTGAACTCAGGACTCCTATGTCCAACCTCCTACTACTCACCTCCTCTTGGATATTTCACAGATATCTCAAGAACAACATGCCCCAAAGGGAATGCTTGAATTTCCCTCTCACAAAGTGACACCATCATCTACACAACTACTAAAGCCAGAAACTCTGTGATCATCCCTGAATCCTCTTGTCTTTTATTCCACTCTATTCTCTCCATCCCCAAGTACTATTATCTGTTTGAATATATTTCAGTAAATGCTTGTCAAGTCCATCCACTTTTCTCCATCTTCACAGCTACCATCCAGTCACCGTCCTTTCTCCTTGGAGAAGCCTCTCTGGAGTCCTTGCTTCCATGTGATCTCCTCCAACACATTCTTCATAAATCAGTCATTAGATCATATAAAAATCTAAATCCCATGTCCTGTCTCTGCTTAGAGGCTGTGAGTAATGAATCCTTACACTTAGAAAAAATTTAAAATTCCTTAGCGCAGCCCTCAGACTCTTCAACATGTGAACTCTGCCAGTCCCCTGAACTGCATGGTGTGCCTCTTTCCCCCTATTTCTCTACGCAAACCCACACTCCCCAAAACACACCATGTCCTCTTCCAAACGTAAGGCCTCGACTTCTAGCATTTATTAACATTTTTGGCCATTTTATTTATTTTCTCATTTAGTATCTATTTAATATCCAGAAAATAACTTTCACAAGTTCAGAGCCAGACCCCGTCAACCTCTTAACTGCTGTATCCCTTGCAATGAACATAGGTGCTTGGCCATTATAGATTCACAGTAAGTATTTCTGAAGTTACCGGGTGTGAAAAGAAGTACTCTCCTTGCCCACATGCCGCTTTCACCCCAAATGGGACTACCATATTTTCCTGCACTCATCTTTAGCTACTTTTAAAAGATAATTTTGTCACAGCCATGCCCCCTTTCCATCTTTGTGCATTATTAATAGCAACTAGATCAGTATTCATAAACTTTTTATGAATTTTACAAGCATTACCATAAGAAACCCTCAGGGTGCTTATGACAATTTCCAAAGCTACTTCAATGCATTGATCCATAATTACTATTCATGTGGGTCCTCAATTTACCAAAAGACATGTTTAAGCACTAAATATGAAAAAAAATAGGCATTACAATGAAATACGATCTCACAAAGCACATTCTGTGTATGCAGCTAGGGCACATGGATAAAACAAATACAGGAGAATTCAGTTCCCAGGGGTGCTAGAACACAAGGCTGGGAATCTGTGTCAGCAACAGTCCCCTGACCTCCCATTCACCTCTCATCAGTTGTTCTCAAGCATCATCACCTGCAAGCCCCCAGGTCAGCCTGGCAAGGGGCTGGCTCTCACCAGCAAGAGGTGAAAAGACAGGACGCTGCAGTGAGAAAGTCGCTGTCCCCGGAGCGGGTTTCCATTTCAGGCACCTGGTGCTGAGACTTCTGACACGTCTGTGTCCAGGCTAAGCTTTGGGAGTACAGACCATTTGGACTAGCAGCGCTACTGAGTGTCTCAATGAATATTGCTCCACAGCACCGCTAGGCTCAGTAACACCTGTGAATATTTATTTTCCTAGCCCGTTTTATTGTTTTCTCCCAGACACTGTCTTCCCTGTGGGTTCATGAGCAGAGCAGTATGGCCCAGTGTCCTGAAAAACCATCCATGAGACATTAAGAATATATGGATGCTTTCCGGGGTATATGAATCCTACTGCAATACAGTATGTTTTGACAACAATCTTTGTTTTATGTGAGGATATTTGGGATTATCTGGATGAACTCTTTATAACAGTATTTCTGTGCAATTTTTGTGCCCATCTTTGTTTTTTATTTATAAAGCGATGTGCTAAGAGGTTATACTTTAAGGACTGTTAGCAAATAAGAAAGAGGTGGACTTGACTGATAAAGCATATGTTCAAGGCCAAATGAAATTTATGGCACGCTGTCCAAAAGAAGACTTAACGATGGCTCAGTTACAGAAAGTGGAGGCAAACGCGTGGTCACACCGCAGTTGGTGGTGTACATGTGCCAAATCCGAAGAACCTGTACCTTAGAATCCGTGCTCTCTACATGCTGCCACTGCAGACTGAATTCCAGGACACACCATCATTGGTCATGATGAATCAATGAAATTAAAATTTGAATTTTATTGGCCTATGGTTTTGTTTATACTTAACTAGTCAATTGGTTTGCCTTTGTAGATGTGTAAGAGCTATAATTATAGGGAACATATACCTGATTTTATGTTTGTACATATTTAAGAATTGTTAGAACAGACATATTTAAATCAAGGTCAATGTCTGCTTGTTGCCCTTTAAAAGTTTATGAATACTGATCTAGTATAAAAGGCATGATGTTTGGGATCAGACCAACCTAAGCTCAAACCCCAGCTCTGCCAGCAACTAGCACTGCAGTCTTTTGGAGCAATTTACACATTCCCTTTGAACCAGAGTTTCTCCAGAATGATGGTAAGCATTATGAAAAGTGATGTATGCTAACCACCCAGCCCACAGCTGGGGAGAAATAAAGCTTGGTTTCCCTGGACTTGCTGCTCTGTAAAACCAGCTAAAAAACTGAACTCAATAACCACTCAGTGTTCACCCATTAATGGCACAATATTACATTAGTATTAACCCTTTATATTTTTATAACACAGTTAAGTGTGAACTGAGAGTAACCTTGGAGGCAAGCAATTAGGCATTATTAGTCCAGTCTTGTTGAAGTGGAAGATGAATTTTAAAGCAGCTGATAAATTAGGAGTTTGGGATTAAAATATACACACTACTATATATAAAACAGATAAGCAACAAGGACCTACTCTATAGCACAGGGAACTATATTCAGTATCTTGTAATAACCTATAATGGAAAAGAACCTGGAAAAGAATATCTATGTATGTATAACTAAATCACTTTGCTGTACACTTGAAACTAACACAACGTTGCAAATTAACTATACCTCAACAAATAAAAAGCAGCTGAGAGACATTGAGAATCATGCAGTGATACACCATCAATGGTATAGTTTGCACTCAGCTCCTTTAAGTCTTTTTACTCAAGTGTCACTGTTCTCTTCACTAGACTACATCCAGATTATGATCAAAGGAGTCCTCTAGCATTCCCTGGTGGCGCAGCGGTTGAGAGTCCGCCTACCGATGCAGGGGACACGGGTTTGTGCCCCGGTTCGGGAGGATCCTACATGCCGCGGAGCGGCTGGGCCCGTGAGCCATGGCCGCTGAGCCTGCGCGTCCGGAGCCTGTGCTCCGCAACTGGAGGGGCCGCAACAGTGAGAGGCCTGCGTACCGCAAAAAAAAAAAAAGGAGTCCTCCAAATTCTTTCAATGTAATATTACACTGTGGTTTGCTGATAGGTACGTGAAAAGGGCCCAGCTATTTCATAAATAATATACAACAACAAAGCTGAGAAAGAAAAGCTGTGCAGCCATGGCAGGGAACACTGGCTTTAAAGCAAGGGCACTGATTACTGACCTTGACAATTTCATTTTTCCCTTTCTCCTTTCATCATTTTGCTCACAATTGCATCCTTTCAGATTTTAAAGTCTATTACGAATTCATGCTGCAAAGAGGTTGTGTAATGGCTTTGGAAATTATATTAGGTCAGAGAAGAGTTATTCTTTTTCTAATGACCCAAGATAATATGAGGGATAAGCGGTTTAAGCTTTCACCATGAAAATATAGGTACAGTTGAATTTCCATTGAAACTGGGGGAACCGTTCACTCTCTTCTTTTTTACCCAAGATTGGCTATGAGGGCCAAAGTCCAAGACTGGCAAACACTATTGCCAGAGAAATTTCAGGGTCCAAGCAGACATAAAACTTCCCAATTAAGAATATGCCAGATCCTTCTCGTGCTCACGTGAAAAGGAGGCCAAGCCAGCACTAGCGGCAAACCCATGGCTCCACCAGCACAAAGGTAACAGAAGCAGAAACATAGGGGCAGGGTAAAGGGTAGAAGGCTACAACGCTTTGACACACGATGCCACATTTGCACACACCCACTTCATTAATACAATCTAATTCCTTCAACATGCATTCAAAGATGAATCAGAAGATGTTTACCAACTCATACATATAATAGGGGAAAAAATTAAAACCACCTAATAGTCCAAAAATAGTGGAATGTTTATGTAACTTACTCTATCCTCGTGATAGGATACTGTGCAGCCATTCCATTGATGTTTACAAAGAATTCTAAGGACATAGGGAAGTGCTTTTGACATGATGCCCAGTGTTTTTTAAAAGGTGCAAATATTCAGTGTCATCTCAACTGTGTTTAAAAAAGTAAAAAAAAAAATAAAAGTAAGTGGGTGAATAGAAGAAAAGCTGGAAGGAAATACATGAAAATATATGTTATAATTTTAGGTTGGTGAGATTAGGAGGAAATTCTTTCTGATTCACATTTTATCTGTATTTTCCATCATATCTGAAGTGATCATGTTCCTTCAGTATCAGTAGAAATACTAAGTGACACAACTTCTACAGAGCTATTAACATTTCTTGCATCCACTGAAACAGAGCTGAGCTCCCCTCAAAAGAAGACTTTGTATCACCTGAAGCCAAAGAAAGGTGTGTGTCAATGGAATAAGGGCATTAAAGATCTCTGTCGGCTCAGAGATGACCCCAGACTACCTTCAGGAATTCCCACCCTCCAATTTCATGCCTTTTAGAGAAGGATTTTCCTCTGTTAGCCCCTGCATGGGGACTCAATAAAGCCAAACCTGCTATTACTGCATTTTTTTTGTTTTATGCAACAAAAACTGAACCAGTTAGTAATGATGATGTTGGAGATTTTTAAGAGATCTTGGTACAGATCTTCCCCAGAAAACTAGATTTTCCCTCAACTAGAAAATCATCCAGCAGTGTTAATTTTTTCTTTATGAATCTTTTTCTTTATGGATCTTAAAAAACTTTTCTAAAGGCAGAGTAAATACGTGCTTTAAAAAAAAATCCCTGGAGTTTCTCTCCTAGAACTTGCACCCTTCCCCTTAAACATAGGGCCTTCCATTCACCTCTGACCTGCCGTCCCCTTCCCATTCAGTCTTACCCCTATTCCTTCCTACCTCCTTGATCCTTTAACCTTTCCTCATCCTCTAACCCTATGTTATTAAAAATGATTATTTTGAGTAAGTTTTGTTTCAGTCCACAAGTTAAGAAGTTTATTCCGGAATGTACTTTCTTCTCAGATAAAGTTTTGCTGCAAAATAATAATACCAATAGAGAAAGGAACAAAAATGTCATCTAAAATAAGCAGCATACTTAGTGACTTCATTGATTTACATCCTGGAGTAAGCTCAATTTCCTGTCATAGACCAGCAGCAAATATCTGGACGGCAGTATTAGTCCACATACCACATTTTGAGTTACTTCAGGGGAGAACTGTGTTTGAAGGTGACTTATGAGTTGGTAAGAAGCAGCTGGCCAAGCAAAGATCTAGAGAAAGAATTTCCAGGTAGAGGAAATAGCTGGTGCAAAGGTGCTTAGGTAGAATATGAAAGTTAAGTAAGTATGATATAATTCAAAAAGATATTGATACATGCACCCCAGTGTTCACTGAAGCACTGTTTACAATACCCAAGGCATAGAAGCAACCTAAATGTCCACAGACAGAGGAATGGATAAAGAAGATGTGGTACATATATACCATGGAATATTGCTCAGCCATAGAAAGAACCAAATAATGTCATTTGCAGCAATCTGAATGGACCTAGAGATTATCATACTAAGTGAAGTAAGTCAGATAGCATATATGATATTTGTCTTTTTCTATCACTCATATGTGGAATGTAATTTTTTAAATAGAACTTATTTACAAAAAACAGAAACAGACTCACAGATTTTGAAAACAAACTTATGGTTATCAAAGGGGAAATGTTGCAGGGGCAGAGGGATAAATTAGGAGATTCGGATTAACATATACACACTACTAAAATAGACAACTAATAAGAACCTACTGCATAGCACAGGGAACTCTACTCAATATTCTGTAATAACCTATATGGGAAAAGAATCTGAAAAAGAATGAACATATGTATATGTATAACTGAATCACTTTGCTGTACACCTAAAACTAACACAATATTGTAAACCAACTATACTCCAATAAAAAAATTTTTTAGGTAAAAATATTATAGAATTATTAAGTGCAAGTGAATTTTGGAAATCACCTAGGCTAGAGTATCCGGAAGCTCCACAGGACGTTAAGTGGTACTTCATTTTAAAAATGCTCCCTGCTCAAGTAAGTTTGGGAAAAGTTGAGCGAATTAAGTTTAAACTGTTGAAAGAAAAAGTCACTCAGCTGCTAATGGGCATTGGGAATCTCCAAGTGTTCCTTGGAGTCCAAGTTGAGATATGCTTTTCAACACCTAAAGCTGAGGATACTGAGGTTCAAAGACATTTGATGACTTGACCCACATCCAGCAGTGTGCTGGTAAATGTTTAACAACCAACTCTTCTCCTCCCTCCTGTCCCCAGAATACACATACTGTGATGGGCATACTCTTAGGTGACCTTTGTGATCCCCAAATTTTGATGCTCATGCTTTTGTGTATGTTCTTCCACTTGAATGTGGGTAGAACCTGTGACTTGCAAAGCTGATGAGATGTCACTTGTGTGATTAACTTACAGAAGACCCTATCTTGCTAGTAGACTCTCACTAAAGAATTTCTTTCTGCCTACTGGCTTTTAAAAAGTGGCCGTGGTATTCCCTGGTGGCGCAGTGGTTGAGAGTCCGCCTGCCAATGCAGGGGACACGGGTTCGTGCCCCGGTCCGGGAAGATTCCATGGAGCGGCTGGGCCCGTGAGCCATGGCAGCTGAGCCTGCACGTCCGGAGCCTGTGCTCCGCAATGGGAGAGGCCACAACAGTGAGAGGCCCGCATACCGCAAAAAAAAAAAAAAAAAGTGGCCATCCCTGAAAGCAGAACCTGAAAAAAAGACTTGGGTACAGGAGCTTCTGGGGATCCACTGTGTGTGTTATGCTTCACAATAAATAAGTCAACACCAATAACAACAAAGGTCTTAAATGTAATAGCTAACACTTATTAAATGCTTTCTATGTGCTAAAAAAAAAATAAATAAGTGGCCATGTGGGAGGCCCACAGGGCAAGGAGTGAGGGTGGTCTCCAGGAACTGAGAGCAGCCTTTAGCTGACATCCAAAAAGAACCCAGGGCCTTCAGTCTTACAGTTGCAAGGAAATGAGCTCTGGCTACAATCTGAGGGAGGCTGGAAGCAGCTTCCAACCCTGTTGAGCCTCCAGATAAAAACACAGCCCACCTGACACCCTGACTGTAACCTTGGGAGACCCTGAGCCTAGAACCCAGCTAACCTGTGCAGGACTCCTGACCCACAGAAACTGTAAGATAATAAATATATGCTGTTTAAGCCAATAAGTTTACCATAATTAATTCTGTAGCAATCTATACCTAATATAGACATATATATGTACACACTTTTATTACAGTCTTACTGCTATAAAGGATGTGTAGTACTACAAATAATAAAATATGCAATAGTCTTTATTATCAATTCTATATAGCCAGTTGATTCTCACAGAATACTTTTGGTGATTTTTTCTGAATTCCTGAATCCATAGACAACCTATTGTTGCAACCGATGAACGAGCAAAGCTCCAACATGAATGCTGGCTGATATTCTTATTTAAACTAATGAGGAAGATGAAACAAAAAAGACATATTTCAAAACTTTGTTCATTTTATGCTGAGAGACATTTTGCTGAATTGGAAAATAGTTTCTGAATCCCAGAAGACTATTTCCTCCATTTTTTTGTACTATTCACAAGATAACTAATACAGAAATGAAACGCTCTTACGTTTAGTCTGTATTATTAATACTTTCTCTATCACTTTGTTTAGTCTAGGTCAGGAATCAAACATTTTCTGTGAAGAGCCAGACAGATATTTTAGGCTTTGAATGCCATATACGTATGTGTCATGTATTCTTCTTTGTGTATTTTTTAAATTCGTTTGTTGCTATAACCTTATAAAAATGTAAAAAGCATGCCTAGCCTTCTAGCTATATAAAATCAGTCCTGAGCTGGGTTTGTTCCATGAGCCATGATTTGTCAAACCCTGGTCTAAACAATCAACAAAACAATAAATCAAATACACTCTGATTTGTATCATTTGCCAATTTCTGTGAAGTAAATACTTCCAGCATGGCCAGTTTGAAGCTACTGACATGATGTCACTACATGTGGAGCTGGGAAGAAATGCATAGTAGCGCACCATTTGTCTTAGTCTGCTCAGGTTGCCGTGACAAAATGACACAGATCAGGTGACTTGAACAACAGAAACTTACTTTCTCACAGTTCCAGAAGCTGAGAAGTCTAAGACCAAGGCACCAGCCGACTTGGTCTGCAGTGAGAGCTTTCTTCCTGGCTTGCAGGCAGCCCCCTTCTCTCCATGATCACGTGGCAGAGAGAGCGAGCGAGCCGGGTCTCTGGTGTCTCTTTGTATAAGGACGCTAATCTTATCCTATCAGGACCCCACCCTGATGACCTCATTTAACCTTAATTACCTCTTCACCTATCTCCAAATGCAGTCACATGGGGGGG
This sequence comes from Phocoena phocoena, assembly GCF_963924675.1. Taxonomy (NCBI): domain Eukaryota; kingdom Metazoa; phylum Chordata; class Mammalia; order Artiodactyla; family Phocoenidae; genus Phocoena; species Phocoena phocoena. The sequence goes on along the minus strand of NC_089226.1, from coordinate 74,699,719 downwards.
GCAGGCTTCAAAGGATGAATTTTAGGAGGACAACATTCAGTCCACAGAACCATTTCATAGCACTTCCACCACACAGATGCAAGATCACAGATAATAACAGCAAAATGTAGAAAAATAATTAGGGAATGATGAGTTTTCCATATTTATTACCTTTGTTTTTAATATGATTTATTTAATCATAAATGGATGTAATTTCGTTTTAATATGGGCTGTGCTAAACTGGCTCTCAAGATGCCTGAAAACATCATGCTTGGCTCTCACACGCCATTTCAAGACAATTCCAGACAATTCCAGCACATCACTGCCAAAAGCAAGTTAGTGCCGGAGCTGGTTCTAGAATCCATATATTTTTTAAAATTTTTATTGGGGTATATTCGATTTACAATGTTGTGTTAGTTTCAGGTGTACAGCAAAGTGAGTCAGTTATACATATACATATATCCACTCTTTTTTAGATTCTTTTCCATATAGTCCATTACAGAGTATTAAGTAGAGTTCCCTGTGCTATACAGTAGGTTCTTATTAGTTGGCTATTTTATATATAGTAGTATGTGTATGTCAATCCCAATCTCCCAATTTATCTCTCCCCCTCCTTATCCCCTGGTAACCATAAGTTTGTTTTCCCATTTTTTTTAATCTAGTGTTTTCTTTCTCCTTCAGCAAATTGCCAAGACAACATTATTAATACCTGTATTGCCTAATATCAAAAGGCAATGCAATCAACCTATTGTGCCGTCATTTTTTTCTTAATTTCTCCAGGTTTTAACAGGTATGAAGACTAATTGATTTTTATCCCACAGCCTATAAATCCCTGGCTCACTCATTATGCATGATTCCTGTACAAGTTTACTATTTGCTTTCTTGCCAGTCCAGAATTTTCCTGACAACATTTTGATTAAGTATCAAAGAAAGATTATAAACCAGTAGTTTCCCAAATATCTATGCACTGGAATCAACAGAGGAAGCTTCATAAAACAATACAAATTTAGTCCCAACAAATTTAGTCATATATCAGAATTTGGGAGGGACGGACCCCAAGAATCTCTATTTTTAACAAACGCTGATGGTGATTCCAATGTAACTAGGCCAGCATCTGTTGTCAGACAAACATTTGAGAACTCTTAGTATAAATGATAAAATTACTCTAAAGAACATGCCTTTCAGCAAGCTCAATATTTCTTATTCCTTCATACGCCTTTCTGGGGGTCCTTTTCAATCTTATCTGTATCAATCTTTATAGTAATGCTTTGCTTCCATCCTGTGGACAATATGAACAAAATATAATTTTACTAGTTTTCTCATAAAAGTTAACAAGGCAAAACTGGAAGCGTATGCTGTTTCTCCAAAATGTTTCCAATCTTTCCCTTCTGTTTCCTTTGCATCTCCCTGAATATTCTATCTTCTTTATCAAATTTGCTCTTAGGAAGGGATTAGATAAGCTTATTCACACTAACATGTAAATGACTAATATGGAAGCAACCTCAATTTTGCGCTCTCTCACAAACTATATCCCACCTCATCAACAAATCCTATCAACGTCATGATGTATCTATCCAAGAAGCCAACCACTTCTCACCAGTTTTTCCACTAGAACTCTAATGAGGCCACGAGCCTCTTGCGCTAAACTATTATAACAGCATTGTAATGGATTTTCCTGGTTCTACCTTTGCCTCCCATCAGTCTGTTCTCAACACATAATCATGATGGCACTTGTGAGGTATAAGTAAGTATGTCATTCTTCTGCTGGAAACGTTCCAGTGGCTTCCGACCTCACTCAGAGTGAAATCCACAGTCCTTAGTTACCATGCTCTACAAGGACCCGCACGATCACCTCTCTGCTCACCTCCTACCCCATCCCCTCTGTCACATGCTCCATCTACACGACCACACCTTCCCTGACCAGCCCATGTAAAAGACCACACACACCCTACATCTCCCCATCATTTCTTCCCGCCCTACTTCATTTCTTTTTCAAAGCACTTGTCATTTGACATACTATTTATTATTGTCTGCCTCTTCCACTAGAAAGCGAGCACCATGAGAGCAGCAATTTGCTTTTGTTCATTAGTTTTGTTCACTATAGCTTCCCAGTACCTGGCACAGTGTCTGGCATGCGTAGTAGTCATTTAATATTTGTGGAATATAAATGATTGACCAAGAGGTAATTTTTGTCACCTTCCCACAGGCATTTCTCTCCACCAACTGCCTACCTCTCCTCCATCGACCCCTGATGGCCACCCTTCAGCACACTAGATTCCTCTCAATCAGGACCAGCTTCATAACTTGTGGGGCCCAGTGCAAAATGAAAACATGGGGCCCCGTGTTCAAAATTATTATCAAAAATCTCAAGGTGGCAACAGCAGAACATGAAATCAAGGGCAAGGTCTTTCTAAAGGCAAGACCCTGTGTGATTATACAGGTTGCTCACCCATGAAGGCAGCCCGCTCTCAGTTCCCTGAACCTGCCACACTTGTCCTCGTGCTGGCCCTGCATGCTGCCTGACCCACCTTCCCCTTCTCCCTAACCTAGTGGTCCCAGATTGTCCCTCAGGGAGGCATTTCTAAGCTCCCTGGGATAGATTAGACCTTTTGCATTTCCACTGTGTATTACCTCTTTCATAAAACCTTCACCCTTGTGATAACTGTGTTGATTTTGGTCTTCTCCGCTAGGCTATAATGTAGCTGGTAATGTATTATGTAACTGTATTCCCACCACAGAGCCTGGAACCTAGTAAGTACCAATAATTCCTTGGTAAATTGGCTGAAATGACGAACAACTTGCTGGTTGTAGAATTTTAGACATTATGAAGCAGACTGGAAAGGTATTTGGATCATCAGGGAACTCTCAGGCCGTATCAAAACTGGCTGTAGTTGGAAGAGACTAGGACCCAAGCAGTCTATTGGGAGTTTCTGCCTCAGGCCTAGGAAGGTGTGGACATAGGACAGTGTAGGTCATAACAACTGATACAGCTTGGGCAGCCTTGGCAGTGAAGCATGTAACAAGAGGAAGAGGAAGATGTTAAAGTTAGGAAAATGCAAGCCTGAGAAGAAGGCATATAAAATCAACAGTATCCCCAAGTCATGCTGAACCTGAGACTGCCTTGTTGGCAGCTTGATTTGATACACAGGAGCCATGAGAGGCAGCCAGGCAACAGGACTTTCTTGGCAGTGATGGTGTCATGATTCAGTAAAGAGCATCAAGGGGAAGGGCCTGCATAACATGAATGCAGGTGTCCTAATCTCAGCCCCGCATGCTGAGGTGCCAAGGACAGTCTGAAGCACAGTTAAGAATCAAAGCTGAACCCCAGCCCCAGGAATTGGAGAAACTCTTTAGCACTTAAAGACTAACTAGAACACAGAGCAAATAGGTGGAAACTAGGGTCTCAGCTAGGTATTCCATTCCGGAAGCCTGGTGCTAGAACGACAGATGAATTCCAGATCCCAGCCACCAGCTGGTGCACACAGGTTGGCTCTGGGACTGAATGAGGCTGGTGCCGAGGACAGAAGTCCTCGGGTCCTCATCAGTACAAGCAAACAGAAGGCACAGCCAAGGCAAGTGGGCTTTCCTGCCTCCCACAATGTGACTTTCTCACCCAGGCGAGTTCCAGATAATTTGTCTCACCAAGTAGATTCCAACCATTCTAAGTTTCCAGCACTGCACTGTAGAGGACACTTAGTTAACTATCTCCGTACTCATTCCCAATTCCTTCCTTGCCTACCTTCTACTCAAGAGTTTGAAAAAAGTGAAGCAATCAATTTTTCAACATCCTTTGCAGCCAGGGGTGGCCATGTGATACAATCCTTTCCAGTGAGACAGAAGAGCTTGGCTCTGTGAGGGCTTTAGGGAAAGTCTTTTCTCTCCCCATTAAAGGGACAGACGTAGCTGCCACTTCTTTTCCCTTCCTCCTACTTTGAAGAATGTGATGTCTGGAGTATAGAAGCCATCTTGCAACCATGAGGCAAGCCTGAGGATGAAAACCAAACATGCTAAGGATGGAAGGAGGAAAAATAAAGGAGCCTGGATCCTTGACAGCATCATTGAACCAGCATCCAGACATCTTGCTATGTGAGAAAGAAAATTACAAACACCGTACTATAGCAGAGAGCACACCTACAACCTTCACTTACACCACTGATTCTGTAGTTACAGAAATCAAAACATGCAACATTAGAGAGTATTTCTAAAATGATGTGCAGTGGTTCAGAGTCGGGCACTGGCTTCAAACCTGAGTCTCATTGCCTATTAGATGTGTGAACTTGATCAAGCTTCTCAATCTGTCTGTGCTGATGTCCTCAATGGAGAATTATGTCCTCAGTGGAATTATAACAGAACCTACATTATGGAGTGAGTGAAGGGTTAAAAAGAAAAACGAATAAGCTTTTAGAACAGTACACAGAATACGGTAAGTGTTCAGTGAATATCGGCAATTACGATGATAGCGCTGAGAGAATAAAATTAAAAGATTCAGAAAAGGAGCCATCACCTCTAGCCCTTCCCCGTTTTTTATTAGAGAAAGTACAGTCCTACAGTCTTCCTAGTACAAATTACCCATGGCCTTCTCTTTCTGTATTACACAGTTGTTTTTTGTGTTAGCGTCTAATTCATATATGCATTTTAAAATGGAGAGGGATGGAAAATATATTGACTACTTAACACCGAGAGACTCATCAAATCAAGATCATCTTTCCAAAAACAACCAAAACAAATAAAACAAAAGCATCTACAACATATTGCCTCGCTGACTGAACCTCACTATTATCTCCTAGGTTTCTCATACAGTTGCGATACGAAAATGTAACCTTCACAATGTGGATTCATGGCTCACAAATCAATAATCCTATGTGCCTTGATATAGCTGGGAGAATAGGATGCTTGCAGCTTGCTCATAAACCAGGTATGTTAAACCTTAGCTATAAACAAGTTAGTAGTATTCAGTTGCCAATACGAAGTATCACGTTTCATCTATTTTATTCATGAACTTAATAGCCCATGAAAAAGACCTATTTACATTTCTGTTCTGTTACTTAACTACCAACAAACGTATCTCCCCACGCCCAGCAAGAAAGGCCTCCGATATCTGCCCACTACAAATAAGTTACTCAGAAGAATTGGAGACACTTTCATTTCCAGCAATAAGGCAGAATAAATATCCTGAGAACTGCCTATTTCATAACAACGAGTGTTGTCAGATAAAATATAACAAACCCTTTTCGACAAATGAATATCTGAGCTTACAAGGACAGAGAAGAAATTTGCAGTCAGCAAAAGGAAGGGGGAGCTAGCAACCACAGATATGAGTGACTGATGACCAAATGACCTCCAGATTTCACTGTTCAGGAAAGAAGAGAAGGATTTAGATTTTCTCAAGATTAGAAACAAAATCCTTAAGTAAAGCTGGGACTCCTAAAGAATCATGCATGCATTAGGAAAAACGTGGGCTAAAACTTCATCTGCCCACCAGAAAAGGGAGATGGATAAGTAATGCGCCTCTCCTGTATGTATAAAAATATCCCCCTGAATCTGTGTAACCACAGGCCTAGACTGACAGTTTCAAGATCAAATCTATTCATCTTTGTAGCATGGGATAGATACTACAGGTAAAAATATTAACATAAAGTGGCCTCAAATTAGTAGTTCCCAAGTGTACCTGGAAGAAGCAAAAAGCCCTATGCTCTCCAGCCTTATGACTAAATTTTTTAATTAAATCTTAATTTAAATTTCAGTTCCTCACATTAGTCACATTTCAAGTGCTCAATAGTCACATGTGACTAGTGGCTACCACACTGGACAGCAGAGATAGAAAATATTATACTTCCATCATTGCAGAAATTTCTATTGAACGCTACTGGTCTGTACATACACACTCTTAAGCCAGGCTTCATAAAATCCCCATAGCTAACTGGTACTGAAAATGAGTTCATAATCCACAATTACTAAAAATAAAAAATACACGGAAACAAGGCACCATGAGTGAGGGTAAACAGAAAAAGAACAGTGGAATAAAGTTAATAACAACTTGGATAATAGAATTTTCCAATACATATTATAAAATACATGTTTTAAATGTTTTTAAATTGAAAACGGACTCAAAAATGTAACAAATTAAAAAGATGCTATCAAAAGGGGTCAGGGAGATTTGAAAAAGAACTAACAGAACTTCTAGAAATACATATGTATGTATATATATGTGATATATGTGTGTGCAATCACTGAAACTACAAACTCAGTGACTACAGAAAGAATTCATTCACTGGCAACACAGCACTTTCCACAGCAAGTATAGAAATATGGGTAAAGAGACATGAAAGGCAGAGTGAGGAAATCTAACTGGAGTTCTAAGGGAGAGAGAAGAGAGAGAATGGCAAAGAGCCAATACTTGAAGAGAAAAGCTGAATATTTTCCAAATTTTATGACACTCACCCCCCCCCTCAAATTGAGGAAATTAATACCAAACAGGATAAATATAAAGAAATCCACACCTGGATAAATCTTTTTTTTTTTTTTACAATTAAAAGACACATTTATTTTGTCATTGTTCATAAAAGAAATGAATAAATCTTAATAAAACTGCAGATAACCAAAGAAAACAAGATTATACAGACTGGAAAGTATCACAATATTCAAGGGAATATTGATGACCACAGCAGCAGATGTCTCCATATCAACAAAGGGAAGCCAGGAGATTGTGAGATAATGGCTTTAAAATACTGAGAGAAAATAAGTGACAACCTAGAATTAAATACAGAGATAATTATTCAAGAATAAGATTGAAATAGTCATTTTCAAACAAACAAAAACTAGTATATTTACCACTTATAGTTCTCACTGAAGAAACTTCTCACGGATACCCTCTGACAAAAGAAAAGTAAGCCAGGACAAAAGAATGACAGGTAGAAAGGGATGGTGAGCAAAGACCACGTGGATAAGTCACAACAACAATGACTATGCAGTATAATTAGTCTGGGTAGTGACGAAACAAAATAGAACTAAAATTCTGAGAAAAGCAACATAAAAGACAGAGATGGTTGGACTTCAAGCGTTCTAAGCAAGGTCTGTTCAGAAGGGGGATAAAAATAATAACTTTAGATTTTGTGAAGCTAAGTCTGGATGTTAAAACTTGAAGGATAACAACCAGAAGTAAAGTGGATAACTCCAAAGCCAGTGAAGTGATAAAGACATACTAGGAATGATAAAAACCTAATTCTGAAGAGCAACTTTCTGGGGGAAGGGAGAGGCCATGCAATTGGAGTGGGTACAATGCCTCAATCAGATTAGCAATTGTTACATAAATAAATGTTTTATTTCCTAGATCAGATGTTGGCCACACGGACATTTCTTTTATCTTTTGTATCATTTCGCTTGTCTAAAATACTTAATAAATTAAAACAAAAAATGATATGCCTCACTTGAAAAATATCTGCTGTACAAAGAAGTATTAAAAAAACCTCACAAGATGAAAGTGCGTTCAGGTTTACGAAGTGCTTCTATTCTCACTGCCTCATTTGATCTTCACAACAAGTGGAAAAGGAAAGTAAGATGAGTTTCATATTCTCCATTTTGCAAACAAGGAAGCAAAAATGACCAGGGCAGTGAATCCCCTTCCTAAAGTCACATAACCAAAAAGTAGCAGAACTCGTCCTCCGTCTAAGTCTTCTAACTGTAATTCAGTGTCTCCCCAGAACACAATGCTACCTTGCATCTGTCAAAAAATTTAAAGACTACTTTATAGAATCAGCAAGCCCCATAGAAATGGTATTTTACCTGAAAAAAACTCTGAGTAGTAACATAAGAATATACTCAAAAGGAATTTAAACAAGATTTATGCACAAGGATGTTCACTGAAGCATTATTTATAAAATTGAAAATGACCTAAATATCTCACAATACAGAAGTGCAGAGAATGGTATATTTGTGCAATGCAATGTTACACAGTCAGGATAAACCATATTCTAAAAGAATATGTGTATCTTAGGAAAATGCTAATGATATAATATTAAGGGGAAATATGGTAAATATTAACACTGTAATATCCATTCTTTTAGACTACAGATGTTGATGTAAAAACTGGCAATAATGATAGATATAGGCATATTGAAAGCCTATAAGTAAATGCACCAAAACATGAACAGTAATTATATCTGGGGTGGAGGGGTGGAAATCATCAATGATTTTTATCTTCATTCTCTAAAATGAACACATATTGCTGCTCTAATCTGAGCAAAGTAAAATTAACAAATTTTAGAACTCTCTTTTCACAAAAGCACCAGAAACTTTAAATATCTTACTCCCCCACTGAGTTAAACAGCTAAAAGAAACCTGCTAAGAAAAACCATGCTAAGAGAAACCAAAACCAAAAGAAAACAAATCAAAGATGAAGATAAAACATTTTTGAAATTGCATCATATGAGGTCTGGTTCTCATTATCACTGGGTCCTAAACGAATAGGTTAACTGGCCTCAGACGTATAACTGAAAACCAAACACAGAAGTACCCTAATGCCCCAAGTTTCTGGAGTACCAACACTATTAGCTGAATATCAAAAAGGTTGCCCCCCAAAAAAAGGCACTCCACTCCAGCTGCGACATTTCCTCTATAACAGTTGTCTGTGCCACTGAAAGGTCAAATGATGTCTCAGAAAGTACAAACCACCCAACTACAGAGACACATCATATCTTCTAATCATAAGGCTGTAACCTGAACCAGGACAAATTAGGGACCCTTCCGAACCATCTACAGTTCCTAAATCCAGGCATGCAAGGGCAGTAACAATTTTCTTGTAGAAGATACCCGTTCTGAGTCTCTTCTGCTGACTCCTAAAGAAAGATCTAATTTAATTTTAAAGTTCAATTCACAAGCCAGCATCCAATACTACAGGCTGTCACTTCCCCAAACTTTTGTGTACCCATCATCTAATATATCGTGATGAGCTTCTGATCACTTCATTTAGTTCTATACTGACAATCTCTTAAGTAACTATTCAGCAGGTCACTAGAGGTCTTGCTGAGGATGGAGAAATTTTAAGATCTTCAATCTTGTTTTCAGGTATAACGTCCCTGCCATCAAAATAAAAGCAGTTAACGGTTTTTCCATTTCTTTTCTGTTAGACAAATGGTGAGTGGAGAGGGGAATGAAAGCTGGAAGCTAACATATTAGGTGATTCGTCCCTTTATTTCAATCAAACGTTCTTCTCATATCCTTTATTCAAGCCCTCTCCTGTTTCCTTCTTCCTCCCCTGCTTCTCCTTGGCACTGTGAGCCTGAATCCAAGCGGTTCAGGACAAAATAAGTTTGGAACTCAGAAAAATCAGATGGATCTAGCTGAAGTCAGTAAAGTGGATTTTTCAGAGACAACCCTGGTAGGTCAGGCTCTTGCATAGAGACTCAGATCTCAATTAGGTGCCTTTGGGTGGTCACAGTGATGGTGGTAGTGATGATGATGGTATGATGATGGTGAGGGAGAGGAGGAAGATGTTGAGAAAGAAGTGATATGAGCTGGGAAACTCAGCAAAGATTAGCCTATGAAACAAAACATATTTGTTACACAAACACCAAAGTGACTAAAATACAACCGACGTCAAAGGAAGACAGTACAGACCTAATTATGATGTGAAGTTTAAATTAAGCTTAACTTTGCCATTTATTGAAGACAAAACCCCTGTCTCTTCCACCTTCAATGAATGTCAGGAAGGTACAACACAACAAGCACATTCCTGACATCCAATTAAGGTATTTACCGGGGGCTTCCCTGGTGGCGCAGTGGTTGGGAGTCTGCCTGCCAATGCAGGGGACACAGGTTCGTGCCCCAGTCCGGGAAGATCCCACATGCCGCGGAGCGGCTTGGCCCATGAGCCATGGCCGCTGAGCCTGCGTGTCCGGAGCCTGTGCTCCGCAGCGGGAGAGGCCACAACAGTGAGAGGCTCACATACCGCAAAAAAAAAAAAAAAAAAAAAAAAAAAAAAAGATATTTACTGGGAAGCAAATAGTTCTGTACTTCACTGCTTGGTTTCTGAAACATTAAAGTTAACACTTACAAATCTACACATGATGTACAGGATGAGAAAGGAGCCTTAGCTGGCTCAGGTGATTCTAATGTAACCTGTATTGTGCTAACCCAGCAAGGGAATCTATTTCTATTAGGTTCCAAGAACTCACAAGAGGCAGAGAGCAGAGTGGGGGAGGGCAAACTCTTCAGGGCAACATATTAAGGATAACTTGAGAGCTTTCTTTTTTTTGGATTTTATTTTTTTTATACAGCAGGTTCTTATTAGTTATCCCTTTTATACATATTAGTGTATATATGTCAATCTCCCAGTTCAGCCCATGACCCCCACACACACTTTCTCCCCTCAGTGTCCATACGTTTGTTCTCTACATCTGTGTTTGAGAGCTTTCTAATTTAAGAACTATAAACGGGCTTCCCTGGTGGCTCAGTGGTTGAGAGTCCGCCTGCTGATGCAGGGGACACAGGTTCGTGCCCCGGTCCGGGAAGATCCCACATGCCGTGGAGCGGCTGGGCCCGTGAGCCACGGCCACTGAGCCTGTGCTCCGCAACGGGAGAGGCCACAACAGTGAGAGGCCCACGTACCAGCCCCCCCAAAAAAAAAAAAAACTATAAACTGTCCAACTAATTTGTTTCTAAGATAAATCACTGGGAACACACAATTCCTCAATAAACACTGCAGACAACACAAAATATACCTCACCTCATACTCTGGCCAGAGAGAGAAATAAGAAAAGTAGAGGGAAAAAGTGAAGAAAAATATAAATCAAAGAAGAAAGAGAAAGGAAAAGAGAAAGAGGTAGAGTGTATGGATACAAAAGAGAGGGAAGAAGAAGAGAGAATTGTAGATAGGGGAAAGAAGACCAGAATAAAATCAGACTGTGAGGTACGCTCAGTAGATTGTCAGGTAAATATATTAATTAATTAAACTGGTTTTGCCAATCCCAGCTTTTCATCAGTGGACACTCCCTGTTATTACTGCCCTTTGAAATGCTGATTAGGTCTTCAGTATGGAGTCATTCACTTTAAGCTCCTGTGTTCTCCAAATGTCTTTTCTAGCTCTGAATGGGTCATATTTCCTCTGGCCAAAGCACTCCATAAAGTCTGCAGGAGGAAATAATTCTCTTCGCACCAAGACCAGAGAGCTTGCCTAAAGCAGTAGTTCTCAATCCTTGTATTAGAATCACAAGGAGAGCTTTAAAAGAAAATACTGACGTCCCAAATAAAATACTGACGCCCTGTCTGCTCTGAACTAATTAAATCAGAATCTCCGAGGACCAGTCCTCAATGAGGAAATCTTATGCTCTGGGTGGAAAACATTGTTCCATCCCCTCAAAAATGTAGAAGGGCTTCTACAGTGTAGGTACCTACACTCCAGATTTTATAATTATAACATGATATATATAATTATGTTTTTTCTCTGTGTTCAGCTGGCTTCTGCAAAAAAACAAATGAGTTTCTAAGAACCAAGTTCAGAGGCAGGTTTTCTCTGCAGACTTGTGTCTACCTGACCTTTGTAACGTGTGAGCAGAAGAGGAGCTAAAACCACTGAGAAAGCTAAGCTGCAGCAGGAGTTGTGTGCTCAATGCCCCGAAGCACAGCTCAGCTTCGCCTCCCCCTCGTCCACTGCCAGGCCCACCCCGGCAGCTCAGCACCTCTTAATGCCTTTTACCTGTTCATGTTAGTCCAACAAATAAACTGTTCCAGAGAGGGTGCTAAGGTTTCAAGGAAACTAAACTGCTAAAAATCAAAACAAAACAAAAGCCTTTTAGAAACTGTAAACCGTAAGAAAACTGTCCTTAAAACTGACCCTCTGGGGGTTTCCCTGGTGGCGCAGTGGTTGAGGGTCCGCCTGCCGGTGCAGGGGACGCGGGTTCGTGCCCCGGTCCGGGAGGATCCCACGTGCCGTGGAGCGGCTGGGCCCGTGAACCATGGCCACTGGGCCTGTGCGTCCGGAGCCTGTGCTCCGCAACGGGAGAGGCCACAACAGTGAGGGGCCAGCATACCGCAAAAAATGAAGAAAAAAAAAAACTGACCCTCTGCCCTCTGGTTCCATTGGCAGAATCCCAGAACCTGAGAGGTGGTTATCGCTGAGACAACCCAGTTCTGAGAGAACCACAGCATTATTTGTACATAATCCATGGACATCTTTGAGCATTAACAGGACAGTGGAGGAATAAACAGGCATGAAGATCATTATCAACTCTGGGCCTGGTGTGAAGAGTTTCAACAGAGGATGTTTGAGAACTGACTTCGTGTCGACGTGTATTCCTTTATTCTGCCAGCTTGGAATTTTTTGTTTACTTTGGTTAATAGTCAAGAGTGCTTTACTCATTGCTAATTGGAGACACAGTCCCTGCCCTGCAGGAGCTGGAAAACTAAGTAGAGAAACCAGAAATAGAGAGGAAACAGCTAAGTCAGGCTTTCCCCAGAGTAATCATGGGAGCTTTTGGAGCTTCAATCAGAGATGCCCTGTGAGAATGGCCGGTGCTCTCAGACATGGTAAATTACTGCCTTGTGAGAACTAAACCAATGGGTATAACATTTTTCCTACGTATGTCGTTCAAAATAAATTTTGATCCTAAACCTTCCCCTCAGCCAGTCCCTTATGCTCCTTTATGAAAGAAAAATAATCACTGGCATCGATTCTCCTACCTTCCCCCAGAGAACATCCGTTAATCCTTGGCAGGACACTAAGAAAGGACATGTTACAGCCCACCAGAAGGAAATGTCCCCAAAGGGCTAACCGTGCATGTGTTTCTAAGAAAGAGAGGGACAGGGGTCTGGGCTGGCATACAAAAAGCAGCAGAATGTAGTTATCTGGAGCAGGGGTCTTGAGGTGAAGCAGACCCATGTCTACACTTAGCTGCATGACCCTGAGCAGGATATATCATCTCTCCAAGCTCAGGTTTCTCCTCTGTCAAGTATGTATGATAAGATTATTTAACTCAAAGGATAACGGTGGATATTTTACAATTTACTAACGAATGCAAAATGCTCGGCACAATGCCTGGCACGAAATAAATGCACGATTGATTCACTCACGCAAGAAATATTTCATGAGTATATAGAAGGTGCCAGGCAACGTTCTAGGGACCGGGACGAGAAACACGACACAAATTCCTGCTTCTGTGCTGCATACCATCTACTGTTACGGTGTAGAGTGTTTCACGTGGTGGTGATTGCTATGGAGAATATGAAAGCGGAGAAGGGGGACGGGGAGTGGGGATGATACGCAGTTTGAAATAGACCTTACTGATTTGACATGTTAAATCAGGAAAAACCTGAAGAGGTATGGGAATGAGCCATACAGAGGAAAAAGCCACTGCAACAGCCTAGAGGGAAAAGTTTGTCCGGTGTGTTTCAGATAAGCGCGGAGGTCGGAGGGGCAGGAAGAGGCTACGTATGGGGAAGGTTAGGAGGAGATGAGATCCGGGAGGTAAGGACATTGCCAACTAGGGAGGGCTTTGAAGCTTGGCTTTTACACTGAGTGAATTAGGAAGCTGAGGAAGAGGTCTGGGATAAGTGACACAATCTGATTTACACTCTACCAGGATCCCCTTAGCAGCGATGTGCAGAAGAGATGGTGGGGGGGGGGGGTGTGCAAGAGCAGACACAGAGAGGGGAGTGAAGAGACGGCTGCAATCATAGAGGTGACAGTTGATGGTGGCTTAAACCAGATAGTGACAGTAAAGGTAGGGAGAAGTGGTCAGATAGATTCTGGATCTATTCTGACGGTTTAGTCAACAGAATTTGCCACTGAATTACATGTGCAATGTGAGAAATCGGAATCGAGGATAGCTCCTGAGGTTTTAGCCTGAGCAAATGGAATGACAGCCTTTAATTGATGGGAATGATGGACAGAGAAGCAGGTTGGGGAAGATAGGTCATGGGAAATACAAGAAGCTCAGTTTTAGATGTAAGTTGTACATGCCTTCTGTACACCAAGTGGAGTTATAAAGTAAGCAGTAAAATGTGTGAATCTAGGATGGAGGGGTCAGGGCTGGATTCACATGTGAATGTGGGAATCACTAGTATATAGACAGTATTTAAAACCCTGAGACTAGATGAGATCAGCAAGGAAGGGAGTCAAAACAGAAAGAGAAGTCCATGAAGAGCACCCTGGGAGCTTCAATGGTCAGAACTCAGGAAAGCGAGGAAGAACCAGCAAAGGATACTGAGAAGAATTAGCGAATGAGGACAACCAGGTGAAATATATGTAACCTAAACTTCCTTTACACTTATTCACCTAATTATGCATGCCCCCCATGTACCTACCCTACTAGTATGGCAAAACAGTTCAGAACATGAACTTTAAAATGCGATAAACTTGGATTCAAATCCAGAATCTTCCACTAACGAGGTCTGTGATGCTGGGAAGTTCTTTAACCTTGCTGAGTCTCTGTTTCCTTGACTATAAAGTGAAGAGAATAACACTAATTTCATAGGATTATGAGGAATAAAGGAGACTTTGCATATAGAGCATAGAGCTGGGTAACCCAGACGCTCATTGAAGAATGGCTACATCATATGTGAATCAATGAATTTAGAACATTCCCTCACACCATACACAAAATAAACTCAAAATGGGTTACAGACTTAAATATAAGACGTGACACCATAAAACACCTAGAAGAGAACATAGGCAAAATAGTCTCTGACATAAATCGTAGCAATGTTTTCTTAGGTCAGTCTTCAGAGGCAATAGAAATAAAAGGAAAAATAAACAAATGGGACCTAATCAAACTTCTAAGCTTTTTCCCGGCAGATGAAACTATAAACAAAACGAAAAGACAATGTACGGACTGGGAGAAAATATTTGCAAAAGATGCAACCAACAAGGGATTAATTTCCAAAATATACAAACAGCTCATACAACTCAATAACAAAAAAAAACCCAATCAAAAAATGAGAAGACCTAAACAGACACTTCTCCAAAGAAGACGCACCAATGACCAATAAGCACATGAAAAGATGCTCAACTTTGCTAATTATTAGAGAGGTGCAAATCAAAACCACAAGGAGGTACCACCTCATACCAGTCAGAATGGCCATCATCAAAAAGTCTGCAAATAATAAATGCTGGAGAGGGTGTGGAGAAAAGGGAACCCTCTTACCCTATTGGTGGGAATGTAAAATGGTGCAGCCATTATGGAGAACAGTATGGAGGTTCCTTAAAAAACTAAAAATAGAATTACCACATGATCCAGCAATCCCACTCCTGGGCATATATCCGGAGAAAACTCTAATTTGAAAAGATACATGCACTCCAATGTCCATAGCAGCACTATTCACAATAGCCAAGACATGGAAGCAACCTAAGTGTGTCCATCAACAAATGAATGGATAAAGAAAACGTGAGAGATATATATATATGGCTACAGTTATTTGAAATTATTACTCATTAAGCACTTTTTCATCACCTACAGGGGATGCAAATAGCACAGTCTCAGGCACTGAGAACAGAATTAAATCTAGCAGAGAACAAAAGATGAAAAGTTCAAAAACATTATACAGACCATGGTCCCCAAGACAAGCTCTTTGAAAGAAGTGGCCTTTTCCATTTGATTGATTCAGTCTTATTAGCAAGTGGGACCAGCAGGGCACTCAAGTGTCTCAAGAAGGAATGAATAAGAGACTGATGTGAAGAAACACTTAAGAGTTTGTGGCAGGGAGAGATCACTGGGAGTTAAATGGACACAGAACACTTCATGAATGAGATGGGGGAAAACGTTTTAGGTAAATTTTTCCCACTGAATGAACCACAATTTACATAAACAGCCAAGATGAAAGAGAAAATAAAAAGAGCCTGG
Source organism: Phocoena phocoena (assembly GCF_963924675.1). Taxonomy (NCBI): domain Eukaryota; kingdom Metazoa; phylum Chordata; class Mammalia; order Artiodactyla; family Phocoenidae; genus Phocoena; species Phocoena phocoena. The sequence continues at coordinate 74,683,907 of NC_089226.1, read as the reverse complement.
ATTATAAAAAACTATAGCGCTGGGATTACTGAGTAAGCCTTGGAATCTAAACAGAGAATCCTTTTGCCTTGCTAAGTTTTGTATTAAGGAAGTTTGTTTCGTTTCTCATTTGTCAATCACAGAATGCAATCTCTTTCACTCATGAATATCAGAAAGAAAAGTGAACGGTCATTGAGCTCTAACTTGGGCCAGGCACTCTTGAAAGCAATCTACATTCAGTTACTCCTCAAAAGCATCCTCCAAGATAGATACTATTATTATGCCCACTTGATCGATGAAGAAGTTGGGACAATACAATTTTAACTAACTCTACTAAGTACTTAGCAGAGCCAGGACTTGCACCTCTACTCCAGAACTGAGCCCTTAGCTATTACAGTGTGTCCTGAGGAGACTATATGAGTGCATAGGTCCAAACACTGACAAGCGCCAAAGAACCTGTTAGGTAAAGAAAGCCATGGAACAGAGAATTTAGTCAAATTAATGGTAAAGATGAGAATCAATACCATTCCCCTGACTGACCTGATTTTGAGCAAATCCATTTTTCTAAGTTGGTTTCATAGTTCAGATATTTGTAAACGAGTGAACAAAATACACACATTCCAAAAGCACCCTGATCTGAGTGAAATTGAATGTGCTGTTCTTACTTTGGAACATCACAACATCTCTAGATCTTTTTTCTTCTCTCTAAAGGATGAGAATTGTTACTAGTTTTGAAAACTCATTAGCCATCTTTATTTGCAAGAAGGCTTTTGAAAAACATTTGCACCCGTTTTGGTAGAGCAGCTTCTATGCAATGATGCACCTCCTTAGAGAAATGCTTAGTGATTATTAATACACGCACAAAATGGAAATAAAATAAAATGTGGTGTACTAAAACCCATCGAAGCAACTGAGCAGAACGCCAAACACGTCTGTTTTCCCCAGAGTGATGGGCCAGAACAAAGACGCCACACCAGCCACCTGTGCCCATGCAGCTGGGACATGGGGGTGAGCGTGAACAAGCATCATGCATTGTGTTTATTAGCATGTTCCATGGTACATTATCTCGCAGGTAATGGTCCACAGGCCTGGCAGGGTTACACACTACCGATATTCTAAGTCTTAATACTCAAAGGACTTCTTTTTTTCTAGGTAGGGAGTATTTTTCCCCACTGGCCTATTCAACCTGCAGTCTCATAGCCTTAAAAAATAAACGAGCAGCATTAGATATTTTCTGATTTGCAAAGTGATAACATGCGCGTGGTAGAACATTCAGAAAATACAAGTAAACACAAAAACCTATAAAAGTTACCTGTATTGCCACTCCGCAGGGGTAACTCCTTAGATTCCAGAATTTAGAAATCAAAGTACAAGTAAAACGAGCACAAGGGAATTGCAGGGATGACAGTGTTGTGGCTGACTAGACAGTTTCTTTTACTGTTCTTTTAACTTTGCTATAAAGTCATTCTGTGAGTCTTTTTTTATGTGAAAGAAGATATTAGGGCTTAGTTACAATTCTTTTTATAGTGAGAAAATAAAGATTTAAAGGAGGAGATCAGGACCACCCAGCTGCTTGGCTGAACAGAGCTAGAACTGCTGTGTTCCCAGCACCAGCCTTGGCCCTCTCTGTACTCAACTCTCCAAGGTGAAATTCCACTGTTATAAATTCATGGCTTTGGGTCTTTACGGCATTTTGCTTTTCAACAGTGCCCTATAAGTTCACAATATTCTAGGAAGGGAGGAAGAGCTTAAGCTTTGAGTTACAAAATTTCAGTGAGTATTCTTTCCAGATGCAGCCTCTCAAGGGAGCCAGAGGACGCTGACAGCCCTACACGGCACCCCCTCGCCCAGGACTCTTCTCGCCTATCACAGCCCCTAGGATTCTGCCTGCTTTCCTTTATGTCTTGAACTCTACCACCTCCTGTCTTCTCCTGGGGTTGATACTAATCATATCAATTCTTTATTGAGTGTTTAATATGCGCCAGGTGCCATATTATACATACGTTATCTAATTTAACACTTAGGATAGCCTTGTATTCAGTTTATTATCTCTATTTCATAGACACAGAAATACAGGAGGCATAGTCCCAAGGTCATGGAAAAGTAAATAGTGAAACTCAGATTTGCATCTAGGACTGTCCAATTCTAAATTCTTCTTGTTTCTGGATACTGAGAAGGATGAATTCTTCCAGGGTCTTGCCATGGCTTGCCTTTTATTGTTAAGAGTTACTACAGATCACTCTGGGGAAATCAGACAGAAATATCAAAACAACCAATAGGACTTTGGATGTAAATCATCTTGATTTCAAGGTTTAGCAACCCAATTTAGTAGCTGTGCTCCTGACCTTTGGCAAATCACTTGAATTTCAGAGCTTAATTTCCTTTTCTCCAACCGGGAGGATCTAAGTATTTTACTCAAACCTATGGTGTCTTTAAAATTTGTCATTCAAGCCTGTATACTTTTGAAAGGGAAAGGGGGGGGTGCTATTAATCATTGTGGTGTGACGACAGGTATAAAACAAGACTTGCCAAGGCCTCCTGAATTGCCCAGCATATAGCTGAGGGTCACAGTGTAATAGACTCCTTTTTTTTCCTGTAAAAATGAAGCATTGAATAGTACAGTGGTTTTTCAACCAGGGGCAATTTTGCCTCTTAGAGAACACTTGGCAATGTCCAGAGACATTTTGGTTGTCACAACTCGGGGAGGGAATGCTATTAGGATCTAGTGGGCAGAAGGCAGATATGCTACCAAACACCCTACAATGCACGGAACAGGCCCCTACGAAAAAATGGCAATTATGCCAAGGTGGAGAAACCCCCAAAATGCACTTTCCATTAAGGCAACAGAAGAGAGGGTAGAGAAGGTCTGATGTCAAGGACAGAAGTTCACTTGGCTTCTCACGGTTTTATCCTGGGTCAGCCGAAACATGGCGCTACTGAAATCAGTCCCCTTGGAATTCAAGAGAAATGGTACATTCTTTTGATAGTTTAATTACTAGAAACAAAATTGTAAATGGGCCTACCACCACTCTGAAAGTATCATCTCACATCTCAGAGGCAACTCCCTATGTAAGGAATCAAGAGGCCAAGTAGAGCGTACATAATGCAATCTGCATGCATTCAAAGAACAGCAGGCGCCGCATGCAACCAACACAGGTGCTTCTCTAAAGGTACAAAATCGTAATCAGCGATAATGAAGCCTTCATCTGACTTGCCCTCCCTAGGACATGCTCTGACGATGAAACAAGTTTAATTTTTAAGCCCTATGCCTAAAATGAAGCAACTATTTGGGGAACCAAAATTCTCCGAGCATGAATGAGCAATTACCCTCAACTGTACGGGCCATAATTAATGGATCATTCACTCATATTTTCACACTCAGATAAACATGAAAGAGATATTAAAGATTTCAAAAGCTCTGTTCAGATCTGTAACCTTCCCTTACCCCCAGTCAGGCCAAGCTTCAATATTCAGTGTTTCCTTCAGTCTGTGCAGCTTGGCTCAGGAGACTGGCTGTAAGGCTGGATACATAAACACATTTACCTCAACTCTTAAGGCAAATGTAGCTCATTAAAACACAGTTACAGGGCTTCCCTGGTGGTGCAGTGGTTGAGAGTCCGCCTGCCGATGCAGGGGACAGTCCGGGAAGATCCCACATGCCGCGGAGCGGCTGGGCCCGTGAGCCGTGGCCGCTGAGCCCGCGCATCCGGAGCCTGTGCTCCGCAACGGGAGAGGCCGCAACGGGAGAGGCCACAACAGTGAGAGGCCCGCGTACCACAAAAAAATAAAATAAAATAAATACAGTTACAAGCAAAACATAATCCCTCTTTCTCTGTAGAAAGGGCACTTTGTAGTTTGGGTACACTTCTGAAGGTCTAAAAACTTTAGGAAAGAGAATTTTTTTTTTTCTTAATTCCTAAGTTTCTCTCTGTGCTATCAGCCAGTAGATCCCTACCAGGAGAGGTTTCTTCCTGCTCATCACGAGGGTAAACAAGTTCAAACAGCTTCACAGATCACTGCTGATCAGTACAATGTCCAGCTGGTCTACTGCATGGGCTCCCAAAATTAGTGGCCAGTTTGGGCCTCCTACAGTGGTATCTCTTCCAAGCAGGAAAGGGATAAAAGGAGCAAATTCACAGGCCCTCCCACACAAAGATGTCTTTTCTGACACAAGTCTATTTATCAAGGCAGAAAAAGTACAGAGAGACAAGAAGGAGTGATGTCTTCCTGTCACTGCAGTTCAGGGAGATAAAGTCAGAGTGATACCAGGCAGGGAGACTGAACAGCTGAGATGTGGAGAAGGTTCAACAGATAAACCATCTTGGGCTTCCCTGGTGGCGCAGTGCTTAAGAATCCACCTGCTAACGCAGGGGACACCGGTTCGAGTCCTGGTCCAGGAAGATCCCACATGCTGCAGAGCAACTAAGCCGATGCACCGCAGCTACTGAGCCTGTGCTCTAGAGCCCGCAAGCCACAACTACTGAGTCCACATGCCACAACTACTGAAGCCCGCGCGCCTAGAGCCCGTGCTCTGCCACAAGAGAAGCCACTGCAAGGAGAAGCCCGCACACCACAACGAAGAGTAGCCCCCGCTCACCGCAGCTAGAGAAAGCCTGTGCGCAGCAACAAAGACCCAACACAGCCAAAAGTAAATTAAATAAATTTTTTAAAAAAAGAGAGAGATAAACCATCTTGAGTTTACAGAATAAGGCGAAGTTTCTGCTTTCTACCGGGAAAGTCCTTCTCCCCATCTGCTTTTTCATCTTTTAAAAATGAACCTTTTTTAAAAAAAAGAACTTTCTTCTCAGCCTCAGATAGAATTAACCACTTCCAATTTGGAGCTGCTATAGGAGAAGATATACAGTTCTATTATAGTCATTGGACTAAACTAATACATTTACTTAAATGTATGTTTAGGGCATTTTTAATTTCCTACTGCCCAGCACTGTGTCTTGCACAAAATAGGGCATAAAATAAAGTTTTGACCAACTGAATTGAAATTATATGGGAACCATATCCTGATGCTATATTGGTGTGTACTGGCTCTGGAGTATAGTCAGATACATAATGGTTAATATCTCTCAAGACTTACTAAGTGCCAAGCACCATTCTAGGTGCTTGGTAGTTGGCATATGAGAGTATTATTTCCACATACTAATTGGACTACAACCGAGTAAGATGGGTACTCATATCTCCATTTTAGAGTCAAACAAGTGAAGGCACAGACAGTTGTCTGTGGTCGCGTGACTAATAAATGACAGGTCAAGATTCAAAGTAGGCATTCCATTTGTTAAGTCCACATTCTTAACCATTAGGTTATACTGATGCAAGAGACTATTCCAGGGTGAACAATGGGCAGAGAAGAGTCTAATGCAAGTTCGCGTCATAAGCAGGCGCTGGGCTCAGATTAACATATATACACTATTATATATAAAACAGATAACCAACAGGGACCTACTGTATAGCACAGGGAACTGTACTCAATATTCTGTAATAACCTATAAGGGAAAGGAGTCTGGAAAAGATATATATGTATATAAATGAATCACTTTGCTGTACACTTGAAACTAACACAATATTGTAAATCAACTATACTTCAATAAAAAATAAAATTTAAAAAAATCTGGGGCTTCCCTGGTGGCGCAGTGGTTGAGGGTCCGACTGATGCAGGGGACATGGGTTCGTGCCCCGGTCCGGGAAGATCCCACATGCCGCAGAGCGGCTGGGCCCGTGAGCCATGGCCGCTGAGCCTGTGCGTCCGGAGCCTGTGCTCCGCAACGGGAGAGGCCACAACAGTGAGAGGCCCGCGTACGCGTACCGCAAAAAACAAAACAAGCAAACAAAAAAATCTGGAGCAGAATTCAGGATTTGGGTCCAGGGCTAAACCAAGAAATGGCCCTCAGGCAGGCCACTCAGAGTGCTCATCACCTCCGCTGGGCTGTCTGCATCCAGATGGTTGCTGCTCATCCTGACTAGTCCTGGAGCTCTGGGACAGGACTAAATAGAACACATCAGTATTTCTCAACCACAGCACTACTGGTATTTGGGAACAGATAATTCTTTGTTGTGGAGGGTTTGTCCTGTGCACTGGAGGATGTTTAGCAGCATCCCTGGATTCTACCCACTAAATGCCAGTAGCATATCCCAGTGATGAAAACCAAAAATGTCTCCAGACATTACCAAATGTCCTCTGGGGGCAAAATCACCCCCAGCTGAAAATACATGTAGCCCCTAACCAGACAAGACAGACTCAGAGTGTACAATGACCCTACTTCCCTTTCTGTCATCAGAGTAAACCATACTCACCTGGAATGATGGGACACTCTAACTCTTAAACCCCTCTTGGGCCACATATAGTCACCCTTTCTCCCGCCACTGAATATTGGCAGGACAGAAGGTGATGTTAAAGTTCAGCAATGTCTTACTGCTTGGGAGTCTACGTTTCCTGTGTAACAGGTCACTCATTTAGGGGAAAAGGAGTCCAGCTGACCCTCGAACAACACGAGGGTCTGGGGCACCAACCCTCCGTGCAGTTGAAACCCTATGTGTAAATTACAGTCAGCCTTCTGTATATGCAGCTCCTCTATATCAGTGGTTCTTTTATCCACATTTCTGTATCCACGGATTCAACATCCGTGGATTGTGGAGCACTGTAGTATTTACTACTGAAAAAATTCCGTGTGTAAGTGGACCTGAGGTGTTCAAATCCACGTTGTTCAAGAGTCAACTGTACTGGTCCTGGTTTTGCCCTAGAACTAGAATGCCCTTCATCAGACTAATATACCCTAGGAGATAAGAAGAGCAAATGTAATCATTCCTATTTAATTTTTTTACTTTTATTTTTTATTTTATTTTTTTACATCTTTATTGGAGTATAATTGCTTTACAATGGTGTGTTAGTTTCTGCTTTATAACAAAGTGAATCAGTTATACATATGCATATGTTCCCATATCTCTTCCCTCTTGCGTCTTCCTCCCTCCCACCCTCCCTATCCCAGCCCTCCAGGCGGTCACAAAGCACCGAGCTGATCTCCCTGTGCTATATGGCTGCTTCTCACTAGCTATCTACCTTACGTTTGGTAGTGTATATATGTCCATGCCTCTCTCTCGCTTTGTCACAGCTTATCATTCCTATTTAAAACAGCATGCACACGAGACTCAGTGATTTAGGTGATTTATCCAAAGTCACAAAGCTGGCTTGTGTTAGAACTAAGACTCAAGCCCAGACTTTTTATGTCAAACTTGATTATAGCTCCCTGACACCCCCAAGGGGAGTAAAGCTTTCACAAGACCAATTAAAGCAGAAAGGAAGGTGAAAACTTCCCAACTGCATTCTGATGACTAAACCATCTTGAGGCGAGAGTGGGAAATGTCCAAACATTAGGAATACTTAAAATGAAGCAGCATAACAAGGGCTGAATGGGAAGCAGCCTGTGCCAATGAAAAACAAATAAGGATTCTGCCACATCGCATCCATCTCTAACTTGTACCATTTGGTAAATAACAGAGCTAAGCATTCCTGCAAAAACCCACTTGCTAAAAATTCCCAAGTATAGCTGAAGAGTCACTGAAAATATACATCTTTTCTTGCACCAGCTTGGGGGGAAACAACAGCACATTACATGTTGGCTTCATCTTTACATCTTCAGCCAAGAACCTCTTTTCTTACCAGACAGCCATGATGTAATGTACCTGCCACAATGAAACAGCCCGTGACGAGAACCAGGCAGACAGAGAGGAAAACAGCATCCTCTGAAGAACTGAATATTCTCCTAATCAGGGAGATCAAACCCAAACATCTGACACCCCTGGAGCTACAACAGCGAGAACAGTTTGTTCCCAGTTGCTATTGGTTTAGCAGATCAGTCTTTGTGCCCACCGGCCAAAAGATTTCCCACTGTTCCATATACTCAGACATAGCTTTTACAGAATGACAGAATCTGTAACACCATGGCCTCTAACCCGCCGTGGACCCCGAGTGTACTCCTTTGGAAGTTGTAAGGCTGAGGTAGGTATGAAAGTGTTCGATCATTCATGTTACACGTATATTACTAAATCCTGTTCAATCCTAGTCCTGGGGCTAGGGATACCAGGAGGAATAAGAAAAGGTTCTTGATGCAAATATCTTACAGAATTAAGGAAAAGACAAACGTGCAAATATTTACTTTGGATACTTTGAGGTAAGCCTGATAAATAAGTTCAAATGTGAGAGGACTAAGGAGAAATAAATGACCAACTGTGCCTAGGATCTCAGAATGCAGAAGGATGATGTTTAAGCAAAGTATTAAAGATGGAGAAGTTAACCAGGCAGATAAAAGAGGGAAGGATCTCCCCAGCAGATGGAACAGAATGTGCAAAGGCACGGATATATGAAGTACTCAAGTAAGTTATAGAATCCTCAAAACTTCAGTAGGGCTACAGCACAGACTGTGAGTGGGTAAGTGATCAATCATGGCCAACTTTATCTTCCACTCTATGGAACTAGTTTCTACTTTACCTCATGGATAACGAGGAGTTATTGCTGATTAGGAGAAAAGACACATGATCAAATTTGCATTGACAAATATCAATCCATTTGAAAAATGTAAGAGATGGACATATAATGCAAATTAGACAGAAAGCAGAGGAGGGGACTTCCCTGGTGGTGCAGTGGTTAAGAATCCACCTGCCAATGCAGGGGACACGGCTTCGAGCCCTGGTCCAGGAAGATTCCCACATGCCACAGAGCAACTAAGCCCGTGCGCCACAACTACTGAGCCTGCACCCTAGAGCCTGTGTGCCACAACTACTGAAGTCCACACGCCTAGAGCCCGTGCTCCGCAACAAGAGAAGCCACCGCAGTGAGAAGCCCGTGCACCGCAACAAAGAGTAGTCCCCCTCGCCGCAACTAGAGAAAGCTCGCGTGCAGCAATGAAGACCCAATGCAGCCAAAAAATTAATTATTTTTTTAAAAAAAGCAGAGGAGGCTTCCAACAAAACAATCTAAATAGAGCGGAGCTCATATTCCGATGGGAATGGGGAAGACACATAAAAAATAAATATAAAATGTGAAAAGAGCTTCAGGTATATATGTCTGTGTGTGTGCGAGAGTGTGTGTGTCTGTATAAAATTCATTTAATCCTACGAGGCGGTACTATTATTATCTTTATTTAACTAATGAGAATACTATATCCGTCAGAGCTTGATTAGGAAAATAGAAGCCAACCTATGGATTCCAGGTATGGGAAAGAAGGTAAACACTGAAGCTGTTCATAATGTTTGGAAGGACCAGGAGAGTAAATGCTGGGAAGCAACCACTAGTGATCTCAGACTGTAGCAATGAAGTCAGTCATTTTGAGAGCTCACCAGGAAGCCACTAAAAATCTAAAGAATCTCTGGGACCCTCTTACCACTGCTTGGAGCTGCAGTGTAAACAGGTCATTCTTAAGAGCTCATTGGAAAACAGCTGTGGCTCCCACATCCACCAGATGTCTGGCTGTAACTGCTTCTGGAGAACAGGGGCTTCTCCTCTCCTTCCTCCCAACACGTGTCCAAGGGCCTGTCATTGGCTGCTACTAACCAGAAATCATTTAGGAAAGAAAAGTCTGGGAATTTTTTTTCCTGCTTCTCTGTAATATGATGTAAATGGTGCCTTTAGAAGGGGTTGGTGGTGGTGGTGGTACCCAGTCAACAACACAGAATCCAGCATAAAAACTGAGGCATGGAGAGTTTGGGTGACTTTCCCAAGAACTCCTAAGAGTTGAGATCAGAGAGGTTAAGTAATTTGCTCAGGGTCACACAGCTCATAACAAGTAAGATTACAAGGCTTACCCATTTAACCACTATGCTGATATGAGAAATGAGGGAAAAGAAGAGATGAAGAATAACTTCCAGGTTTCAGATTGGATAGCAAATTTAGATGCTGCTAAATTTAAACTATTCTAAACTGTTCTTTTGCACCCCAAAAAAGCCGTGTGAAACAGGAAAAAAGAAGAAAAAAAAAGCTTAAAGGCTATAATCCTCACTTTAATGGAATTCCAAAAAGCTCTTAGTTACTGGTATCTAGACCTTGAAAATTTTCAGCACACCTGTGACTTCAGGGGCCTAGAGGAAGTGCCAGGACAAACCAGTGTGAAAGCCCCCTTAATTTTAGCCCTGGGAGCAGAGCAGAGGTTTTGGGATCAGGTCCTTGAAGCTGCTCTTCTCAGTCTTAAGGGAATGTTGCCCTAATAGTCTCAGGATAAAATGGCTTTCCAATGAGATTTCTATAAAACATTACTACAACTACTAATAGTAAATTCAACAGCCAATATTCCTACCATTCAGATTAATGTGGCTTTTCCATTTCATAGTCCTTTACTCAGAGCTTTCACCTTGATCAAATTGCTAAGGGACATGAATTTTAAATGCCTCATGGCTCAAGTAAAAATGACTCAAATAGATTGTTTCAAAATTTGTAAAAAGCTTACAACAATCTACCATAATAAATAAAGCCAATATTTAGACCTAACTGGAATCCTCTATAATATTTCATTCATTCATTCATTCATTCAGTGACTACTCTGTAACCCACACTGTTGCAGGGTCCAAAGCTACAAAGACAACAAAGTCACATTCATAGAGACCAAGGGTCAGCACACTTTTTCTGTAAAGGGTCAGATAGCAAATATTTTTGGCTTTACAAGTCACATGACTACTCTTGCAATTACCTGACTCTGTCATTTTGGTGTGAAAGCCTCCACAGACAATGTAAATGAATAGGCAGACTGTTTCCAATAAGATGCATTCAAAGATAGGTAGCTGGCTGGGACTTCCCTGGTGGTCCAGTGGTTAAGAATCCGCCTTCCAATGCAGGTTTGATACCTGGTCAGGGAACTAAGATCCCACATGCCGAGGGCAACTAAGCCCATGGGCCACACTAATGAGCCAGCGCGCCCTGGAACCCACACACCACAGCTCAAGAGAAGCACGTACACTGCGAGGAAGAGCCCGCTCACTGCAATAAAAGATCCCGCATGCCACAACGAAGATCCCACGTGCCACAACTAAGACCTGATGCAGTCAAATTAATTAATTAATTTTTTAAAAACACACGTAGCTGGTTAAATCTGGCCTGGAGGCTATAACTTGCCAACAGTGGTCTAGACCACTAAACCAAAGTATGACTCCTCAGAATCTAGAAAAATGGTGCAGATGAACCTATTTGCAGGGCAGGAATAGAGATGCAGATGTAGAGAATGGACATGTGGACACGGGGTGGGGGGAGGGCAGGGGGATGGGATGAACTGGGAATATTGGAACTGACATATATATATATACTACCATGTGTAAAACAGATAGCTAGTGGGAACCTGCTGTATAGCGCAGGGAGCTCAGGTCGGTGCTCAGTGATGACCTAGATGGGTGGGATGCGGGGGTGGAGAGATGCAAGACGGAGGGGATATATGTATACATACAGCTGATTCACTTTGTGTACAGCAGAAACTAACACAACATCGTAAAGCAACTACATCCCAATTTTTTTAAAAAAAGAGAAAAAAGGAAATATCAGCATCACTTGGGGACTTGTTAGACATGCAAATTCTCAGGCCCCACACAAGCCCACTGAATCAGAAACTCTGGGGGTGGGCCCTAGAAATATGTGCTTTAATAAGCCCCCCGTGTGCTTCTGATACATACTAATGTCTGAAAACCACTGGTCTGGACCTGCGCTGTCCAATAGGGTAGCAGCAACCAACAATATAAATTATAGTTTCAGTGCTCACTTGCACTAGCCACATTTCAAGTGTTCGGTAGCCACACGTGGCTGCTGGCTACCCTATTAAACACCTTTCCCCTCACTGCACAAAGTTCTATTGGACAGCACCGGTCTAGACAGACACATTGACCAAAAATTGCCAGGTGTCACGATAGGTACAACAATGTACCAAGTACAAGTGGGGTATGAAGTTAGGGATGGTCAGTTCTACAGGTGGGGAAGTGGGTCACTGAAGGTTTAACAATGATGGGGCATGAGTGGGAAACCAGTAGGGAGAAGTAACTTAGGGTAAAAGTACAGCGTGTACAAAGGCACCAACAGATGAAGGGCATAGATTGTTACAGGGACTGTGATTTCTTCACTACAGCTAGAAAAAAAAAAGGAGTGCCTGTGGGTGAGAATGGAGAAAGGAAACTAGAGAGACGGTTGAATTAATCATGGCACACTTATGTGCCTATCTCAGGGGTTTGGAGACCTCCTGGGTATTCAAAGTAGGACTGGTTTGTGCTTACCCAACCAAATGCTTCCATGGCCTAAGAAAAAGTAAGCAATGTGTTTATCTGATTTATCTCAAGGCTTCTCTAGGTAATTGGTTTATTCTTAGCTACTGGAAGGGAGAAAGTGGGTGAATTCAACCAAAACGGATTTGTCATTAAAGAAAAGGTATGTAATTGCACTCACCTTGCCCTGAATAGTCCTGCCTGTCCAAACACACAATGGAAATGGAAAGGTTAGTTAAGGACATATTCATTATCTGGCATCCATCCATCAGTGGCCAGTAATGCCAATAAGCACCACAACGGAAGAGCCTCTTTCCACCGCAGGATCTGCAGGACGCAGTTACTTTCTGCCAGTATGGGAAGCACAGAAGGCAAATGCTATAGGATCCTGCAGCTCAGTGTTCAGATATAAAAGCTCTACACGTCAGGTCCACATAAACCAGGCTGAAATGGCCATTTATATAGCAAAACAGTTGCCCAGAAACAGCGACAGTGCAAAGATCGTTTGCGGGAATGAAGAGCATACTGTGTTTCTAACAGGATGTGCTTGCTAAAAAGAGGGCAATGTTATGTTTTACTTAAATGCAATGTTAACACCTGTAAAGAAGAACCATTTAGAGGAAAAGCACAGATGGGGCTCTGGAATCGATTATTGGTGGGAGGGGGAAAAAAGAAGGGATGGGAAGGAACTTGAAAATAGGCCTTACATTCCATTATGAACCAAAGGTGTTTCAGAGCTGCTGACCTTTTCACAACAGCATTGATTCGGCCACAGGACAATAAAGCCGTGGAGCAAAAAGACAGTCACCTGAGGGTCACAGGTTAAAGCAAACTGTGAAAGAAGAAAGAAGCTTGACCTTCAAAGGCTAATATATTGTCAGGCCAACACAACCCAGACAGGCATTTATCAGCAAGGTCACTCCCAAGTAGGAACTGCTTTCACCATAGAGAAACGGGAGGCTGGTTTGCAGAGCAAACCCTGAGCCCACTCTGTGCTTATACCCAGTTCCCACAGCAGTAAGTTCAACAGCAAGGATGAATCTCATCCTCTTCTTCTGGGCCCTTCATTGACAACCTTGCTCCATTCACACTTGGGTCCATTCTTTAAAATGGCATCCAGCAATAAACAAAACTAATATATTCATCAAACTCCTTGATGTTAAAGCTTGAAGGAAACTGAGCATCACATCTCCAGAAGAAGGAAGAAAAAAGGGAAAACGAAATAAAACTGGTGCACAGAAAAAAAACTGTCAAAAGGTGGGTTACCTAAAGAAAAACAGAGTTGACATAACAAGAAAAGGTACAGAAATCTGAAAAAAAACGGACAAAGTTCAGGTCAGTGAACAAGTACGCTCAGTGATAAGTGAAAGCCAAGAGGCAGAAGGTCTGACAAGTGCAATGGGAAAGGTCAGCTAAGGAAAACAAGAACCAAAATTAAGGCTATTTTTTTCAAAAGTGCTTAAGAAGCTGATATGAAAACCACCACAACGGGGAGATGGGGGGGGTGGGTGGGACACAATCTCTGACTTTCTTTAAATAATATTTTATTAACGAGTTCACCGAGTTAAGTAAAATTAATTACTTTTCCGGTCCTGTGTTCAGTTTTTTAATCAACATTGTTAAGCCTCTAATATAGTACTGTGCTAGGCAATGGATTCACAAATATACATAAAATATACTCTCTGTCTTCCAGGATTTCATAGTGTCCTGAGATTAGAGCAATCCACAAGCAAGTAATTACAGAAATATAAGTGCTCAAACCAGGAGTTGTGCATTCACTGAATTATGGTTTCATCAGCCCCATGAATATAAAACTTACTTGGGAAATAAGCCTGTCTAGTGCTTGGTTAGAAAAAGTTCAGACTGTAAAGAATGCCAGCATTGCAGGGCTGAGGAAGTAGTAGCACATTAAACTCCATTTCTTCATTAATCTGTCCTAGGGAGGATCTTTCTCAGCTGTTCAAACAGAATTTACAGTGTGAACAGGGAGAGAAGATAAGGTAACAAAATGTACAAACTTGATTCCACTCCAAGAATTCCATCTCGGAGGTTAGGAAGACCTGCCCGGAGCTGGTTAGACACATTCTGGCAACTGAAAGAATCTAATCGCAAAGTGACAGCACAGGCAACTTCTGCTCAGGGCCCCGGTTTCCTACTGCATCAAATCCAACTAAGTCACTGAGTTGACACAGTTGAATCCAACTGAAAATCCCCTTCCGAGGAGCCAGCGGAAGGAGCTCCCACACAACAAGGCGGGAACAATTAGAACAGCAAAATAAAGTAGTATTGGATTATAACCCAAAGTACAAAATAAATATCTATGAGGCTTCCTCCCCAAAACACATAACCCCAGCCTAACAGTGAGAAAAAAAATCAGACAAATCCCAACTGATGGGCATTCCACATAACGTCTGACCAGTACACCTCTGAACTGTCAAGGTCATAAAAAACAAGGAAACTGTCACATCAAGGGGAGCCTAAGGGGAGATGATGACTAAATATAAGTGGTGTTTCTGGATGGGATACTGTCACAGATAAAGAACATGAGGTAAAACCAGGGAAGTCTGAATAATGGCATGGGCCTTAATTGATTACAATGTACCAACTCTGGTTCATTCATTGTAACAAATGCGTCACACAGCTAGCGTTAAGATGCTAATATAAGGGAAACTGAGAACTCCTTGCACTCTCCTTGCAATCTTTCTGTAAATCTAAAACTGTTCCGAAGTCAAAAGTTCATTTCAAGAACAAAAAACATCCTTGGCAGATGAAGTTGGACCTACTTAATTCTCACAGCAGCCCAATTTTGTAACAGTTGTAATTATCTCCATTTTACAAAGAAGAGAACTAAGACAGAGTAGTTAAGTAACTTGCTCAAGGTCACAGGACTGGTAGCAAGTGGATTCAGATCCCAATGGTCTGATGTCAGAGACTGTGCTTTCAGCCACACACTGTACTGACCCCACATCCTACACTCCAAGTGCTTTCTCGCCTGCACGCGCTTTGTTCCTACTCATCCCTTCCAGGGATAGCGCTTTTCTCCAGCCTAGACCACTGCTTCTGGGCTTTAATGGCACAGGCTCTGAGATTTTCTCCTGCCTGGTTGCCTCCTTTGCTGCCATTCCCCCCCGCCCCCCGCGCCATCCTCTGGACATCTATGTTCACCCCTTGCCTCAAGATTAGAAACCAAATTGGCATCTTCCTAGGCTCTTCCCAACCAACCCCAGGTTTTTCTAACCTTTCCAGGGCTAATATCTTCAGCACTGTTATACCCTGGGGCCAGAGGGAGGGCTTAGGTCAGATGAGTATCCACTTCAACATGGGGCACAAGCCAGCAGTCCCAGGGGATGGCCAGGGCTCTGCCTGCATCAGGGCACCATGAGCATCATGGGAGAGACCAAGAATGGTGGGCTGGTCCTAAGAGATGCCAGCCAAGACCCCCCCCCCATGATAAGGGGGTGAGTGGGCTTCCCATTCCCCTAACTCAAGACAATTCCTGGATGGGGGAGAGAGAAAGGGCACCCCTGGGGAAAACTTTGTGGTCTTCAGTGAAAGGCTGACAGGGAGAACAGCTGTGAACACAGCATATCAAAGGGTATGCTGGGATCCTCTCATACGTTCCCAAAGGCAACATCTGGGATACGCTATCAGAGTTGGAAAAGACAGAGCAAACCACGTGAAGATTCGCAGCTCCAGGATGCTTGCTGTATGAAACAGAGCATTCTGGTTACAGGAGGGTGCTCGACTTACCTTAGTGTGGCATCAACAGGAAAATACAGCAGCTAAAGTGGTGCTCAACGTGGGGTGGCCTATGTCCTCTGGGCTTGAATATCGACATGGAAGCCAGAGGAGACACAGGTCCTAGCTCAGAGGCGCTCTCATCGTGGTACCCGGAAGCCCAGCCTCAGCAGCAGAGCTGGCTCAGTGCATGGGAAAATGCTAAGGCCCTGGAGTCAGAAAGCTGCTCAACTTCTCTGAGCCGCAGCTCTTCGACTGTAATGTAGGAGCAATGGCTTTTATCTCACAAAGTACCAGCTTGCAGGTGTAAGGCTGGCGCAGTAGCAGGCCTCCAAGAGGGGCTCAGGCAACAGTCATTTTCTGCCCTTCAGACTACAGCGATGACTACAGTGGTAGAAATAACTCTAGATGTTGAAGACAAACACTGGTTTTATGACTTTTTTTTGCATGCCCACTACATGCTGGAGATGATGAGCCCAATAGAGACAGAGCTCCGCAGCTTAGCTTACCGTCCTAGGGAGAAGGCGGACAATAATCGATAAATTACAATCAAGGGTGTTCACTAAGAAACTGACATAAGTACTCTGCTTATGTGACAGACACAAAGATGGACATCTAAGACCGCCACCCCCAGCCCCCCACTGACGCCGCAGGAAGGACTGGCCACCCAGCTGCAGAGCGCAGTCAGTAGGCAGCCCCCAGCTGTCAGCTCTTTCCGGGTCCACCTTAGCTGCAGGTCTGAGGACATGCTCTTCCCAGGGCAGCCTGCACTGGGGGTAGAGCCATGAGCAGATCTAAAGGCATAGGTGTCTTGGTCTGACGTGACATGCATGACAACTCTGACATACGGTATTTACTCCAGGTCTTCGTTGTATCAGCTTTATAACTTCTCCCTCTGCCCAATCCTGCTCCCTTCCATTTCATAGGTGTTGATCCCTAATAAACATTTTGTACCTCACACGCCATCTCAGCAGCATCTGCTTCCGGAAAACCCAATTTGTAACAGGAAGAGAGGGGTGTGGTCCATCCCATGGATGGCAAAGAAAGTCCAAAAAGGCTTCATCAGAAAGGAAATTCTGAGATTGATTTCTGAGGATGATTAGGTCTTAAGGAAGCAAAGAGAAGAGAAGTAAGGTTGCCACCTGAGAATTAAACTCGTAAAATCCACATACAATGGGGTGAGATTAGCCATCTGGGGAAATAAACCTAGGGAATGTCTGTAAATGTGTGACTGAGGAATTCAGAAGCACTGAAAATCCCCATCAAGGTGATCTGGGAGTCATTTCAAGGAATGAGAACTGCCGTGTGATTGTAATTTACTAAGCAGAAGGAAGCCTCATCAATGACATCCTACCTTGTTTAGAGAAAAAGTGAACAGAAAGGGGGTTGGGCAGCCAAAGGTGGAAAATTACTGCAGAGTGACAGGGCTCAAAGCTGGCCAAGCTAAGGACAGTTTGCAGAGTTTTTTTTTTTTTTTTTTTTTTTTTTTTTTCAGGATCTGAGGCAAAGGAGGAGGGGCATATTTCTACCTGCTTTAAATTCTCCAGTGTAGAAGTATTTCTAGTCAAGCTCTCTGCGACACCTCACCATTCAAAAGAGCCCCTCAGGTCTACCCTTGGCTTAGCCTGTTTTTAAGGTATGCAGTTATAAGCACTTTACATACATTATATATTATTCACCTTCACTTTCTACATGGCAAGAATTACCACTTTAATTCTGAGGAGGTTGAAACCCAGGGTCCTATATTTTACATGACTTTCCTGAAGTTTTAACTGTTAGGTCAGAGCATGGGATTTGAACCCTGGTTGGCTGTGCCCTGGGCTTTGGGGATTACAACTGCACACTCGGAAAGTTCAGCCTTTTCAAAC
Source organism: Phocoena phocoena (assembly GCF_963924675.1). Lineage (NCBI taxonomy): Eukaryota > Metazoa > Chordata > Mammalia > Artiodactyla > Phocoenidae > Phocoena > Phocoena phocoena. Next base: position 74,666,085 of record NC_089226.1, on the reverse strand, counting down.
CTCACCAGAAGCTTCCTGTTAATCCTAGTTCTAGGGGAAGGGTGAAAAGAAGGAAGGGCAGACAAGGCGGGGTCGGGAGTAGTTAGCAAGCTGAATCCTTGTTTACTGTAAGAGAAACACCACGGGAAACGCACAAAATGGTGTATGATAGCAGACACACACATCCATAAGAACAAATGGAAATAAACAATGGAAAAAATTTCGAAAGAAACTTCCTCAGGGAAGGAGTGGGAAGGGGTGAGCGGCAGACTGCTGTTTTCTCCATTATAAGCCATGGATCCCTACGTCACTTTAAAATATACAAAGGCTGTATTTTGATAAAAATGAAACTAATATGAAGTGCAATGCTCTATGAAGAGAAAAAAAGATTCCTGTAGCACAGTCTGAAAGACATGCCCTCAATCCATTCCTCTGAATACTTTACACCTCGATAAAGCCACAATAGTAAACAGTCACATTGCCAGAGTGCAAGGACAGAACTGGGATGTCAGGCGGGCCCACTCTGGGGAGAGGGGATTCTGGTGGCCATTCAAGCATAGCCACCTCCTGACCGGGGGTTGTGTACTGTTCGGATGGAGCGACCAGCACACCAGAGCCAGCTACTATGAAAACCTTCCTCCAAGCACATGCTCGTTAAGGAACCCTCTGATCATTTTTCTTTCCCTTCAAGGTGAGAATATCCTGGTCTGCCTGAGATAAATGTCTGACCTGCCTGACAGTTACTGTAAATTACTGAATTGACATTCTGAGATATTGTCTGTAATCAAGTTCTACGAGCATGTCAAATATAAGCCTGTCCCTCAGAGATGGAGCTCTTCTCAGCAAACTGGCAAGATCAGATGTCAGAGGCAGCAAGAGGCAGACTTGGGAGGCAGTGATTTGCATCAGAGGAATCGCCACCTTGAGTGTGATCTCTGGGTAACCTATCACATGTACCTCTGCTGGTGAAACCCTCGGCTCCACTGTGAGCCCCAGGCTTGTTCTATGAGATATTATGAAGTCAGATTAGGGCTTGGGGCCTTATTTTACTCCTCCCACGTCACAGTGAGCACTGGGAACACAGGTAATGGTCCTTTCATCTTCATATCCTCAGCACTTGGCACACCACCTAATAAGTAGAAGACCTTCAATAAATGTTACTTAAATGAACGAACGAATGAATGATGCTAAATTCCATGAGGCTCCTTAGAAGTTGATGTGAGACAGCTGTGGGCTCAAAGCCGAGGAGAATGCTGAATCAGGTGCACTGGAGTTCCAGGAATTTTGCTGGTGGCAGCTGTGAGTCAGAGGTGGTCATTACTGGGACCCATCATCGGCACTTGTAATAATTACAATAGTAAAACGAAGTACGAAGGTTTGGGAACGTATCAAATTGACACAGGCCATAGGACAACCAAGTGTTCATAAATGTTCACTTCCCACCAACCAAATTACCTCATTTGCACTTTACTTGGTATTTTGAATTGCCTCCGTTGATGGGACCTTGAAAGCAACAGTATTTTAGGAACTTCATCTTCCCCTCCATGTTAATTACCACTTGCCCTCTCAAGTGCCCAAGGTCAGTGAGTTAGTAGAAGACCTGGTACCACAAGACAACAGAAAGTTCTCTAGGGCCCAGGCCCCCAGAGGGAGACCTCTCAAGTCTGCCTGTCTCACATCCTGGTGTAGGATACATGTGAGGGCAAGCATAGGGATCCCGACAAGCTAGCTTTTCCTTACAGACCTCCCCTCTCTCAGCTTCTGTCCCTAGCTTTTTTCCTAATTAGTTCTTTACCCACATTCTTCATTCATTTACTCATTCACTTATTCAGCAAACTTTTTTTTTCAGCATCTACTATGTACCAGGCTCTGTGAATCTAAAAATTACTCTAATGCAACCTTTTCCCCAAGACACTCACAGTCTAAATGCCATCTATTGGAAGGAAATCTAAAATGTTCAGATCTCATTTTTAATTTCCTAGTATTCTTTTACATAGAATCATGTAGACAAAGTACTTGGCTTTTTCAATCAATCAGTGAATATTCACTGAATCTTTCCGCTAAACGATTAGCATCAACCCAGCCTTCATGACAGAAAAGCTTACAGGTCTTACCCTCAACACACTTTCAGTGAAGTAGGTTGGACAAGTCTGCACATATGAAACAATAAGCAAGCAATGTAAGAAGTTTCAAAATATGTGATCCAATTTCTAATTACTCGGGATTCAGGGTATAATTACTGTCAGAGTTGAGAGAAGGTGAGTGGGAGCAGTTTAGTGAGAGCTGGTGAAGTCAACCTCTTCCACTAAAGAGGCTTAGGTGAGTTGCTTCACTCCTTTGGGCATCTATTACCCCTACCATAAAAGAAGAGGGTTGTCGGGCTTCCCTGGTGGCGCAGTGGTTGAGAGTCCACCTGCCGATGCAGGGGACACGGGTTCGTGCCCCGGTCTGGGAAGATCCCATGTGCCGCGGAGTGGCTGGGCCCGTGAGCCATGGCCGCTGGGCCTGCGCGTCTGGAGCCTGTGCTCCGCAATGGGAGAGGCCACAACAGTGAGAGGTCCATGTACCGCAAAAAAAAAAAAAAAAAAAAAAAAAAAAAAAGAAGAGGGTTGTCTTCAATGATTTAATAAAGTCACCTTCCAGCTCTGAACTCCTTGGTATGTCTCTTGTACAAGTTACAGAAGGCTTCACGTTCGGGCATGAACTTCATCTGAGCCTTTGCAGATAAACCAATGTGGATACTGCTATCCTTATTTACATCTGTAACATATATATGACGTTTTAACTACACATGTGAAGTTACAGAAATCATCTTAGATAGCAGGCCACACCTTAATGTTTAAAGTTGCCTGTTTTTAACTGGGCATCTAGATCCTATGATCACTGTTCTTTAATTTGAGAACTGAAGGATGTGATAAAATTACTCACTGTTAAATCATAATTGCATAGCACCTACAAATTGCAACTGAGTGTGAAAGCATGCATCCCTCCCACACAAACCTGGCACTGAGACACCAAGAGGATGGAAGCTGGCTGCCTTGTTTCTAACAAAACAGAGAGCTCTCCAAGACAGGGAAGAGAAGGCCAACCAGGAAGGCTGGCCGGGGGGGGGGGGGGGGGGGGGGGGGGGGGGGGGCGGGGGGGGGGTGTGTAAACTATGCATATGCAAAAAGCTCCAGACGGAGAGTTGCAGCAGTTACAGCACACAGCAGCCCCAGGCTAGCAATAACTTTCACCCCAATCATTTCTGCAGCTTCTCACCCCATGCCTGATATACACACACCGGTTGTGAATGCCCCGATCCTAACAATATGTCACATGTTATTATGTCTTTTAGGGAGAATATGTCACAAAGAACTGATAGTTGTAATGAGTTTAAAGGTTCTAGTAATTTCAAAAATGCCTGTCTCCATCCCAACTTTGGAAAACAAAATGTAACCGGACAATAAGAGGATAAGGGAAAGATATTAGGTGAGTTGACTGCTTTCTTTTGTTTCCCTAGTTATAGGATAGGATGGAGGATGACATCTGGAATAGAATCCTGCCTTGTTCAAGAAAAAAGGTCTGTGACCTTCTGTTCTAGTCCCAAGAATAAAGCAAGGTCAGCCCACCTTCACCTCGCACTGTTATATGTAGATGTATCACCTGCTACCCCACCCACAGGCGGATAGCCATAAAAAGTTAACACTGATTTTTACTTTGTATTTTGCTTTCCCAGGAATTCACCGTGTTAGAGGGAGATACAGACGTTTATTTCACTCAGAGGCCAAGGAATTCACTTTGGCCCATCCAGCCGACCTCCCTATGAAACTATCAGAAAGAGTCGTGTCAGGGTCAATGACAGTGGGGAAATAAGGCACCACACTGGCCAAAACTCCAGCACCAAGCTCTCAGATGAATGGGATGGAGTTGGTGGCTTTGATCCCAAGAGAAGTCTTGGGATCTCACCCTGCTGCAGCCAGCTACATAAGAGACCTGTCACTGAGAACCTATAAACACTGATGAGAGGAGAGCAAAGAGAGGACTGAGGACCAGAGTGGGTGGGGTCTGTTCCGGGAGCAAGGCCTGAGTCACTCACCACATGGAGGGAAGATGAACAAGGGCGAAGGTCAAGCACGGTGACCGTACCCCCTAGAAGATGAGGCTCAATCATTAGAGTACTATATGACACAGGTATATTAATGGTCCCACTTCTTGAGAAAAACAAGACTTGGAGAGAAGGGCCCTCCATACCCTGCATTTCCCACCACCACCACCACAGGGTGGAGATTCTGCCATTCAGAGACCTTACTGAGGGAGCAGGAAGGCTTCTGATTGTCTACACTTGCTGTCACTCTGAGTCTTAGTGACCTCAGGCAAAGCATTTGATTTTAAAAGTTCTTTGTGTGCCGCCAGGAAGGTAACACACAGGACAGACTTTATCCCAGTACTTAGCTAGACACTAGATATATATATTTTTTAATTTTCACTTTTTTCTTATTTAATCTTCCCCTGAAGTTAGGAGATTAATAATTACATCTATTTTATAAAGAAACTGTGACGCAGGTTAAGTGAGTTGCCTAACGCTGACGGGCAACAGACACAGGTGGGATTCAAGCCCAAATTAGTCTAAGTCCAAAGCTGGCTTTATCACCGCTTTGTTATACTAGTGTCACACGTTATGTTCCTAACGTTACGAACAATTATTAACCAAGAATAAGCCCACCAAAGTGGCACCCACCACTATGCACTTTGGTCTGCATCTCTAAAGCATCCATCACCGCTACGTTTGCCTCTGCAAATTAAAGTCATTTGAACGGTGATGATTCAAGCAAGGGCTCCTAGGCAATATTAAAAATGAAATGCCATCGTGAGTTAATGAGACATCGGAAAGCTTTCAACCTTGGGGCTGCAAAACTGCGCCGTTAATGCTGACGCTCACAAACACTGTGTTTATCAAGAAGAGAAGAGACTGGAAATACATGCTACTCATTCCTAACGACAAGGGCCAAGAGGCAGCAAAATGCCAGTGATCGGGCAGTAGCACCCCTGAGCAGTGACGAGGGCTCCAAATGCCACCAGTGTGATGAACCATCCACGTTCTTTGCCCAGCAAAAACTCTGTCAAGAGACCAGTTCAATAGCCACTGGGTGGGAACGCAGCCCAGGACAAAAACGAAACCTGGTGGAGCAGACCTTCTGCACCCAGTATCAGCTTCTGGATTGAAAAGTGGGGAGATCTGTTGTGTTATCCAATTTGTAAACACGGGAAAAAGGCAATTGTCCAGCATGCTCCGGAAATAACAGAATACGAATTTAAGATGAGGCTTAAATGAGAAATAGCAACGAACCTCGTTTTAAGTCTTAGTGTGGACAGTCATCATACAGACGATTTTACCCACGCCTAAGCGTCAATGAATACCGTCATAATGAAATACAAGCTCATAAGAATAATGTGACTATGGTTATTACTCTGAATATGAGTCCTCACTTTCCAGGGATGCAGCTAAGGCAAATATGAGAAATTAGATTTGTTATATTCTGGTTCCAGGACACGCCCTAGATGACTTTGGGATGGATGTGGTCTTAATTAAATTTCTGATACGCGCTTGTTTCCTCATCATTTGCTTCCAGGAGACAGGTGTGGAAAAAATTAACTAGTTGAGGTATTCCACCAAGGTAGCTGTGGTTCCTAGGCTTTGGGGTTTAGCAAACTGGCAACACTTCAAAAAAAATTTTTTTGTAATAATGTTTATCTTACAAACTGTAGCCAATATTCTTTTTTGGACAGTATAGATGTTTAATATACCATGTGCTACCACTATCGTTTTATTTTTAAAAAGACACTTTAAAACAACATAAAGGATGGTTCTTTAAATTCAGCGTTATAAAAAACTCATTTATTACTCTTATTTTACTCATTTTATCATGGATATGTGCAAACAGGCACCAGTCCCTGCCCGGTATTTGAAAATCTCCATGGAGAAGTTGGGCATGTGCTTTGGAGCTAGAATTCCTGGGTTTGAAACTCAATTTTCTTATTAGATAAAAATAACTCTTCTGATTCTGTGCCTTCCTGGAACAATGGGAATACTAATACCTCTTTCCTCGGGTTGATATTAGAATCAAGTAAGGCATTAAACAAAAATACTTTGTAATCAAAAAAGATCTGCATTCATATTTATCACTATACATATTATTATGTAAACTTAGCCTAAGTCATTCTAATTATTAGATTTTATTGTCTATTATTTCAATTATTATATATTGAACACCTGTTACATACCAGCATCTGTGACAGGCTTCAGAGACATAGAGATGAATATGGCGATTCCCTGCCACTGAAATTCACAGCACAGCCAGGGAGAAAGACACTGATGGACAACGAAACTTCAGTGTCACGAGCGCTATAATGGTCATCATAAAGTGCAGTGGGGACACAGACAGGAAGACAGTTCTTCAGGTGGGAGCATACAGCACTCGTGATAGAAGGAGGAATACAAGGTTTCCAGGCAGAGAAGCTGAGGAAGGGATTCTAAGGCAAAGGCAATGCAAGAAGAATATACACGGGTCCTTCAATTTTTCTCACAACCGTCACTCTACAGAAGTCCAGGGGAGGGCTTCCCTGGTGGCGCAGTGGTTGAGAGTCCGCCTGCCGATGCAGGGGACACGGGTTCATGCCCCGGTCCGGGAAGATCCCACATGCCGCGAAGCGGCTGGGCCCGTGAGCCATGGCCGCTGAGCCTGCGCTCCACAACAGGAGAGGCCACAGCAGTGAGAGGCCCGCGTGCCACATACACACAAAAAAAGTCCAGGGAAAATTTTCATCTGTATTTTGTATTTAAACACTTCTTCACCTTAAAATCTGAGCCTACATGGCTTTGTTTCAAAAGCTCAGCTCCGATGGGCTACACAGTTTCATTACTGGGATGACCTGCTTATCAAGAAACCAAGCCCACCATCCAAACCCGTAACATCTTTCATGTGGGACTGAGGTCAGGCTTTGGGACGAAGGTTCGGAGGATCCTGTCCCTGCTCTCGAGTGAGGGAATCAGACATGGAACAAACAACAAGCAGCTACTTAAATGTTCAAAATGCCATTTGTGGTCAAAGCAAAAGCTCATATCATCGAAGCTGGGTAAGTTCTAAATGCTGCTTTCTCCACATTTTCAACCCTTGTGGATGACCATAATAAATCATAATAAATCAATAAAAAGGAAACGTGACAACAGCTAAAAAAAATTTGAGCCTACAGTGTTGAGAAACACCTACTTTCATAATTTATGTACAACACAAAAAGTAATTTGGCATTAATTCTAGCAGTTTATTTCTTGGAGTCAGAGACCCTTCGAGCTAAGAATCCTGGAGTTAACCCATCCTGTAGCTTACACGGTGGCAAAACCTCTTCCAGCTTCCCTGGCACAAGGGCCATTGGTCTCTGCACCAACACATGTCAGAAGAAAGCAAAGAGTGTGGAGAAAGAGCCAGGGTCCCAGGATCTCTCAGTTATGGGATCTGACCTTGGGCAAGTCACTTTCCCTCTCCAAGCTGTGGTCTCTGGGCCAATAAACTAGAGCCTGAGCTAGATGGTCTCTAGTGTTCCTGCCAGCCTCAACTTTCCAACACACGAGATGAATGTGACATAATAGAACAATGGAGTCTTAGTGACCACTTCATTGTTAATGTTCTCTAGGCTTGTTCTCTTCATATAGGCTTATATCATATCTCGATGCAGTGGTAGCTGGCCCACCAGACACACCCGCACTCTGTCAAAGAACGAGGGATCTTTCAGTAAAGCTAAAAGAAAAAAATTAGTTCTATGTTTATAGGCATGATTTATAGGAAAATGTAAAGACCTTGAGCCTCCTGAAGTCAGGAACCAAGTCTAAATGACTTTATTCCACAATTTAGCAGAGCCTGGAACACAGGATATGCTCTGCAAATGCCTGTTCAATTAATGATCAATTAGGTAATGAATAAGAGAAAACATATTTAAGAATACAGAAATTATCAACCCCATCAGTGAATGAAATATTAATTTAATACTCATTCTATTAGTGGTTAAAAATTGCAATCATGCTTTTAAGGAGTCAGCACAACACCTCAGGGGCAGAGGAACTGGGAGCATTAGAAGAAATCCTTAGCATTCAAGACGACTCCTAGGATATCCAAAGGTTGCAGAAGAAAATCCACTGCAAGCGGAAGTGGCAGGAGACAGCATGTGACAGCTGCAGGGGGGAAGAGGATTAGAAGAGTCTAAGTTTAAGGGCAGTGTGCCTCACTAAGGTAACTTAGCAGAGGAGGAAAGTTTTCCACTGGCTGAGAGCCACAGGATTGGGCAGTTCTCTGGCAAGCAGCCCTTGGGCAGTAACACCTTCTGCCAGACTGAAGGGCACACTTTTTGGATGGAGCAGGAGACAGGGATGTTGGGGGAGAGAGGGGAATGTGGGAGGCAGATTTGGTGCAAAACCAGGAAGACTTTTCCAGCTGAGGAAGTTCCAGACAAATATACCTACCTCTTTCTCTGCAGCATCCCGTTACTCTTTACTTAGGAAGATTAAAGCTTTCTAAATAGAATGGAATAGACAGTCCAGACAAGCAGGAAGACTTTCCACTCCAGCTATCCCTCAATCCTCAGCATTTCGCATTCACTGCTGTGGATACAACGTTTATCAAAGACAAAATGGCCAGAATACCCAAATATCTGCATAGTCTTTCCCTTTGTTCATTAATCAATGTAGTAATTTTTATAGAATATCTTTGCCCAGCCTCCATATTCTAGGAGCCTCCATATTCTAGTCTAAAGCCTTTTATGACCCCTAATAGGTACTTAGGTCCTCCTCAGAAATGTTACGTTGCAGAGATGCTGGAACCATTGGGAAACACATGGAGAAGCCGTTTGCCATTCCTGGTAGCCATGGAAATATGCCGCACGGATCTCTCTTCAAGAAAGACCTTACTGTTTTGTTGTGAAAAGCACAGATAGCTGACAGCCCCCCTCTGCATCCCCGTGCCACAGCACCAGAGCTGAGGCCCCATTCTCCCCAGGCTGTCCCCAGCGAGTAACTGAGCCCTGCAGAAGTACCAAGCCCAGGCCATCTGTGCCTCACATGGGACTCCTCTTTTTTGGGGAGCTCCCCACTGATGGGCCAAGCCCTTATCAGGTGTGCATGTGGTCTGGGGCTTTCCCTGCACCAAGCTACTTCCTTTCACTTCATTTTTAATAGGCATTCCCATCCTCCCCAATAAATCATTTGCCCTTCAAAATCTCCCAAAACACAAATTCTCCAGGAGTATCCATGAAGTTCTTTTCATTGGGCTGAATGGGGAGGAGTGGATTCTCTCCCTCTCCCATGGCAAGAGTTTATTTCCATCCAGAGAAATGCTCTCTCCAACTGTCCATTCTTCTCTTCCCTGACCTTCTCAGGAGGATGTAGTGGATGGTCCAGAGTTCTTAGGCACCTCTTTGTAAGTCCTACTTAAGTGGTCCAGCATCACTTCGGAATGAGGAAGTTGTTGCCACCTGATGTTCTGTTCTATGCCTCTGAGCTGTCCTCCACAGGACAGAAAGAGTCCGATTTTAACATCCTGCTACGTAAAGAACATTTAAGTCCAAAAATAATGGCTATCAAAAGCCTCACATTCTGCTCACATAAAAAAGCAAGGTATCTGACCTATATAAACCCCTGTCAAATGTACTCCATCAGGATGAATTGGAGGCATTACAGTGCTTTCTCCCATGGAGTCTCAAAAATACTTCTCCTATGGAGTCTCCCATGACTTCAAAAACATAAGAAGATGTTAAAAGTTCCTAAGAGCTGTCTTTGTCTTTCCTAGGTGTTCTTTAGCTTTTTAAAAAGTAATCTTTGTCCATAATTGCTAGGAGAGAGGATATTAAGACCCTAACACCATCACTTTAGATTCTGGCTAAAAATCAACAGCCAACAATTCTGAGGTTCTAACTCTGGGCCCCAAAAGGCATGATTAGGATGACTGGACAGTTCAAGAAGGTGCTCTTAAGTAGTTACACTCAACCATTTCACAATGATCTTGAATCCCACTACCCCTCAGTGACATAGGAAACTAGATTAAGGTTCTCATTCAAGGTCAGACAACAACTATGAATACCAGCTGATTAGGAGAGAAAAGTTTCCCAAGGGCAGATCCACATCTTTCACCATGATTTAGTTAATCACTGCCAACACCTTTTGTCCAACCCCATTTATTAGCCCTTTCTGGATCTGAGGGACATCATCCATCAACACTCTAAACATCTCCACCCAAACCCACTCAAAGCCTTCACACGACCTTTCAAGTAATCAAATATAATTAGCAAGCACACTCTGGAGTATCCATGTTCTTTACAGAGCAGGTGGCAGACTAGAAGCTAAACCTTTGATACCATAATGAGCAGAAGAACAACAGAATCCACCTAATTTGAAGCTGAGACACATTTCCAGTTAAAACAGCTTAAAACTCAAAATAAGAAAAGCCCATGCCCATTCAAGTTGAGGGAAAGGTTCAAGTAACAGAAGTTGGGACTTTTTACACGGGGGTCAAAGTTTTTATCAATGAGTTTTTTTTAAATAAAACAAGGTCCAGAGGAAGAATATTAGTAAGCATGTAACTCTTTTAAAAATCGCCTGTTTTCAACTCCATCATTATTGATGGACTTGTATTAGTACCAATCTAGCCACCAGGGTAAGGGGTACTAATTTTGGAGGGTGAATTCAATGGATGGCCTTCAGCTTCCCTGAAAAGCTTCAAACTCTTGCCTTGGAAATATAAATACAGTAGCATGAAACCAAAGGAAGTTCAAGCTGGGGCACACATTTTTAGGATGGGAAGTCTAAGGAACCAGTTGATTATTTGGGGTCATCTGTGTTATCAACAGGAAAAATGTCATACACCAGATAGAGTGCTGCCAGGAACCCAAGAACTAACAAGTAGCACAGCTGTGGACAGACTGCATCAGGATGACACAGTAGCATCACATTAAAATATGATGAAGCCCCAACTATTAGGAAAGAGCCAACTATGATGGGCAAGAAAGCAAAGCACAGAAACAAAAAATGAAGCAGCAAGTTGCCATCCATCACTGACCTAGAGTAGGAGCATGGCATACAATACAAAATATTACAAACCAGCACGTAGTCCAAACTTGGATGCCATGAGTCTTTTTGCACAATGAGTTTAGCCTAATGTGTAATAGGAATCTCATTTAATGTAATCTGCCAAATCACATTTGCTGCTCATCAAGTAATAGGTGTCATCCTATTCTATTCCTATTGAAAATAAGTTCCTATTGAAAATGTATATTTCATTTAAAAAAAAGCTGAGTTTATAGAAAGAAGGAAGATCTCCATAAAAGTAGCCTTTATAAATAGGCAAGACATGTACTTTTCATCATCCTTGACGTTGTACAGATTGAATTTAATCCAATCTTCCCTTATATAGAGGCAAACGTGGATGGCAATTTTCAAGCACACTCATTAGACTAGCGAGTTAATAATGCTGACCAGCGGGAGGATGAAAGACAGTCGAAGTTTTCCTACTGGTCAACATTACTGACCAAGCCAAAGCCGGAAAATTAGCTGCTGCTTCGGCTCAATACCCTGCAAGATGTGTTTTGTGTCGAGGTGCTTCCACACCTAGGAAGAAGATTAATTTTGGTAATAACAGGACCGGAGGTACCTAAAGATGGTAGAAGGCAATGTGTGAGGTGCTTAATGAAAATTGTCACCACCATCAGTGGGGAAAAAAAAAATTATAAACTGAAAGTGCAAAAATATCTCCTTACAAAAGAAACTTCAGAAGCAGTAACAACAAAATCAACTGTGACTAAAAGAAAAAAAGAACTTCCGGTATCTAAACGAAATCACTGAAATGCAGGGTGGCTTGCATTCTCATAGAGGATCAACCTATCAAAAGTGCTGGAAAAGAGGCATCTTTCTTTTCTCCACATATCTAAATGACTATTTATTGAAAACAGCCCATGTAAACAATATATCTATATTTATATATACACACACATACATATATATACACATATATATGGCACCAAAGAAACTGTTTAACATTCATGATTTTTAAAACCATTCTAAAATATAAGGACAGAAAAAAAGAATAAAGAAACAAGATTATAACAATGAATAATAGTTTGCATTTTGCTTCCTGCTTTCTGGCTTTGTCCACAGATAAGTAATTCATTTTGAAGAAACTTTCTATTGTGTTAAATTCACAAAGAAGTTGCAGAGGTAGTACAGTGAGAGCCTGAATACCGTAATCCAGTTTCCCCTAATGTTAACATCTTACATTACCATGGTGCATTTGTCAAAACTAGGAAACCAACATTGGTACATTCCTATTAACTAAACTCCAGACTTCATATTTCACTGGTTTTTGCACTGATGTCTTTTTTTTCTGTCCCAGGTTCCATCAAGGGTAACATGTTGCATTTAGCATTACTCTCTTTTTCAGACTGGTTTGGGGGGATGGACTCCAAATCTGCTCCTGTTTCTCTGGGTTGTAAAGTATAAAGGAACCCTTGAGCCTCATGTCTCATCCTGTAGCTCTTCGTGATGCCCAACACCTGGTCTTGTCATGTCCCATCCATACGACTGACTTGGTGTCAGGAACCTTGAAATCTTAAATCCAGACCAGTCATCACCTTTCGCTATTTCATTGAATCGTGAATCAGAAAAATAGTGTTGGGCTCATTTGGTCATACATTGTATTTATTGGTAGATTTTATGAAATATTTCTTTTTTCATTTTGTTTTTTAATTAATTTTTATTGGCGTGTAGTTGCTTTACAATGCTGTGTTAGTTTCTACTGTACAGCAAAATGAATCAGCTGTACGTATACATATATCCCCTCTTTTTTGTATTTCCTTCCCATTTGGGTCACCACGGTGCATTAAGTAGAGTTCCCTGTGCTATACTGTATATGTTCTCATTAGTTATTATGTTATATATGGTATCGCTAGTGTATATATGTCAATCTCAACCTCCCAATTCTTCCCACTCCCCCTTTCCCCCTTAGTATCCATACATTTGTTCTCTACGTCTATGTCACTATTTCTACTTTGCAAATGAGATCATCTATAACATGTTTCTAAATTCCACATATATGCGTTAATATGTGATATTTGTTTTCCTTTTTCTGACTTACTTCACTCTGCATGACACTGTCTAGGTCCATCCATGTCTCTACAAATGACCTAGTTTCGTTGCTTTTTATGGCTAATATTCCATTGTATATATGTAGCACAATTTCTTTATCCATTCCTCTGTTGATGGACATTTAAGTTGCTTCCACGACCTGGCTATTGTAAACAGAGCTGCAATGAACATTGTGGTACATGACTCTTTTTGAATTATGGTTTTCTCAGGGTATATGCCCAGTAGTGGGATTGCTGGGTCATATGGTAGTTCTATTTTTAGTTTTTTAAGGAACCTCCGTACTGTTCTCCATAGTGCCTGTATCAATTTACATTCCCACCAACAGTGCCTGAGCACTTCCTTTTTTCCATACCCTCTCCAACATTTACTGTTTGTAGATTTTTTGATGATGGCTATTCTGAGTGGTGAGACTAATTATTAGAGAAATATTTCTTGGCATATTTTCCCCTTGATAATCTAGTGGTGGGGGTCAGGGCTCTCCCCTATAGCTTTTCTCATCATTAAGGATAAAGGGTTTTTTTGCCAAAGAAAAATGGAAGGTATGCCCACTGGACAGGGAAAAGGAATATGATATAGAAGTGCCTACTAGATAGAATGAGGAAGCTGAAGACTTTCCAGTGAGGGCAGCATGGAGATGGGGGAGATTCCAAGAGGATATATGAAGAATTAAGGCGTTAAGGACCTAACATCCCCAGCTCTTTAGCTTTACGGGGGCAGAGGCATCAAGAAGATAAACACCCCAGAGAGGGCAGAGGAAGATATAAAAACAAAGAATTTGCTAGTCAACTTTCCATTTGGAAGTCTGGAAGGAGACCCTCCAACAGGGTGCTACCACACCAACAGGGAGAAGTTGCATCTGAACAGAAATGGTGGCGTGGCATACTTATGCAGAGAGAGGATCAGTGGTTCTCAGGACCCTGGATATGGGCAGGAAGGATTTCAGAGTTTCCTGTGTCCCCACCATGACAAGGTTTCTGAGCATGCCAGCTAGGGAGGTCACCAAGTAGGGGCCAAGAGGAGAGCAAATGGGAGCTGCAATCAGGTCTCAGAGAATCAGCAGAGGTGGGAACCATGGTCATCAAGATGGAGAGGCTCCCTGGGAGCACTCATCATGCATGGAAACTCCCAAAGGACACAGAAGAACAGAGACCACCACCCAAAGACTGGGTAAGATGAATTATACCTCACCCAAGGGTAGATAGAGCAAAGCAGCTTGGAATAATGCTTAGACCGGACACCCTAGCCCCTCTGCCATAAGGACATGTCAGTATCATCTTGAGAAAACGAAAGGAGAGGGGAAATCTCCAAAAGCTGTAAGCTTGAAACTTTGAACAGACTGAACACTTAGGCTTACCTAAATGAGACTGAGTTCATCCAAATAAGAGTTTCAAACTAAGAGAGACCCAAGCACCGCTAATTGGACACTTCCCCACTTCTTTTATTGAGAAGAAGGCAAGGGAATTAGATCAGGCTGAAGAAAATAAATTCTTATATACTGAATTGTAGGGTACTGATTTCTGAGTATTAATATACCTGATACCTGAGTATTAAAATATTTAAAAATAAACTTTTGTGGAATGAGCATAAAATGTTTCCTTTCCTCCATCCTTCCATCCAAATCCTGTTCATTCTTCAGCTCCCACCCTCTTCATGAAACCCCTGTCTAGTTCAGCCCCCACTGACCTAACATTTCTCTGAATTCCTCCTCCACTTAAGTTCAGTAGCATGCCGGGTAGCCCGATTAGCTCTAAGGAGGTGATTTACAGAAGATAAAAATCCTGTCTTACTCCTCTTTCAGTGCCCCACACTGCCCATCATGAACCAGGGCAGCACATAAATATGTGCTAATTGACTTACTGATTGACACTGAGTAAAGTAAGGCAAAGAAAGCCCGGTGAAGGGAAAACAAAAGGAAGAAAGGAGATAAGAAATGGAACCACTGAGCTCTTCTGAGATGTGGAAAGTGAAACTATAAATGGAAGCTGGTTTTTTTTGTTGTTGTTGTTCCCTCTGACTCTTAGTTATTCACAGTTACCAAAATTAATAACTATTAATCACAGGAAAAGGATGAGCCAGGTTAATTCCTCTGGACAAATCATGCACACTGCAACCTAAGGTGATCGATTTTCTTTGCAGCAACTAAAAGAGAAAGGACCAGGAGAAGATGGCAGAAGAGTAAGACGCAGAGATCACCTTCCTCCCCACAGATACACCAGAAATACATCTACACGTGGAACAACTCCTACAGAACACCTACTGAACGCTGGCAGAAGACCTCAGACCTCCCAAAAGGCAAGAAACTCCCCACGTACCTGGGTAGGGCAAAAGAAAAAACAGAGACAAAGAATAGGGACGGGACCGGCACCAGTGGGAGGGAGCTGTGAAAGAGGAAAAGGTTTCCACATACTAGAAGACCCTTCACTGTCAGAGACAGGAGGCCGGCGGTGAGGGGGAAAGCTTCGGAGCCGCGGGGGAGAGCGCAGCAACAGGGGTGCGGAGGACAAAGTGGAGAGATTCCCGCACAGAGGATCGGTGCCGACCGGCACTCACCAGCCCGAGAGGCTTGTCTGCTCACCCAACGGGGCGGGCGGGGCTGGGAGCTGAGCCTAGGGCTTCGGTCGGATCCCAGGGAGAGGACTGGGGTTGGCGGCATGAACACAGCCACCAAAGTGGTGTTAGTGCACCACGGCTAGCCAGGAGGGAGTCCGGGGAAAAGTCTGGACCTGCCAAAGAGGCAAGAGACTTTTTCTTCCCTCTTTTGTCTCCTGGTGCGCGAGGAGACGGGATTAAGAGCGCTGCTTAAAGGAGTTCCAGAGACTGGCGCAAGCCGCGGCTATCAGCGCGGACCAAAGAGACGGGCATGGGACGCTAAGGCTGCTGCTGCCACCACCAAGAAGCCTGTGTGCGAGCACAGGTCACTATCCACACCCCCCTTCCGGGGAGCCTGTGCAGCCCGCCACTGCCAGGGTCCCGGGAACCAGGGACAACTTCCCTGGAAGAACGCACGGCGCGCCTCAGGCTGGTGCAACGTCACGGCGGCCTCTGCCGCCGCAGGCTCACCACGCACTCCGTGCCCTCCCTCACCCCCCCTCCCCCCGGGCTGAGTGAGCCAGAGTCCGCGAATCAGCGGCTCCTTTAACCCCGTCCTGTCTGAGCGAACAACAGACGCCCTCCGGCAACCTACATGCAGAGGCGGGGCCAAATCCAAAGCTGAGACCCTGGGAGCTGTGTGAACAAAGAAGAGAAAGGGAAATCTCTCCCAGCAGCCTCAGAAGCAGCGGATTAAATCTCCACAATCAACTTGATGTACCTGCATCTGTGGAATACATGAATAGACAACGAATCATCCGAAGTTTAGGAGGTGGACTTTGGGAGCAAGATAGATTATTTTTTCCCCTTTTCCCATTTTTGTGAGTGTGTATGTGTATGCTTCTGTGTGAGATTTTGTCTGTATAGCTTTGCTTTCACCATTGTCCTAGGATTCTGTCCGTCCGTTCTTTTTTTTTGGATTTTTTCATAACAATTATTTTTTATTTTAATAACTTTATTTTATTTTATCTTACTTTATTTTATTTTATCCTTTCTTTCTTTCTTTCTTTCTTTCTTTCTTTCTTTCTTTCTTTCTTTCTACTTTTTCTCCCTTTTATTCTGAGCCGTGTGGATGAAAGGCTCTTGGTGCTCCAGCCAGGAGTCAGTGCTGTGCCTCTGAGGTGGGAGAGCCAAATTCAGGACACTGGTCCACAAGAGACCTCCCAGCTCCACGTAATATCAAACGGCGAAAATCTCCCAGAGATCTCCATCTCAACACCAAGACCCAGCTTCACTCAATGACCAGCAAGCTACAGTGCTGGACACCCTATGCCAAACAACTAGCAAGACAGGAACACAGCCCCATCCATTAGCAGAGAGGCTGCCTGAAATCATAAAAAGGCCACAGACACCCCAAAACACACCACCAGACGTGGACCTGCCCACCAGAAAGACAAGATCCAGCCTCATCCACCAGAACTCAGGCACTAGTCCCCTCCACCAGGAAGCCTACACAACCCACTGAACCAACCTTAGCCACTGGGGACAGACACCAAAAACAACGGGAACTACGAACCTGCAGCCTGCAAAAAGGAGACCCCAAACACAGTAAGATAAGCAAAATGAGAAGACAGAAAAACACACAGCAGATGAAGGAGCAAGGTAAAAACCCACCAGACCTAACAAATGAAGAGGAAATAGGCAGTCTACCTGAAAAAGAATTCAGAATAATGATAGTAAAGATGATCCAAAATCTTGGAAATAGAATAGAGAAAATGCAAGAAACATTTAACAAGGACCTAAAAGAACTAAAGAGGAAACAAGCAATGATGAACAACACAATAAATGAAATGAAAAATACTCTAGAAGGGATCAATAGCAGAATAACTGAGGCAGAAGAACGGATAAGTGACCTGGAAGATAAAATAGTGGAAATAACTACTGCAAAGCAGAATAAAGAAAAAAGAATGAACAGAACTGAGGACAGTCTCAGAGACCTCTGGGACAACTTCAAATGCACCAACATTCGAATTATAGGGGTCCCAGAAGAAGAAGAGAAAAAGAAAGGGACTCAGAAAATATTTGAAGAGATTCTAGTTGAAAACTTCCCTAATATGGGAAAGGAAATAGTTAATCAAGTCCAGGAAGCACAGAGAGTCCCATGCAGAATAAATCCAAGGAGAAACATGCCAAGACACATATTAATCAAACTATCAAAAATTAAATACAAAGAAAACATATTAAAAGCAGCAAGGGAAAAACAACAAATTAAGAGAGAGAAAAAAAAAAAACATGAAGTCTGTGGGAGACCTGTCTCCTTTGAGGAACTTGCAATTCTAAAATAAAATAACATTATGTAAGTGAGGAGAAAGGAGAAAGAAAAAGGTTTCCACCAGGCTACCCCTCCTGTTGAGATTTCGAGGAAAGTGTGGTGGAAATATGGAAATGGCTAAAATCCACGTCTAACGTAGTTGTTAAAAGAAGATGTGATTGTCGCAAGGTTGACTTTGTTAGAAACAATAATTATTTATGACACTTTATTGCAACATCCTCCAAAGCATATGGTTACTTTATTAGAAATTAAAATTCATTTCCATATAAATCTCAGCAGGGTATTATACCAAAATAACTAGAGTAAGTCCAGGGGACAACGAATAATTCTAGTTTAGCTCTTCTAAGGCCTGGCACTTGTAATATAAAATTTAAACTAATTCACTTGTAAGTATAATGGCAGATTTGGAAAATGTGGACAATCTACCTACTACAAGAATAAGTATAAATATTTCTTTACCACTTTGGGGACATGTATAATTTACATTTTCCTCATAAGTTTCCACTGCTTGGTTTCACATTTTCAATGTAAAAAAACCTTTCTGTTCATCACCAATGCTGTTGCTGTCCTTTCTTACTTTTAATTGTGAATGTCCAGAAAGCACAGCTTTTAGCTGATGGCTCTCTGTTCACAGTGAACAATACACTGGATCATAAGAACAGTCACGCTGTTGTGAGCCTGTACAGGCATTGATGCACTGTAGCTATTTCTAACTGTTAGATTTCACATAGGTTTCATCATATTTCCTCTATTGCAGCACTTGGTGGCTCAGGGAATCTTCATGTTTTTTCATGACAACGCTCAGTACTTATTTCAAAATTGGCCTAAGTTCATATCATGATTGTTTTTGATAGCGTGCTATACGTGGGGAAAACGTATGTCTCCAAATCCAACATCCAAATCCTAAACAACAATGACTTAATAGCTACAAAATATGACACCCCCAAATCGGTATATGCTGCAAAAAATAAAAGTAAGTTAGATTCCTCAGAAGTTGGTTTAATTAACTAGGACAGTATTTGTAAGCTAGATAGGGATATATGATGATCCCAATTTATCTTCACATTATTGTCTTTGAAGATATGGATGAATACCGAAATCACATTTATTTTGCTATCAAATTTCATTGAGGATACAGAAAATGGTGATGCTAAAAGAGAAACTCTTACTAAAGGAAAACCCCTCTGCTCACAAAATACTTCCGACTCCAGATGTGTGGGATTATTCCCACATCAACTGACTCTCTAAACACCAGCTGGGGGACTTCCCTGGTGGCACAGTGGTTAAGAGCCACCTGCCAATGCAGGGGACAAGGGTTCGATCCCTGGTCTGGGAAGATCCCACATGCCGCGGAGCAACTAAGCCCATGCGCCACAACTACTGAGCCTGCGCTCTAGAGCCCGCGTGCCACAACTACTGAAGCCTGCGTGCCATAACTACTGAAGCCTGCGTGCCACAACTACTGAAGCCCGCACACTTAGAGCCCGTGCTCTGCAATAAGAGAAGCCACCACAATGAGAAGCCTGCGCACCGCAACGAAGAGTAGCCCCTGCTAGGTGCAGCTAGAGAAAGCCCCCCCGTGCGCAGCAACAAAGACCCCATGTGGCCAAAATTTTTTTAATTAAATAAAGTTCTAAGAAAATAAACAAATAAACCCCAGCTGGGTGTCCTACAATTCAACTCAATTCTGCCACTATCCACCCAGAGGTAGTGTCAGGTCCCGCAAGTTAAGGGCCCAGTCCCAAAAGACCGCCCCAACTTCAGATGCCAATTGCAAATCTGGGTCACCGGACTTCTGACTGGTTTCCCACAACTCCCGCCTCAGTTTCTATTATTCGCTACAACAGCTCACAGAACTCAGGAAAGCACTTTACTTTTCACTATTAATGATGTATTACAAGGGCTATTTTAAAGGATACATATGAACAGTCCAATGAAGAGGTGCATACAGTGAGGTCTGGAAGGATGCTGAGCACACAAGCTTCTGTCCCTGTGGAGTTTGGAGTGTGCTACTCTCCTGGCACAAGGATATATTCTTGTTCACCAACCCAGAAGGGCTCTGAACCCCTTAGGTTAGGGTTTTTTATGGAGGCTTCAACCTCCAGCCCCTCTTCCCTCTCTAGAGGTCAGGGGTAGGGCTAACTCTCTAATCACAGGACTAGTTCCCCTGGCAACCAGTCCCTACCCCCAGGCGCCAGTCATCTCATTAGCATAAAAAAGACCTGTATGACTTCAGATGTTTCCAGGGGTTCTAGGAGCTTTGTGCCAACAGGGCCAGGAAGGGGGATGGGGGCAGAGACCAAATATATTCTTTCTTTCTTTCGCAACAAAAAAGCACATTTAAATATATTCATTAAGGTTCTGTTTGCTGGCCAAGCTAATGGACACTAGCCAAAAGTGGTCCACTTTTGCCTTGTCTAAGTGAGAAGTGATGGCGACCTCCCTGCTTGCTGCAGCAAAAGTCTCACCAACAGACCTACCACAGCCCAGTGTTGCTGTGTGTTCGCTTAGTCAACAAACAGGTATGGCACACCAACCCTAGGCTAGCGCCTGCCCTGGAAAAGCACTGCAGGGAATAACGTGTCACTCATCAGTCACGCAATAAGTGGAACTGTAATGAATAGAACATGTAAAACGGAAACAGAGCAGAGAGAATATCGAAGTCTGCCTGGGGGAAGTCAAGGAAGGCTTCCTGGAAGTAGTGTCTCGATGCAGCCAGGAATATTATGTAAGAGTCTGCCAGGCACACAAGCAAGAGGAGGGCATTCTAGGCAGAGAGACACCCGCTTCACTAAAAGCTGTAAGCACAGCAAGGCAGTGATGAGCACCATCAAACTCGAAGTTTCTAGTAAGTGGTCAAAAATGATACTTCAGGCTGGGGGAATAGCAGTCGTTCTGATTCAGTGGCAAGAGGCCAAGACTTGGATCAGAAGACAGAGGTTCTGCTCCAGGCTGTTACCAATCACTATTCACCTGACCTTGACCCACACCAGGATAGAGAGGCCACTGACTTGTAAGTGACAGAAACTACAACTAAAACCCAGGTTCTCCATCTCTTTGGATCACCCTTCCTAATCTATAAAATGTTCAGGTTGAGCCAAAGTTTCCAAAGATTGAAATTTCCAGAAAGTACTGCAGACCGCAAACCCTAGCCTCCAGCACCCTGGACAGCAACAAAATATGTAAGGAATCCAACTTAAAGGCAAGGCCAAAAATTAAAATCACAGACGAAGCAAGAAATACAGAAACCCAGTCTTATTTGCCAGGCACGCGTGCGGTGATGGAGATCACATTTAAATAGAAACAGTCTCCTGCCCAGACCCCTCATCTGCAAAGCCCTGTTTACAGAGCTGCCCCAGGAACCGTTCTTAGTTACAAATGCAGCAGCCTGCAACTCTGAATTAATGACCTTGCATGTAAATATCTTTGTCTTCCTAAAAATGTTATTGGGGTAAATAAAAATATTTTCCACATGTTTTTCCTTCACCCTACACAGGCCTTGAAGGAACAAAGGAAGGAGAGGGGTTGCTGTGCCTTTTTGCACAATACCTCTCACCTTGGGGATGTGATTTTCCTCAAGTACAATACTTCTGGGGGAATGAAGAATAAGAGACAAGTTTAATTTCCTTCTGCCAAATTAACTTTCTCTGCTGCTGCGAGGAATGTGCGTAATGATAAGCCTGGAGAATGGGATGCTAGTGTGGCCTAGCAAGCATGGTCCCCAGAGCAGGTTCTGGTTCAAGGGCAGCCACTCCTCAGGCCACGAACTGGCCACGCATGTCCTCCCAAGAGGTCAGCATCAGCGTCAGGAGGCGGTTACTGAAACCTGTGGCAGTTTATGTAAACAACCAACCCAAGGGAGGTGCCAGTGTGCTGGCCTGGCCTGGAATGCCTCCTCAGCTATCTTTTCATTGTTATGTAGGGGAAAGAGCTAAGCGTTTTGGAATCAGACCTTTCTGGATTTTTAACTCCAGTGCAGGCTCTAGCCAGACTGGGCATGTGATGTATGTCTCTCAGGGCCTAAGTGTACGCCTCTTTAAAATGGGAATAAGGTCACCTACCACACACAAGTCATTGGGAAAATTAAATGAGAGCATGTGTATGAAGTTTAGAAAATAAAGATTCATGACTTTCCCTTGTTGAAAATCACCTTAGAAATCTCAGTAGCAGTTAAATGGTGGGTTTCTGCAGCCAGCCCAGCCCACAGAGCTACAGGAACAAAGACAACATACTACAACAAAATCATTTGTTGCCAGAAATGTTGGTATCAGAGATGGAAGTAACGAGACAGGGGAAAGACAGTCTTGGGCATGTGTGCCCTCAGTAGGCAAACTTCCCCTCCCTGGTGATGGCCTATGGGTCCACGCTTTCTCACCAGGCCATGGTGGCCACTCTGACCCTCCTTGGATAGTTCCTTTGGATAATCTCCTCACCTAGGAACTGGAACACATCTGACAAAGCTGGATCTTCTGGGCAAACACCACAGTTGGTTTTCAGGGATTGGGGCTAGTCAGGAAAATAGGGAGCTGAGAAATCCAGGAGTAGGAAGCACCACAAGACAGCCACAGGGCATGGCCAGGGAAGCTGCTGGGGTCAAGACACAGAGAAGCGAGTGTCATCGGATGCTGACCAGGACTTCTCCTGAGGGCCAGACTCAGTCTCAAAGCTGAGGACAGAAAGGAGTCAAGTACCAAATTCTAAAGCAAGTTAAAAGCAACTGAGCGCCCGACACCTTCAGCAGGCTCTGCTAACCAAAGCACTGCAACTCCGTTCTCCTCTCCTGTCTACACAAGAACAAGATTATGGAGCAGGGAGACAGGATAATATGCCAAGAGTCATTAGCTTGCGAGGAATGTCTTGGTCACAGAAGGATGGTTCCAAAGGATTGGGGGTGCCAGCAAGAAGGAGAAACTGAGATGCTATTTAGCCGGATGGATATCTGCTTAGGCAATGAACCTATTGATCTTCTCTGCGTCAGAACAGAAGGAAAAGAGTATTAGAGAGAAGCGGCCAACAGAAAGAGAGGTTTGCAGAGCAGTGGCCTGCACCCCTGGTATTGGTATGTCGAGAATGCGTGTCTCCTATGTGTCAAATGAACACTGAAGGCTAACCAGAATTCGAGCTATTTTTCCAG
The DNA here is from genome assembly GCF_963924675.1 of Phocoena phocoena. Classification (NCBI taxonomy): domain Eukaryota; kingdom Metazoa; phylum Chordata; class Mammalia; order Artiodactyla; family Phocoenidae; genus Phocoena; species Phocoena phocoena. Next base: position 74,642,949 of record NC_089226.1, on the reverse strand, counting down.
GTCAGTATCCAAAAGAACTGCCACTTGAATAAGGAGATCCCAGCAGCAAGGGGCTGTTGGAGTACACTGTTGAGAAAGGTAAGTAAAAGGAGGGGTGGTTAGATATGAAAGGCCAGGCCAGAGTCAATGTCCATGTTTGGGACACACGCCACGGGAGGTGCCACAGGAGTTCCCACAGGACCTGCAACAGACTTTACACACTGACCCATAAAAGGACGAGTATTTGGCTACCCAAGAAGAGGCAGAAAAAAAACTGGATTACACTCCATCCCCACTGAAGCCTTCAGGCCAAAGCTTGGGCGGTGCTCAAAGCGAAGGGAAAAGATGAGCATTAAATTGGATATGAAACTGAAGTCTCAAACTAGACTGGACTTTTTATAAACAGAAGTCACTAGAAAGTGGTAGAATCAGCCCAGGATGTTGTTAAGGAAACAACTGATGGCAGTGATTGAAGACAAATAAAGCTGCTTCTTGCTTTATACCCCAACTGACTTCAGACCATTCAACAGACCAACCTCAAAGTCTGCTATGTGATACTAGATGAGTTCGAGGACTAGAAAGAAGGTCAATGTCAAGAAACTAAGGCAGTGGAACAGAGAGGATAGTAAGAGCAAAGTGGAGAAATCAAAACAATAAAAACGTTTCAGTGCCCAGGCCTGGTTTGTATCCATCACCCTTTTTGTACTGAGTGAGTGAACAGGCTTGATTTTCCAGCCCAGAGTTGGGAAGATGCCTTACCCAGAGGGAGGGGCCCACCTAAGCTTATCAGCTACAACCAAACTGCTGGAACGAGAGCTCCTGGTCAAGAGCCCAGGCTCCTTCATCCCACAGAGGCTCAGGACCAGAAACCACAAACCATCTTGCTCTTAAGCAATTACAGGGGGAAAAAAAAAAAAAAAACAATAAATAAGAGAGCATTCTGTGTCGCACAGACCTGGATTTATACCCAGCTCTGGGACTGGTTGGCTGAAAGAGTGCAGGCCAGTGGCTCAACTTTGAGGTACTTCAACACCGTGAAGGTGGAAAAACTGAGGCTCAGAGAGGTTAAGCACTTTGCCTGAAGCTAAACAGTTAGCTAGTTGGGGAGGCAGCTGAAGAGCTCAGGCCTGATTCCAAATCTTTGTGTGGTAGCAAGCTGAAAAAATAACCACCCTCCCTGAGGAAAAAGCTTTGGAAAACCCATCCAAGTATTATGAGCATAAGATGTTGCCATTATTATCTACAAGCAGATGATAATAGGGCTTCTGGGATTACATTCACAGCTATTATTCACCATGATAGGTGGATCAATTCTGACTCAGATGACTAGTGTAACGCCTGCTCAGAAGAAGGAATCTTAAGTCTGAAGTGCAGGCCATCCCTATGCGATAAAATGGCAGGAAAAGCAAGGGGAATTTATTAAATCAAGGAAATGGTATTTCTTGAAACAACAGGAGATTCCAACTACCAAATAGCAGGGTGAAAACACCACATCACATTTACCTTCCCTGATGGAAGGTGTAAGTGCAGCTCAGCCCAGGAGGCTGAGCTGGGGATGGTAACTAGTCTTTGTAAACACAGACAAATTCCAGTCTTTTTTGTGCTTTAGTTTTCTCTTTTATTAAGTGGAAAACAATATATCAAAATCGAGAAGTAATTTCCACAAAATATACCATGCCCTGGAGAAGGCAAGAATACCATTATAACATTGACATACATATGTGTGAAGAATCGTTCCAAACCCTTTACATATATTAACTCATTTTACCCTTAAAGCAATGGTATGATGTAAGAGCTATTATTATCCCCATTATCCACATGAGTTAAAATAAGGCACAAAGAAGTTAGGTAACTTGCTCTGTATCTACAGCTAGTAAGTGGTAGAGAAGGGATTTAAACCTGGGCAGTCTGGCTCCAGAGCCGACGCCATACAGATTTTTACTAGATCATAACAACTGAGCTCACATTAGTTGAGGAGAGTTACAAAGGGAGAATAATAAATTAAGTAGGATGTATCTAGAGCAAAATCTAATTAAAATGGCTTTGGCCTTTTTCATCAGAATTAGGCAATGTTTCAGCCCTGTGTGGTTTCTTTCTTATCTATTAAAAAAGCCATTTTGATTATTGCCTTCCATATGCCAGAGTTTGTACTAGGCAAATATTGCATTATACGTTCAGTAGCTTTCTTCTGGATTAATTCTTTAAAATACTTAATCCTTCAATCCAGTTGAAAAATAACAAATAACAAAATTACAAATTTTGTAATTTTTGAAGTTTATTTACATGATTTCTTACATAATGTTATGTAAGTGAAGGTTATAAAATTGAGGGTAAAGAAAAGAAGAGCCACCTGGCCACAACTTTGTTCTCTGATTCTCTTAGAGAGGGAGATAATTTTCCATCATTGCAGGGTAAGGCATACATGATGTCTACAGCCATTTGTTTTACTGATGTGGACTTAAGAAGGTAAAAAGGTGCCCAAATGTATAGAACAGTGGTTCTCAAAGCATATTTTTGCCATCTGGAATGAGGGAGGATGGTGCATCATCTGGGAACATGTCAAAATATCAAATTACCAAGCCCCACCCCAGACCTAATGAATCAGAAACTCTGGGGATGGAGCCTAGCCATCCGACTCCAGGTGATTCTGATGCAGGATGAAGTTCATGAGCCACTAGCACCTGGTAAAAACCCGATCCTTCGGGGTCCTTGAGAAGGTGAAGATTACAGTTGCCCAGAGCTCATGGGGAGATAGGAGACTGACAGGATAAGCATCTTCAAATTAGGGGTGAAGGTGAGAGTGGCCAGCTGACAAGGGCCATCTTTCCAGACAATCTCCCTCTCATGCCCATCTGGAACATGGACAGTCAATGTCTGGGGAGAGAAGTGGACCTGGGACAGGACTGTAAAATGGCAGAATGGGAAAGGAGGGTCCTGGGACCCTGAAAAGCCCTGATCAAACATCCAGTCTTTCGAGACCAGCCCGAGGCATCACCTGGTCTGCTTTCTGGCGGGGGCTTCCTGGCTTCCAGAGAAGAGAACCAGGTGTACCACAAGAGGGAGTGAAGAGGAATGTGGCAAACTGGAGGCCTGCAAACCTTGTCAAGAGGCATCAAATAAAGTCTCCAAAGTGCCCTGTAAGCCAGAGAGAAACATCTGCAGGCCAAATATGGCACCTAGGATGCCAAAGTGTGACTTCTGAATCTGAGTCCAACTGCCTCATGACAAAGAAGAAAACAAGAGATCAAAGAGGTGAAAGTTCCTAAACAAAGCCTCAGAAGACAGCAGTAGCCTAGCCCTGAATCCAAAGGCTCCTTCTTCCATTGAAATGCCCTAATTTCTGTTACAGTGTGAATCTTGTAACTAATCAGGGTTCCTTTTTTGCTCAGCAAAACGTGTGCAACCCAATTCTAGTAATTATATAAGGCTTATTGCCAACAAATTCAGGTATAACATTTCCTTCTATTTCTAGTCCAGCCATGATTTCATTGTCTAGTGGGATTTTCATTTTACATTTATTTCTATGATTTTACCGTTCATTTATATTCTTGTAAGCGACCTCAAACATTTTATGGAACAAAGCAGGATATACCTAATGAACAGTAACTTTATTTGACCTCATCATCCTAATGGCACATCCATTCCTCTTGTTCACAGGTACTCAAGACAACTAGTTTGATCATTCTGGTGAGTTGACCAGGTAAATCAGATCAAAAAGTTACATTACTGATTTTTTCAGCAAACAGAGCTGACCTAATCAACCCAGATCCTTGAGGGAATCAACATAACTGGGAGGGAACCAATAACTCGGTCAGTACAACATGGATTTTTAAAATTTATTGAAATTGGGTTTGAAATCAAAGATGACCCAAGTAGAGATGCCATTTGGGGACTCGGAAAAAATTTAATCCTCGAGTCTTAGTGACCAAAGCGAGTTAATGTCCCTTTAAACCTAAGCAAATTACTCCCATCTCCCTACAAATGGCCCATCATCATAAATGTTGGCTATTAAGGTGCCATGTGATTCTGCATGATGGACCACTGAGAGGACACGAGATGGTGATCACTAATGAACTGAACAGAATCCAGTAGGAGTCATGCAGATGCCCAGCCCAGGTGGAAAAAGGAGATGGCTGTAAAGATCAGAAAAATGTAAAGAGAAGAGCATCGCGACATTTGTAAAAAATAACCTATCATACTCTAAGGAGAGCTGGAGGGGAGAAGAAAGGGAATGAACATTTTCTTAGTTTCTACCACGCATCAGGCCCCCTACTGGGTGGGTTACTATGTTCTCTCATCTGATTCCAACGTATACTGTAGAATTACTAGCACACATTGCAGATGAGGGAACCGAGAACCCAGAGAACTCAAGTCATTCACTCAAGTCAGGTAACAAGTAAGAAGCAAACCCAGTATATAAATTCAGATCTGTCTGGCTTCAGAGGTCATGCATTTTCACAACACGTGGGTGAAAGTAAGAGGGTCGATTATTTTTTACTCACCTAATACGTCCAACACTTTTTTAGGTGCTAGGGATATAATGTTCAAGGGCAAAATCACTGGAAGAATCAAGAAATTATGCAAACATAAAATTAGCATTGTGAGGGTGCATAAAAAGGAGATATATATGGTCCTAAGAGAGTGTATATTGAAAATTTGACCCTGATGGTGAAGTCACCTGAGAAGTAATTGATCTGAGATCTGAAGAAAAGGTGGAAGGTAACAAAGGAGAAGTTACAAGGAATGGGGAAAGGATGCTACAGATTGTTAGTGAGAGACTGCTCATGTGAATAGAAAGATGGAGCATGGTGCAAAGTGAGACCAGAAGAGAGATCCTAAAGGGCCTTATGGCCCATGATAAGGGTGCATCTTTTTCCTTAAAGCAGTGGGAATCCATGCACTATGGCAAGGGGGATGGCATGATACGTTTTGCATTTTGAGAAGATGGCTCCCTGTGCAGCATGCAAAACCCGCTGGAAAAAGCCAGAAGGAGGAAATTAAGAAGCCACTGCCACAGTCGAGATAAGACACAAGGAAAGCTGCGACTAAAGGAAGGCAGGGAATGTGGATGGAAACGGATGGACTGATAAGATACTCAGGAGATAAAATCAAGCAAACTTGACGATGGATTGGATACTGGGATGAAGGAAAGGAAAACATTAAGGATGCCTCATAAATCTGTGCCTTGTGTAACAAGATGGTTGGTGCCATCACTCACAGATGGAGAAAATACTAGGAGAAGAGCAGGTGTTCCAGAGGAACACGGGACATCTGTTTTGGCCACACTGCATTTGAGGTGCCTTTGAGACATCTAAGTAGCTGTCAAATACGCGATCAGACTCGAAGGCGTGGAGTTTAGATGAGAGGTCTCGGCTGGGGGTCCAGTATAAAGGTGTTAGTCAATCATCCATCAGAGCTAAGCGAAGCACCGATGCAGATGGGTGGGGCAGTGACAAGGAACAGGGAGTGAGCAGAGACAATGTCTAGGATCAAGCCTTGCGGAACTCCAGCTCCACCGCTTAACAGCTGAAGAATGGAAGTGAGCCGAGAGGGAGCAAGAACTCCAGAATGTTGCGCCACAGTAGAGAATGTGTTTTAAGAAGGTGCAGGTGGGGTGGGAACTGAATAGCTTCGAATGCTACCGTGGGCAATAATACACACCACAAAGGACGAAGACCAGCAGCTCCGTAACTTGCCCCTGTCACAAAGCTTAACAGGAGCTAAGGCAGAACTGGAGCCAGTCCTTCTGCTGCCTAAGGTTGCTCTCTCCCCACTACGTTGTGCTAAAAACAATGAAAATCAAGATGTCGTCTTAAAATAACAGAATTAGCAGATCTGACCTTACTCGAAGTAAAGGTGGTATGTAAAAAAATATAATATTTACCAAAACAAAGGTAAATTGGGTGGAGGTTTTTTTCACTTAACAAGAAGATTCTAAATGATTAACTATAGAAATCCTTTCAATTAGTAAGCTCTGCCTTTTAAAATTATTTCATGAACAAAAATTCCACATACAAACAACTTTTTAGAAAGAGCAAATCACATACACATAATTTTTAAAATCTTCCAGAGCGCTTTCACAACTGTTACTAAAATCCTGGCTTTAACACTGAGAGACAGAGACTCCACTTCTGATTCTGCCCTTGGTGACTATACAACCTTGATCAAGTCATTTAACCCTCTTCACCTGCAGAATGAAGGGGCTGGACAATCTCTAAAGATACCACGTGGGCAATATCCTATCTTACTGCCTGCATAGCAACATCGGGCAGAGTATCATTTCATCCACTCAACAGGTAAGGCAACTAAGGTACACAGAGATTGGATCACACAGCCAGAGCGTAGAAACTGGGGATTTAAATCCAGTTCTCCTAAATCTCAATTCAGGGCTTTCTCTGAGTAATCATTATCAACCATACCATCATTTTTACAGCAAAACCTCATCAGCAAACTTGAAAGACGTCACAGTAGAGGACAGCTACTGTCTTTTCTTACCCAAAATCTATCCCCCATTTCTTCTGATATAACACCTTGAGTTTCCTTTAAGGAACCACCTCTCCTCTCCATGTAGACTGAGTAGAGATGACCTTTGCTGTCACTTTCCACTCTGTACCCTAGGACTGGCTAATCAGTATGTTATAGCTTCAAGGATACCATGAGTGGTTCAGGGCCAAGTACTGGACCTAAACCAGACGCATTATACTCAATTCTATGATTCTTGCTAAAATGACCGGGATTACCTAGTTAGCAAGCAAGCTTGAAGCCGAGGGTAGCAGAATAGATTTGCCTGTAAATAAAACCAACAGAAGCCAGAGATAAAGAGACAGAGTCCCGGTGAGATTGTTTGAGCCCTGGATCCATCCTTGCCCGAAGGCTACTTTCAGTTATCTCAGTCCATAAATGCTCTCTGCTTAAGCCATTTTGGGTTTGGATTTCTGCTATTTGTATATCAAAGAAATCTAATCATACAACGAGCACACTTATCCATCATTACTGGATTCTTACTTCCTTGCTTTTTCAGGGGGAAATTTTCTGGCTAGAAACTCTAACACATACCTACATTTGCTTAGCTTATTATTAAGGGAAACCAGAAGTGAGAGAAATAGGAATAGGGCCAAGTCAAACGTCTTAAGCTTAACTGAGTTTGTCAAAGGTCTGATGATTTTTGCCAACTATTCGCAAAATTAAGACAATAGGCCTAATGTGGCACTGCTCTGCTCAGAAGAAGAGGGATGCCTCCTAGGCACTGGTTTGTATTTTGTTTTGTTTCTTTTGCACTTTTTAAATTGAGGTGCAATTAAAATACAACATTATTTTAGTTTCAGATGTACAGCATCATAATTCAACGTTTGCGTGTATTTCAAAATGATCACCACAGTAAGTCTAGCTAACATCCATCGCCTTACATAGTTAACAAAAAACTGTTTTCTGGTGATGAGAACTTTTAAGATTTACTTTCTTGGCAACTTTACAATATGCAATACAAGTGTTAGCTACAGTCACCATGCTGTACATTACGTCTCCATGACGTATTTAATTTATAACTGGAAGTCTGTACCTTTGACTCCCTTCACCCATTTTGCCCATCTCCCATCTCTGCCATCACCAATGAGCTTGCTTTCTTCTTTTGTTAATATTCCACAAATTACTGAGATCATATGGTATTCATCTTTGTCTGACTTATTTCACTTAGCATAATGTCTTCAAGGTCCATGTTGTTGCAAACAGCAAGATTTCATTCTTTTTAAATGGCTGAATAATATTCCATCGTGTGTGTGTGTATATATATATTACACCACATCTTCTTTATCCATTCATTCACTGATGGACATTTAGCTTGCTTCCATATCTTAACAACGGTAAATAATGCTGTAATGAACACAGCCATGCATATATCCTCTCAAATTAGTGTTTTTATTTTCTTCAGATAAATACCTAGGAGTGGAATTGCTAGGTCATGCAGTAGTTCTATTTTTAATTTTTTGAGGCATCTCCATACTCTTTTCTATAGTGGCTGTATTCTAGGCCACTATTAACTTAAATTGCTTCATTTTCCACCACTTCCCCACATTTAATTAATGTTCTAGGTATAATAAACTACTCAACTGCATTTCACCATCACATTGTGCCCTCTCTCCAGCCTATTTTCTGTCATACCCAAATGCCTTTGATGGGCCTTATGATATCCCCAGCTGAGAATTCATGCTCCCTACTAAAATTATTTTTTCAGCTTCTACACAATCCTCTAAAATGACAAAAATTAAGAATTTGATAAATAAAGGTGTCAAAGTACATCTGCATTTCCTCTGGCTGATATCCTTTTTCCTCCCTATCTGCCTGGTAAAATACTACTCAGCCTTTAAAACTCACTTTCAAGTGTCTTGGATAATATAGAAGGGTAGTTTCCACATATGGCTACCACGGGTTTTGCTGGGATAACAAACGATCCCGTATCTCAGTAGCTTAAAGACAACAAAAGTTAATGTAACTCACATTACGTGTCCAGTGCAGGTCAGAGGAGGTGGGCGCAGATTACTGTAATACAGGAATCTAGGCTAACGAAACTGCCCTTATCTGGGATTGCTGTTGCCAAGGGGTTTGGGAGGTTCTTACACAGAAATTAAATACTCTGGCTTGGAAGCAACACACATGACTTCGGCTTAAAACTCCTTGGCCAGAACATGTCCCATGGCAAACGTTTAGTGCCTAGAAGTGCATAGAACCCAAAATATTTAGTGAACTGCTCCACAGTTGTGCATCAGAATCCCAGGGTCTGGGAATTGCTGAGTTTATCCAATAGTCAGACTATGGGGTAAGGCACAAGGAAAGCAAAAGGAGTAAAGGAAAAAGAGAGAGACAGTACATGCAAGAGTACGAAATTTAAAGATAAATTGATACGTAATCTTTCTTAAGTTATACATTAGTCATCCCAAGAAAAGTTAAGAACTTTATAGGACCTCTTTATACCTACTCTATAATTTTATTTTCAAAAGTAATGACTTATCTATGAGGGATACATCATAAACCTCTCAGCAGTTAGGGTCTCTAAAGATTCTGCACAGACTCTGGGTCCAGGAAGGGTGCCCAGAAACTGAATCTTCACCAAACTTCCCAGGAGATTCTACTGCCCAGCAGCATTCAGGAACCCCAGGGATAAAGGAACGTGTATACACAGGCTGACCTAAATGCCGATCCTAGCTATCATCTTTCTGGAATTTATATCTTCATCTTTAAAAATGAGGAATATAAAATCTACTGTATAGTGTATTGGGACCATTAGATAAGAGGACATGTGTAAAAGCAACCAATGTCTAATGTGAGAGAGGTGGTCAGGAGATGCTGATCTCCTTTCTTGGTAGTCTTGGTGCCCGCAGCGTATCTGAGAACAAGAAGCGCTCAGTAAACTCAGAGAAAGAAAGGGAGGGAAGAAGAGAGGTCAGCTATCCAAAATACTTAAAACCTCAGTGATTCAAACACATCTATTTTAAGTCATCAAATACTTAGAAAACACAGTTTCTAACCAGTGTGCCATGAGCAGTACTAGGTGTTGGAGTTGCATCAATGAATAAGACACCCTCTCTGACTTTAAGAAGATCCCATTCTTCTTTTGCTGGGTACCACTTTGGGAGAAAAAACCCAAATGCTAACAGTAAGGCACAAAAACCACCTCCAAAGTTGTGTTTCCATTTACACATGCCTAGAGGCAATGAGCCTCAACCTGACCATACACACCTAGCATGATAAACAAGAAGAGGCCGAGAATCAATGCCCAAGAATAGCTGGTGGCCTTGTGAGTAACCTCAGTCACCAAGCAGAAATCAATAAGGAGCACAGCCTCATGCAGTCCAAGGCCAGAAAAGGGATTCAGGAATTGAAAGATTTTTCAACAACAAAGGGGCACACAAGGGTTCCCAAGATTTCCCCTCAGATATACATAAATCAGATAATCAAAAATTCCAAGTCTCCAAGCACATCATTAACTAGTTTGACCATGTTTTCTATTATTTCCAACTCTAAGGTGCCTGGGTTAAAGCAGATACTATTTCAATAAAAAGATGATTTCATTCCCTTGGAAAATATGGTAAAACATGCTATTTACATAATACCAGCAGGCCCAGTGGTATGACTTTTCAAAACATACATACGTATATACATGTGTATGTGTGTGTGGACACAAACACACACACACACTCTCTCTTATACCTTCCAGTCAGGAAGAGTTGACATTAACAGTTTCTTATAGTTTTAGTAGACCAGGTTTCCTTTTAGGTTAACATGGCCTGTTTTTCTTTTTCTAGAGGAAAGCCATGGATTTATGATGTTCGACCCTGTACTAAATGAGCTGAAGGAAGATTTATAAAGCAAATAAACAGATTTACAGTTCCTTTCTCAGAGCAGCTAAAAATTATGGAAAAACTCACTGACCTTTTAAGAGGAGAACTTGGTTCAGTCAACCAGAAACTAAGTGCACCCTAAGAGGTTTCCAATTAATCCGTTAATTTAAACCCTTTGTCTTCCTCCAGTAAATATGATGGAGGGGCCTGCCGAATCCCATTCATTCATTTTGAAGTGTAACTACCTGTGGTCATTATAAACAAAATGTCCTATTAGACTACGCACTAAGCATCAATAATGTGGATAATAATTAGAAAATGAGGAAACTGGCGGGATTAGAAAGAGAAGGGAAATGGAGCAGACAGCTAAACGAGAGGAGCCGATTTTGCAGGATAACCTAAGGAGAAAGGAAGGAAGCCGAGGGGAGGACTCCTGGGTCTTGGAGGAAGGGGATGACAGCATGAGAGCAGGAAGGTGATAGGTCCAGGTCTGCTATTCATCTAGGTTCTTCCGTGAAGTTCTCCGTTTGGGAGAAACTAGGAAAGGGATCTAGGAAATCCAGGAGGGCGTTCCTTAACTGTGTGGTCTAGGACTGTGAAATAAAAACTGCCCAAACTGTTTCCTACAGAAGGGATCCAAATTATGCTCCCGGGGCCCACTATAAGAAGAGAAAGTAAAAACAGATAAGACACCTCATTGAGTTCCTCTGATTGTTTCTTCTGGGTTTTTTTGTTGTCGCTGTTGTTGTTTTGTGTTTTTGTCATGGAGACAAATACAGTCTGAGATTAGGGTTGCGGGCATACCATTTATTAACAGAGTAACCTCGGGTAACTCATTTATCCTCTCCAAGCTGTGGTTTTATAAAAATAAAAGTAGTACCTTAGCTTGTAGAGTTGTAAGAATTAAGTGAAATAATGCATGTAAGATGCTAAGCACACCGACTGTCACTGAATAGATGCTGAAGACATGGTAATTGGCAGCAGTGGCAACAGCAGCATCATTATTTGTTTACCGTGGGGCTGAATTCGATCTAATGATGTGGTTTTGTATAAAAACAGCTGGCTTAGGTATAAAAAGATACAGGTTTAATTATAACGTCTCAGCCTCAATTCCCTCTTGCAGAGATAATAGGATTATAGAAGCTAAGCGATCTAACTCTACTACTTAACTAATGGGGTAACCTCAGGCAAGCCACTTGACTTTGCCTAGCCTTAGGTCCTCATCTGTAAAATGAGAATATCAATATTTTTATTAGGGTATAATATGAAAAAGCACGTAATTATATAAAATATATCAATAAATATTAGCAGCAATGATTACTATGATTTATTCATTCGTTGATGCACCCAATCGTTACAACAGATTAGCTTCTACATTCCAGGTGAGGCTTGATGTTAGAAACTTAGCAGTGAAGGAAGCAAAGACCCCTGACCTCTTGGAGTCTACTCTCCATGCTAATAAGAGTGCCTTGTGTCCAGTAAGTATTCAAAAAGCAATTTGAGTATGTTCTAAGAGAGGATCCTAGTTTCTCATCTATGAAATAGTCTTAAAATGACAATCCATATTGTACGGGATTTGATAGAAGATTAAGGAAATAAAATATATTAAAGCACTTGATAAACTACAATGCACTACACAAATATTTGTTATATTTATTCTACTCATACATACACTTAATGGTCACATATTCAGCAATATCAAACCCAAATTTTACCAAATGAGGGAAAAGAAGAGGATGAACCATTTTCTTAAGTATTATTCTGAAAAAAATAGATTCGTGATGCATAGGTTAGACAAATTCCTAATGAGAAAAAACAGATTTTGTAGGAGTTCACATTAAAGAAGATTTCTTAAACTTTTACAACTCACTGGAGTCATAATATGAAATCTTGACATTTGTAATATAAATATCCAGAAATTTCTGGGAATCCCCAGATTTGTAAACATTAGTAGAGCCTATAATTTAGGTAGTAAAACACATTAAGGACCATTTTCCAAAATGTGTTCCACAAAACACTAGTTTCATGGAATAAGAGCTTTCATGTGTTAAGACGATTTCACGTACAAATAAGTTGAACAGATGCTAGGTTAAACACAGTTTTCTAAGGGCTTTTTAAAGCACTGAATGCAATTCTATCTCTGGTATGCAACATGTCTGAAACATATATGAGCAAAGGAATCATTCCCTTCTTAGGACAAGTGGAATAAACTTTACAAATGCTACAGTGAGCACAACTGCGACACTGGGATGATCCCTCCAGGTCAGCAAGAGGGGCTCAATACTCAGTGACCAACGGATAGCCACAAAGCTGGGTGGGGATGTAGAAACCAAACTGCCCGCCTGTCACTAGGTAACCGGTTAAATTCCAGTGCGCCTTGGCCAACTTCTGTATGTCGAGGACATTTATTGTCTATACTAAAATATATTACAAATTATGTTCAAAAGTGAAAAAAAACAACGTGAACACTGTGTGTGTGTGTGTGTGTGTGTGTGTGTGTGTATAGTGTTCAGGCTGAGTTTTTCACTTTCAAATATAATATTCGTAACCACTAACAAGGAAAGTCTACTTTTGAAGCTATACCAGAACTAATTACATAAGTGGTGGATTTCAATTGCATCCTCAGGCGAGGCCCAGCTCTTAACAAAGGATTGGGGAAGAAGGCAGGCAATGCACTGAGATATATCCAAGAAGACTCAAAGAAGCCCCTAATTTTGATCACGTATGGGAACAGCATTAGTGAATAATAGTAGATAATCATTCACTACTAATGAGTTGCAACTCATAGAAAAGGCTTTGGAAAAAAATCCACTTTGTGGAAGTACACTGAGATATTGGGAACAGAAAAAGTACTAAAACCACTTATCTTTTTGAAAGGTAAGCATTTCAAACTTCACATTAAACAGATTCCCTTTGACTGCCTACACCCCAGACCAATAAAACCTGGACGTGAGAGAAATTGCCCAGTCTCCTATGGATTTGCAGAAGAGTAGCCCAGGAAGGGAGAGCTAACTAAAGATCCCCAAGCATCCTAAGAATCGCTATTTATCACAGCTTGTCTGCAATTGAGAAAGGATGCTCTGTTTACCCTGCCCACCATAAAATGCTGTGCTGGTGTGTCAGAAATATAATATTACTTCTGTGTAAAAAATTTGACACAGACTAGAACTGGAGAAAATGGACACCTGGGCAGATGTGTCTCGGCAAATTAAAAAAAAAAAAAGTGTAACAGGAATCAACTGGAGTTATTTTTCCTCTGGATAATGCCATCGGGCTATGCATTACTTTTTGTGTCAGGAAGACCCTAGATTAAGTCCTGTCTCTGTCATTTACTACAGAGCAGTGATGTGTGATGTTGGGTTTCTTTATTAACCAAGTAGAGTCAGTTCGGATTAAATAATATAACAAGTATAAAGACCTGCCTAGCACAAATGCTAAGCTTTTCTAGACAAAGGAAAACTATCAAATACTTGAGAGGGTTCCATTTCCTACCACCAATCGTTCACTTATTCAATAAATACTTAACTGAGTAGACACTCTCTTCCAGACACTGTCCTAGGCGCTAGGGATACAGCAGTGAACAAAACAAGCAACAGTTCCAGCCCCCATGAACCTTACATGGTGAATGCCCATTTCCCTTCTTTCTTCCCAACCCTAAACGAATAGATTTATTACCTTGTCAGTCAAATGCAAAACCTAAGTTTGCACAATGCTAGAGGCGTTGACAGGTAAACTCTAATCTACCTGCTACACCAAATTCCTTTCGTTTGGCTCAGAAAAGTTCCCATTAGATTTTTGAGGAGCCAGGTGTCAACAACAAAAGACAAAGTTCAGCATTTCAGCAGCAGCAAGAAAAGTGATAAATAGCCAGAAGTGAATGGGAAGAAGTCCCTGAATCTCTGCCGCAGCTCCTCAGAAGCTGTTAGCTAGCACTGGGCTTTCTGCAAATCTTTTCAATACTATAAAAGGAGGGGAAGGCTCCTGTAAAGATGTGCAAGCTACAATTGGAACACGTGTCAAGGTCGCTTTTTCCACTTTAAAACTGGCAAAGAAATTAACAAGACTTCTCTATGAGCTGCTAAACACCTTCACGGAAAGACGCCATAGAGCCCTGAAGTTTATTCATGGGGAATCATGACTCCATTTATTCATCGGTTCATTCAGAAAGTATTCCCTGTATATTTAGCATGTTCCAGCCCTAGGCTGGGTCTTGGGGATACAAAGACGAGTCAGACATAGCCCTGAACTTTGAATAGCTCTTTACCTAGAAAATATGTTAAAAAGTAATTAAGAGGGGTGGGCTCTTCCTCTTTTCTTTTCCTCAGCATTCACCATCCCTTTTCCTCTTCTACTCCCCATCCAAATTTTGAAGTGTACTTCTGCAATAAAGTTTATTGTTTAAAAAAAAAAAGTAATTAACATCCTGTGTGACAGGCACTCTAATACAAGTCTGAACAAAACACTACCAGAGCCCAGAGGAGGAAGCCACTAAGTCAGCCCTTAGAGTTTGCCGTGCTGTAGATGAAGCAGCCAGAGAACTGATTCTAATTCCACTTTTCAGATAATATCCAATCTACCCTTCACATCCACTCCATCAACCAATCCTGCCAGTTTCCCCTCCTGCCCTTTCTTCCACCTCCACGTCCACCACGACACCTTGCCTAGATGACTCCAACAGACTGACAACTGGAGTCCCTGCCTTGCTGTTATATTCCGTCCCCCACTGCAGACAGAATGATTTTTCAAAATACACATCAGATCTTATCACATCTTTCTTAAACCCTTCAGCAACTTCCCATTGTTCAGTGTGGACCCTGAACTTCACAGGCTTACAGGATGCCTCCCTCTGCACTCACCACTCTCCAACTCCCACCTCTCTTGTACCTCCAGATCTTGAAAGATGTTGTTCCTCCCAACTCTCACACTGATCTCCTTCTTACCCTCCCTCTGGTTTCACTAACTGAATCTCATCCTAGTGTCTCTGCTTGAATGTCCCATAGCATCCCCTACTTACCTTCCCAGTCAATCCCAACCTTGCAAAACCCCTCTCTTACGGCATCTTTCCTGGTAGTTACAGGAATTAGACCTCCTCTTCCTTACTACTCACTGACGCATATCTTGAACCATAGATTGTAAGACTGAATTATGTCTAACTGAGCATTTACCACACATAAACGTAACATTTAACTAAAATCCAATTTTGTACTAGATCTTACCTTAGACCTTTTTGCTCACTTGAGTTCCTATAACAATTCTTAAAAGAGACTAATAAGGTAAAAATTGGCACACTAATTTTACAAAGTGGAATGGAAAATGATGAAGTTCCCTGCTTATGTTCACAAAAATAATGGTAAAGCCAGGATTTCTAATTCAAGTGCACTTAATCTGAGTCAAATCTTTCTATTATCCCCCTGCTATTCTTCCCTAATTATTCTGAGTGTACAATTCTTGTTTTCCCAGGCAAGCTTCATAACAAAGCAGAAGCCACAGTAGGCATTATACCAGCCATAATACCAAGGGCACAATTAAAACTCATTGATTTGAATTCTTCTCCGTCCTGTCTAGATATTAGGCATCTTGGAGATAGCCAAGAGGTATATAGATATATATATATTTTTTTAATGTTTTACTTTCTTTTTTTTCCTTTTTTCAACATCTCCATTGGAGTATAATTGCTCTACGATGGTGTGCCAGCCTCCGCTCCATAACAAAGCAAACAAGAGGTATATATTTTTTAAACAACCAAAAATGTTTAAGTCTACTAAATTCCCATTTCCATTTAAAGCTCTAAAACTTTGACTTGTCCCTGGAAAGTGAGCAGGGATTTTTTTCCCCTTCCTTTCTTTTTTGCTACATAAAAATGCTAAGGACTGTACACAACATAATATATGCATAATGTCTTTCAAGGAGACACTCTGAAGTCTTAAATTACTGCACAGTAAGCCAAAGGTGAAAGTACATCATCGGAAAATAATCTAAGACCATCCTTGCAGGCTTTGCCTCTGTGTACCATCCAGCCCCTCTGATAGAGTCACCAAAGAGCACAGCAAGGAAGATTCCCCTGGGAAAACGCCAGACACTAGGGCACCCAGCTCTCAGAAGGAAGTCATGGTCAAGAATCAGATGGAACATGTCTGCGAGGATTTGAGGAAAGACACCAAGCAAGGCCAGACAAGCTTATTTCTTTGATTTAATGATGCTTTATTTCCTCGGCATCCATTGTGGCCAAGTCTGAGAACCCATGCAGACACCACTATGGAAGCACTGTTACCTAACCTGGCTCTCTGCCCCCAGCATCTCCCCAGCCAGCGTTGCCTCCATGTGGCTATGAGATTGACTTTCCTAACGTATCAATTCAGTAATGTCCTCCCCACCTCTGATCCCCCACTAAATTCTCTGTGGCCTACAGCGGTGATCTCTGCTTTTAATCATGTATCTTCACTGATACCAGTTTGGGACATGTACCTCCTATATGAAAATATTTATTTAATAAAATACATATATGTGTTATTATACTAATATATGATGTACATTATAAAACTTATACCAAAATAGAAATTTAAAGGATGAGATGAAAATAAACTTAAATGAAAGTTCTAATGTTTTTTCCATACCCCAATGGATCCAATTTCTCACCTGCTGTTATGTCTGCATCCTACATGCGTGTACACTGGCCTACAGAATAAAACTCAGACTCCTTTGCATGCTTACAATGTTTTTCACCATCTGACCACCAGCCATATCTCCATTCTCATGTAGATTTATACATAAAAGGAGATTTATTATAGGTATTGGCTCAATACCTCATAGAGACATTGTAACACATATGTTATGTTATGGATGTTTAGCTGTCCCACAATAGGCCATCTACAAACTGGAGAACCAGGAGAGTGGGTGGTATAACTGAGTCCAGGTCCAAAGGCATGTACACCAGGAGGCTGCTGTTACAAGTCCTGGAGTCTGAAGGCCTGAGAACCAGGAGTTCTACTGTCCCAGGGCAGAAAAGGATGGATGTCCTAGCTCAAGGGAAAGAAGGAATCTATCCTTCTTTTGCTCTTTTGTGCTATCCGGGACCTCAATGAATTAGATGACTCCTGCCCATATTGGTAAGGGGAGTCAAATGTTAATCTCTTCCAGAAACACCCCCATAGACACACTCAGAAACCACGTTTTACCAGCTGTCTGGCCTTCCCTTAGCACAGCCAAATTAACACATAAAGTTAACCATCACAGTTAGATATATAATCTGTGTGTGTGTGTGTATGTGTGTGCATGCACACGCGTGTGTGTGTGTAAGTATATCTCAACCCTAAATACCTGAAGGCTAAGTTCTAGTCCAAGCACTGCCAAAGGTGAAAATATTTATTGTTACTATAACGATGAATAATTACATAATGTATAAATATGTAATTATCATCATCAGTAAGTTACAGTACAGAGCTACACTGCTCTAGCGTTTACAAAATATTGAATACTTCCACATTCAACACCTTATTTAACCTGCACAAGCAACCAGTACTATTTAGAAGATGTTTAAAAGTCCTGTTTGGACCATGAGAAAATCAAAATACAAAAGAACTGGGTGACTTTCCAAGATCACCCAGATGGTAAGAGGTAGAGCCAGGATCACTCAAGATCTCCGCATCCTTAGTTCATGTTCTTTCACTATATCACTGCCCTGGGAGTTGTCAAGAAAAAAAAAAAAAAAAAAATGGAGTCAAGGAAAATTCTGCAAAGCAGGAATATTTGAGGATAGCTGACTACCAAGGCAAACGCTGAGGCACGGACAACCTGCTTAGCTCTCCTGCCAAGATCTCTCTCTCCCACATTCAAGTGACTTTAATTTTTCACTTTCTTTTGCTGTGCTACTTGAAATTTAACAGTTTGGGGGTTTTCTTAATTAACAGGTATCCTCTTTTAAGAATACATTTACCTCTGGGAATGTTATACGGATACCAATCATTTACAAATGTGTGTAAACTTGTTTCATGAATTGTTTTCCTCCTAGCATAAACCTCAGAACTGTAGCACATGAGAAGCTGTAAATTTTGTTTGGAAGGAAGAAGTGATGCGTCACTACGGGACATGAGATGTATGGGGATAGAGCAATTGCAGATGAGGTGATACAGTGAAGGCCATGGGGAAGCCTGGAGATAACACAAACAAGAAAGGGGAAGCAAGATAGTGAAATCCTATCTGGTTTCCACGTGAGCAAGTTTTCCCACAATCAGTTGAAACCAGAGGTACATGTGGGGGGATTCAGGAAATAAACAAAAAGTAAGAGGCATAAAATTAATGGAGGAGATTTTTTTTAATCACTTAGTAACTGTGGCAAAACTGGAAAACTACTGACCTAAACAGATTCTTTTTCTTCCTAGGCACACAGCTGGACATTTACCAGCCTCTCCTGCAGTTAGGTAAGGCCAGTCACTAAGTTTGAGACAAGTGGAATGTGGCCAGGACTGGTCCATAAAAACCTCCCGGCCATCGCCTTCCATTCCCTTTCCCCTACCATGGAAACCTGGGAAGCCACGCTGCACATGGCGGAGCCAGAGAGAGAAGGAGCCTGGGTCCCTGAATCACAGCTTTGAGAAAAGCCACCTGCCAACCAGAAGCATCCATTTCAAAGCCTATATGAATAGAAACAAAAGCTTCTATTTTGTTGAATCCCAGAGAATGTTTTTTTTTCTATAAGCAACTAACTAAAACAATTTTTTTAATGATGCTCTTCTTATCAAAATTAAGAAAGAGCTACAATTTCTCTCTTGCTATGTGGTGAAGAAAGTCAATCTACAGCAGATAATGGAAGTGCAGTTTACATGGAATGAAGTGAGCAGACAGCGTCAGAACATCACATGAGTGGGGTATTAGCAAAGAAAAGAGCAGAATCAGCCCCCAAAATACAGATTCTAAGTGGCAGCCCTGATCAACACTAACACGGCAAACTGGACTCAAGAAAGCAGTGTCAGATACAGAAAGGCACGAATCGGGGAGAGACTTTCATTCATTCATTTATTCTTTAAACTGTTTGGTGCACCCATCACATCCTAAGCACTTTTCTAGTGCTGGAGATACAGGGAATAAAATAAAGTCACTGCCTTCCTGCAGCTTTTATTCTAAAGGGAAAAGTCAGATCATAAACCTTTAAACAGGAAAACACAAACAAGAAAACAATTTTAGGGCTTCCCTGGTGGCGCAGTGGTTGAGAGTCCGCCTGCCGATGCCAGGGACACGGGTTCGTGCCCTGGTCCGGGAAGATCCCACATGGCACGGAGCGGCTGGGTCCGTGAGCCATGGCCGCTGAGCCTGCGCGTCCGGCGCCTGTGCTCCGCAACGGGAGAGGCCACAGCAGTGAGAGGCTCGCGTACCGCAAAAAAAAAAGAAAACAATTTTAGAAAGTGCTATGAAGAAAATAAAATAATTAAATAAAATGAAAATGGTATAGAGGAGCTGAGGGTAGGAACAGAGCTAATTATGTGAGGGTAGTTAGGGGAGACCTTTCTAAAGAGTGACATTTGAGCTACAACTTAAATGATGACTGGAAAGGGGATTTGCAAAGATCTAGGTGAAGGGCATCCTAGGGCCAAGTAAGAACTATTGCACAAGCCTATTGGAGGAATACAAGGAGTTAGAGCCTGATGGGAGAAGAGAGAACACAGGAAAGAGTGGTACGAGACGAACACAGAGGAGTAGGCAGGGTCCAGTTCACACAGTGCCTTACACAGGACCAATCCTGGACATTATTCTAAGATGCATGGAAGCCATCAGATGATTTCAAACAGAAGAGTGGCATAATATGACTTATCATTTTAAGAGCTCACCCTGATCGATGTTTGGAGAATGGATTATGGGGGGCAAGAGTGGACACCATTGCAATCACAAGCCATGAGATAAAGGAGGCTTGGACTAGAGGCGGAGCAAGACACGGGTCAATTCGTGATTCATTTTCTAAGTAAAACTACCAAGACTTCCTGATGTAGCAGATGTTGTGGGTGAAGGCAGCATGGAATTGATGATGACTTCTCCATCTAGTGACCTCAGCAACAGGATGGATGAAAGTGGCATTAACTGAGATCGGGAGAAAAGTATTTGGGTTGGCCAAAAAGATCATTCGGGTTTTTTCCGTAACATTCTACTGAAAAGCCCGAAAGAACTTTTGACCAACCCAATACATGGTCCTCTGCTCCCAGAACCGTGGAACTCCAGAGAGCTCTGTAGTACAGTAGTTCAGCTACATGATGAGTTCGCTTGGCTTCTATGTGCTAGCTTAGAAAACGCATCAACACTCAGGACATTTTTATCATGAAGAAATAACTAAAAATTCCAAATATCTTATAAATGATGTTTCAAAACATGGCTAAATTGAAAAACAACAACAAAAAAGACAAGTGCTACTTTAACCTCTAGTCCTGACCACTGCCCCAGTTGCTTTGACTGGGGCTCCTTCCTAAGTAAAGAGCTGAAAAAATAACCCCGTGGTTCAACCCAAGTGCAATAACCAAGATTTGGATTTGGGCTATATTTTTTGCTGTTTTAATTCCAAAAAGAAAGTTATAGGGAAAAAAAAAAAGAAAGTTACAGGGATGGGGGTGGGGGATGTCATTAAGAAGAGGCAAGAGTTTAAGTAGGTGGAAGAGCAAGAGTAGATGCTTTTGTAAAGCAGCCTTGGGAATAAAGAAGCAGAGGCAAAGAAAAGCCAGGCCCAGGAAGAAAGCTCAGCTCTATCTCCTGCTAGGAGGAAAGGGGCAAGTGGGTTATCACACGCAAAGCAATGGCTAGAGATCTCTGTGTCCTGGGAAGGCTGACGGGGGAGGTGGGGGAGGTGGGGGAGGTGAGGGCGGTGGTGGCAGTGAGACTGTTGCCAGATATCTGAATACCAGAAGATCTCTCCATTAGTCATGCAGGCTAAATAAGAAAGGGGAAAAAAGGATACCCCGAGGTATTCTTATCTCAAACATTCTGAACCCCTGGAAATAAGTTTGAGCGGGAGCTTAGAGTTAAGCTTTTACTAACATGAATAATCCAAAAGAGGCTTTTGATCCCTGTGCTGTCCAAAGCAGGAGACTGAAGCCCAGATTTGAGCATAAACTAGGCTACATGGATCATGAGGCGTGTGCATTTTATAAAATTTCACAACAAGGGTTACCTAATTAACCCTTGGAGAATTAGAAGCATAACTAAGCATACTCACCATTTTCCCATTCATTCTCTTCATCAGGAATTCACAGGGGCTTGTTTCTGTGGCAGTGCACTCACTCTAGCCACCGCATCCAAAAAATATCTACTCCCTTAGTTCTTCTGAATCTTCTTTCTGCTTGAACTCTGACCTTTCTGCCACTTTCCCAGCCTCTTAACACTCTAAGGGTCAGACCCTTTGTCATCACTGCCCGTCATGCGAAAGAAGTTATAAATCACCTTGCTAATCAGTTGCTGTGTTTCAGACATCTCAGCAGTTTTGTTACGTGACATTATTAAATTCAAACCAATAAAACTCATTTTGTTCCACAACATATTATCCTTGAATTCAGCTCCACTTGTGTTTCTCCAAGGAAGGAATAGCTTCATCTTTATAAATTATTATACTTGGTACCTCACTGCTAAAAATATGCTCTTGGCAGAGCTGATAAAACCTGGTCCTTCCTACTGAGAACACTCTCCCCCTGCTACCTTCCAATTCTCCCAAAAGATGCAGACATGAGAAGCCCACTTGCTCAAAGTACTGGTCTCAATGAGTACACATCTTCCAATTCCAAGAAAGATCCTCGTAAACATTGATATAAGTTGATGACGATAACTGTTGTGACCCACTAAATCACTAGTAAATACCAGACAATTTGCTAAATTTTTGACCTGCATTGTCTCATCATCATCTTAATTGGGAAATCCAATTTCCCACATTGGAATTGGCCATAATAAAGCACTGGTTTACAACCTGCGGTCTGCAAAATATCTATTACCTGGCAGCAGGGCCAGAGCAGACTATTAATGATCCATACAATTCATACTTTTTCTAGTAACTCTCAATGCTTGCTCCATAAAAAATTACTTTCAGTCATGAGCACTGAGTTGGAGGTATCCTTCTGAAACTACAAGATGTGGGTCAACTAATTCAGGCAGGTGTACCAATAGGCTTAGGCTAAGTCACACAAAGGTAACAGGTAATTTCACCCTCCAAAGTTTCAGTGATTTACACAATTATTTCTCACTCAATGCCACGTGTTCATCACCTGTCAGCTGTCACACAGCTCTATGCAGACTTCATTCTTGAACCCTAGCTAAAGGAGAGACCCTGCTCTGGAACAATGCAGGTTTATGAGAAAGAGGTGGAACCCTGTAATAGCTCTTAGATCTTCTGCTATGAAATGGTACACATCTCACATCCATTCAGATTTCATTAGATGAAGGAGATAGCAAATATTTTAAAAAATACCACAGTGGAACAGGGTGGGGGATGGGAAGGAAGGGAGCAGCATAAGTCAGGGCATAAAGCCCTGGAGGGGAAATGAGTTGAGTATTACCTTTACTTCATTTCTTTGAGTCTTTCTGTCCGCACTTGCAAAATGGAGTTCATGTGGCCAACGTTACCATTTTCCTCAGGGATTTACTGAAGGCTCAAAGAGTACAATATATATAAAAGGAGTCTGAAAAATTCAGAGCACTCTGTAAGTAGGAGGCATTATTTAACGCTACTTGTACTACTCTCTATGCCTGGCAGATTGCATGTATACACGCATCACACTGTTCTTTATTCTTCAACGTAACTGTTTACTACAGGAAGAAAAAGTTTATAGGCTCTATGTAGACTCCAAATTCAATAAGATCATGAATAGACCCCAACTGCTGTACTTTCCTCAGATACTACCTCTAATTGAAGCTAATGAATCAGAAACCACTTAAGACCAATCCATTGAAGATGTCATCCCAAAGGTAAAAAAGTATCAGTAGACCAGATTCATAAAACACCAAAGTCCAATTACAGCAATTCTCAAAATGGGGAACGTTCCTGCTCGAGTCAGACGAGGCAAAATGAAACGAACTCCCGTGAATTGTATCATAGCTGACAAAGGGTCTTATTATCTTCTATTGATTGGCCAGGAGTTCCCATATCTTCTCTATGGCAATTTCTACGGCAGTCTCTGCAGAGCAGGAGTCCCTAATACACTATATCTCTGCTACTACCTTAGGAAGTTAAGAAAATTGAAAGTCTTTTGTGCTTCTTTTTCCACTGAAAGCCTGAATAGGTTTTTCAAGTTAGCCTGGACAATGTGTGTAATATTTTGTTTTAATTTGCAAGCCAGTCGTGTTCATCGTAGTTTGTAAAATATGGGTCATTTTCACTCCACTTACTCAGGGAAAAAAATAACTTGCATGAAACAGTTCATAAGTTATCTACTCCTCTCTATGCTATAGTGAAACAATGAACTCAGCCTCTGAGAGTCTCTAGTACCCAGGCAGGCATGTGGTGAGCAACCCAGAGGAAAATTCTGAAGACAGAGCTGGGTAAATGGCCATAAGCTAAATTTTACCAAAAAAGAATGTAGTATACATAGCTTTCTGCCCACCCAAAACCACCCATACACCTGCCTCCTATTGCTACAACTCTAATTAGTTCAGACAAAGGGCAAAGATCATTTAGTCCCAGGGAAGGCAAACCCCCTATTCCAAATCCCGGGGTTGGACACAATTAGCCCAAACCAATGACAGTCATCTCACTGGTCTCAGGGTGGAGAGGATGTAATCCTGGTCTGAAAAATAAGCAGAAGATTTCTGCATGGAGAGAGAGGCAAGGAGGTTACAAAGGACCTTCTAAGAAGGACTTTCTTCAAGCTTAAAAACACAGAACCTGAGAGGGCAGACAGCAGAAGCAAGAAAAACTACAATTCTGCAGCCTGTGGAAGGAAAACCACATGCACAAAAAGATAGACAAAATGAAAAGGCAGAGGACTATGTACCAGATGAAGCAACAAGATAAAACCCCAGAAAAACAACTAAATGAAGTGGAGGTAGGCAACCTTCCAGAAAAAGAATTCAGAATAATGACAGTGAAGATGATCCAGGACCTTGCAAAAAGAATGGAGGCAAAGATCGAGAAGATGTAAGAAATGTTTAACAAAAACCTAGAAGAATTAAAGAACAAACACCTAGAAGAATTAAAGAACAAACAAACAGAGATGAACAATACAATAACTGAAATGAAAACTACACTAGAAGGAATCAATAGCAGAATAACTGAGGCAGAAGAACAGATAAGTGACCTGGAAGACAGAATGGTGGAATTCACTGCTATGGAACAGAATAGAGAAAAAAGAATGAAAAGAAATGAAGACAGCCTAAGACACCTCTAGGACAACATTAAACACAATAACATTCACATTATAGGGGTCCCAGAAGGAGAAGAGAGAGAGAAATGTCCTGAGAAAATATTTGAAGAGATTATAGTTGAAAGCTTCCCTAACACGAGAAAGGAAATAGCCACCCAAGTCCAAGAAGTGCAGAGAGTGCCAGGCAGGATAAACCCAAGGAAAAACACACCGAGACACAGAATAATCAAACTGGCAAAAATTAGAGACAAAGAAAAATTATTAAAAACAGCAAGGGAAAAATGACAAATAACATAGAAGGGAACTCCCATAAGGTTAACAGCTGATTTCTCAGCAGAAATTTTACAAGCCAGAATGGAGTGGCATGATATATTTAAAGTGATGAAAGGGAAGAACCTACAACCAAGATTACTCTACCCGGCAAGGATCTCATTCAGATTCAACAGAGAAATCAAAAGCTTTACAGACAAGCAAAAGCTAAGAGAATTCAGCACCACCAAACCAGCTCTACAACAAATGCTAAAGGTCCTTCTCTAAGTGGGAAACACAGGAGAAGAAAAGGACCTACAAAAACAAACACAAAACAATTAAGAAAATGGAAATAGGAACATACATATTGATAATTACCTTAAATGTGAATGGATTAAATGCTCCAAGCAGAAGACACAGGCTCGCTGAATGGATACAAAAATAAGACCCATATACATGCTATCTACAAGGGAACCACTTCAGACCTAGGGACACAGACAGCCTCAAAGTGAGGGGATGGAAAAAGATATTCCATGCAAATGGAAATCAAAAGAGAGCTGGACTAGCAATACTCATCAGATAAAATAGACTTTAAAAGAACGAATGTTACAAGAGACAAGAAAAGACACTACATAATGACCGAGGGATCAATCCAAGAACAAGATGTAACAATTCTAAATATATATGCACCCAACATAGGAACACCTCAATACATAAGGCAAATGCTAACAGGTATAAAAGAGGAAATTGACAGTAACACAGTAATAGTGGGGGATTCTAACACCTCACTTACACCAATGGACAGATCATCCAGACAGAAAATTAATAAGGAAACACAAGCTTTAAATGACACAATAGGCCAGATAGATTTCATTGATATTTATAGGACATTCCATCCAAAAACAGGAGATCACACTTTCTTCTCAAATGCACATGGAACATTCTCCAGGATAGATCACATCTTGGGTACAAATCAGGCCTCAGTAAATTTAAGAAAACTGAAATCATATCAAGCATCTTTTCTAACCACAACGCTATGAGATTAGAAATGAATTACAGGGGGGGCTTCCCTGGTGGCACAGTGGTTGGGGGTCCACCTGCCAATGCAGGGGGCACGGGTTCATGCCCCACTCAAGGAAGATCCCACATGCCGCGGAGCAGCTGGACCCGTGAGCCATGGCTGCAGAGCCTGCGCATCCGGAGCCTGTGCTCCACGGCAGGAAAGGCCACAACAGTGAGAGGACCGCGTACCGCAGGAAAAAAAAAAATGAATTACAGGGAAAAAACAGAAAAAACACAAACACATGGAGGCTAAACAATACATTACTAAATAAACAAGAGATCTCTGAAGAAATAAAAGAGGAAATCAAAAAATACCCAGAGGCAAATGACAATGAAAACACAACGATCCAAACCTATGGGATGCAGCAAAAGCAGTTCTAAGAGGGAAGTTTATACCTATACAAGCCTACCTCAAGAAACAAGAAAAATCTCAAATAAACAATCTAACCTTACACCTAAATGAACTAGAGAAAGAACAAACAAAACCCAAAGTTAGTAGAAGGAAAGAAATCATAAAGATCAGAGCAGAAATAAATGAAATAGAAACAAAGAAAACAATAGCAAAGATCAATAAAACTAAAAGCTGGTTCTTTGAGAAGGTAAACAAAATTGATAAACCATTAGCCAGACTCATCAAGAAAAAGGAGAGGACTCAAATCAATAAAATTAGAAATGAAAAAGGAGAAGTTAGACATACACCACAGAAACAGAAAGCATCCTAAGAGACTACTACAAGCAACTCTATGCCAATAAAATGGACAACCTGGAAGAAATGGACAAATTCTTAGAAAGGTATAACTTTCCAAGACTGAACCAGGAAGAAATAGAAAATATGAACAGACCAATCACAAGTCATGAAATTGAAACTGTGATTAAAATTATTCCAACAAACAAAAGTCCAGGATCAGATGGCTTCACAGGTGAATTCTATCAAACATTTAGAGAAGAGCTAACAGCTATCCTTCTCAAACTCTTCCAAAAAATTGCAGCGGAAGGAACACTCCCAAACTCATTCTACAATGCCACCATCACCCTGATACCAAAAGCAGACAAAGATACTACAAAATAAGAAAATTACAGACCAATATTACTGATGAATGTAGATGCAAAAATCCTCAACAAAATACTAGCAAACAGAATCCAAAAACACATTAAAAGGATCATACACCATCATCAAGTGGAATTTATCCCGGGGATGCAAGGATTCTTCAATATATGCAAATCAATCAATGTCATACACCATATTAACAAATTGAAGAATAAAAACCATATGATCATCACCAAAAAAAAAAAAAACACACAAACACAGAACCTCACACAGAGAAGATTTTTAACCCCTGCCCCTTCCTTCCTTCTTTGGGTTGCTGGTATGAGGACACCATGTCTGGGGCTATGGCAGCCACCACGCAACCACAGGAAAAGCCCAAGTGTGCTGAAGATGGCTGAATGAAAAGAGAGGAGGGTGTTTGCTCTAAATGTTGATATTCACTCTACTTGGTTCTCAGTGCCTCCCATCCAGATGCCCAGTATGTGACCCCTGTTTTAGTCCCTGAGTTCTATTCTTAGACTGTAAATGGGCTCTAATGTTTAGTCATTTCTCCTTCTCTTTATGAACATGCCCTCTGGAATTGTGGAATGTCCCCATGATCACAGAAAAATGACTAAAGCCCGAGGACATTACCATGACTCAAGGTGGTACCACAGTATACACTGACCCAAGGCCCCGTGCACACGAGTTGAGAAGCATGTTCAAGGAAACAGGGATTCAGACCTAAAATCGCTCAACCTCAACATAATCAATAAAATAAGGCCTCACACACAAAGGGTAGGCATAATACCACAAATGGTACCTCATAAAATTGATTCTATGTAACAAAAAATGAGGAGAGAATCAAAGAGTCCCAAAACAGCATTTGTACCAGCAATTTCCTCCCAGGTTCTGCCAGGTCTCAATAGCTAATGGGAGCCAGGAATGGTGGGTGCACTGCTTCCAATAGACAACTAAAACACCTGCCAATGGTAGAATCAAGATTCAAATTATTTTGAGGTTCCTTCTATCATTTTTTATAATTGTTCATAGTCTCTCCCAACATATAGCAGAAGGTAAGAAAACAAATTTTTTAGACCACTACCTGGCTTGTGGGATATTTTCATGATAAATGGAGAGGAAAATGTTCACATTTTTTCATTTTAAAATTACAGTAATTTTCTGACAAAAAATACAAAATAGCATAAGATACAAAAAATAAATGTTAATGTGAAGTATTGAAATTAATAGTCCTCTTCCTCAAAATTGACAAATATGTAACATGATGTTAATGGATAGATGAAAAGGTTCATAACTAAAGGGCAACTTCACCCTCCCAGGTGGCATGTCTCCCAAATCAAGTTCAAATCTATACAGGTAAGCAAAAGGAAAAAAAAGTGTGTGTGTCGGGGGTTAACTATTAGTTAGACTTATATTGCTAATGAGAACCAAAGCAGTAATAAAGAAATTCTTCCAGAAGAAATGAAAAACAGAGGCTTCCTACCAGGTTCCAAACACTAACAGTAATTAGAAACATTTCCTTAACAACTGAAGAGGTCTTTAGTCAAAGCCAAAAAGTTAAGCAGGGGTCAACAACATAAAACAGAAGAATGGAAAGGAATTTACCATTATTGTCATCAACTGTCTTTACCTTGACAATACCTGACCCACCTGAGAACCAAATCAAGTAGGAGGAGAGTGACCAAGATTTTGCAGCATTTATTCCAGTCAAGACATCTACCTTCCTAATTAACAGAACACCAAGGTCCAATATACTAGTAAAGATGACAGGAATAATTAGGTCCAACCAGGATGGAAAAACAGCCTAGCCATCACTTTGCCTATAAGAATTTCTCTAAACTGATGGGAGAGAGCCAGTGAGCACTGGAGAAATGGATGGGCTCAGATTTTAGGGCACTGTACATGTAAATCCAAGGTCATAACTAATCCCTGATCCTCTGGTATATTAAAGGAACAGGAGTATGCAATGCTTGCCCCCAGCGTGCTGAGCATGGAAAGAGGGGTTCACATAAGACAGAGGAGTTGCTCTGCTCTATAAAGTAGAAAAGGGGGGGTCACTGAAGCTTGAGGCCACCAACCTACTATACCAATCCATGTGCCAAAGTTATGAGTCCATCCGTCACTGGGACTTTTAGTAGAGTTTGGGAATTAGCAACACATGAATCAGTCATTAGGCAACGCAACTGAAAAAAAACGCTGCCCTTGGCAGGTGAAGATGATGCCAATTGGGTATAAGCTAATATCAAAGCATCCATTCAAAAAGAGGATCTACCATGTAACATTTAACTGAAATTGAAGAAGACAATATACCCAAATAAGACAACATAAAACGAGGTGTTTATGGTTTTGCTGGTGATTGAAAGGTCTTGCTTTTACATGCTACTAAGCAGCCTGGATAAGTCAGAAGAAGAGAATATCCTAGATTGTTGGTATAATTTTTTATAGGATCCCATAGGACCAGAACCAAGTGAAGGCTTTCATTCTTCAACCACGTCTACCAAGAATATATTTCTCACAAGTTGACTTTATTCAATAGTTCACTTACCTTCACAGTAGGCAGAGTCTCCCTGGACAGAGATGTAACCATTCTTACACTCACAAGTAGCTTTGGTATTCCAGTTTTTGCACTCTGAGTTTTCACCACATTTAGGTCCTTCAGCACAAAAGTTATGACCTAGAAGAAGCAAATAAAATTTTACATCAGGAAAGAAAAGAATAAAAGACTTCCAAATAATAAAGCATGAGACATTTTTATTATATGTCAGCATACATGAGAACACGCCTTGGCAATATGCAAAGGTAAGCTGGCAAGGGGGTAGAAGAGTAGGACTAGGAAACTTTGGACCATCCCATGCTTCACATTTTTTCCCCCTAATATACAAACTTGCTAAAGTTGTTCCTTCTTGAAGGCTTTTATCCATGTTGATCCTGAATCTTCTTTCTACTGCCTTCTTATATGACTTGTCTTTCTATAATTGTTTTATTGCAAAATTTATGATACATAAGAGATATATAAAATGAATATATATGAATATATAAATTAAATGAATACAATATTATCAGTACCCCTTTATTACAGGTCCCCAATGAATCCTCCTCCCAGCCATCAGACAACTCTCTTAATTTGTGTGTTAATCACTCCCTTACATATTTTTATAGTTTTACCATACATAGGTATGTATTTCAAAATTATAGATTATTTAGTTTTGCCCATTTTGAACTTCACATGTGAAATCATACTGTAATATCTTCCATGGTGGTTTTTTTTCTATTCATCCATGTTAATGCCTATAGCTATCTTTCATTTATTTGTCAATGGTGTATAATATTCCATAGCATGAATATTCCAAAATTTATCCATTATACTACACATTGACATTTGAGTTATTTGCAGGTTTGGAATTACAAACAATGCTGCAAGAAATGTTCTTGAACATGCTTCCTGAGGCATACTTTTTTAACCGCATGTTTAACATTTCTTTGCCCAAGAGTCTTCTTGAATCTCAGACATTCCTTCTAGGATGGTTATTTTTCTTAATGTATCCTTTACAAGTTCCTTTAATGAAGATATTTTGATAGTAACTGTGCTCAATTTTAATTTATCTAAATATGTCCTTTGACCACCCTCTTAATTGAAAAATAGCTTTTTTGGGTATAGAGTTATTTTGCCTCATCATTTTGAAGATATTCCATTGTTTTCCGGCTTCTATTATCACTGTTGAGAAGTCAGTTGTTAACCTAATCATCATTTCTTAGTATGTGACAAACACTTTCTCTGTGGCTTTTAAGATCTATTTTATTTGGTTGTTTGCTTGATGGGGAAGGGGGTTTGTTTGTATTCATTAACTTTAAGGTATTTAGGTGTGAATTTATTTTTATTTATTCTTCCTAGGATTCCTTGGGATTCTTGAATCTAAAGATTAAATCTTTTATCAATTTGCAAAATTATCAGGTATTTTCTCTTCAAACATTCTCTTTTCACCATTTTATCTATTCTCTCTTTCTGGAATTCGAATTAGATAAATATTATTCCTTCCTTCTCAAGCTCTCCTCCATGTTTCTTAGACTTGCTTTACTATTCCCCTTGCTTTTTTCTATGCTTCTGAATTCTGTTTAACTTTGGATGTATCTTTTGGTTTATTAATTCTCTCAAGTAGTGTCATGTTCTGTTTCAGTCATCCATATCATTTTTATTTTACTTACAATTTTATTTTGTAGAATTCAACTTCTTTCTTTTTCAGTCTCCTTGATCAAATTTGTGGTCCCTTATTCTTTCATCTTTTAATTTCCTTTTTAAAAAACATATTAGACATATTTTATACAGATAACTCCAGTATCTTCAGTCTTCCGACTTTATTAAAGTAAAATCAGCATCTGATTTTACAGTTTGTTTTGCTGAGTATCATGCATGAGGACTTATTTTCTTGTGTTTTGAGTGAGTCTTTTATTTGTGAGCTCATATTTTTTAGGATTTAATATGCGGAAATTACTTGAGGTTTGGGCTGTAAAATTGTATTTCTTCAGAGAGCATCTGTGTTTGCTTTCGTCACGTGCCTGAGGGAACTATCAACCCACAATCACTTTAAATTACATTTTGCCTTGGGGCATAAAGATTGAGCCACACGGGTAGAATAAATTTAGGCCCTAAGCTTTCAGGAATGCAAACTTTTCTCCGCCATACTCGCTGTCTAGAGTCAAGACTGATAGGCAAGTCTTCTCTTGCAGAGTGGATTTTTCCTAGTCACCCACTGAGGATTTACCCTTCAAGGTTCTCGATTTATGCATCTCACACCAGCCCCAGGCTTTGTCTCCTGTCTACTTAAACAGTGTCCATTAGAAGCCAGATTCTACCATTCTACCCCCTGGGCAAATGCCAACTCCAGTGTGTTAACTTATCTCAAAAGAATCACCCTTTTCCAACATTTCTGGTCTCTGATATTTTTTTCTCCTACCTCTATTACAAGCTGCACCAATTTCCTCCCGACCCCCACCCCCCAAAATTTATGTTATGCATCATTTTTAGGTGAACAAGAAGTAATAGGCTATGCCCACCACAGGAATTGTGAAGTTCAAATATAACAAGGTACATGAAGGTGCTTTATCATCTTTAACTCAGTACATTTTAGCAAATAATAATTATACTGCTACATCACATATGGCAGTCTCATAAAAAAAACAACTGTTCTTGGAGAGGAGATCTAATTTATAATTCAGGGTCTATACCAATAAACAAAATAAATCGCTTTGCCTGTCTAGGTACGTATACCAGGAGAGGACAACATCAGTGATTTTCACACTGTTCCTCAGAATCCTGGGCACAGATGAGTTGTCAGATAGGGCTCAAGTCCCCCACCCCTGATTCAAATAGAATAGCTTTGCTTTTATATTTTTGATATAGTGATCATGTGAACAACAGTTTCTGGCTTTAAAAAATATAGAAAACACTGAACTGTATCAACTCCAAGTTTAATTCCTTTTGGTGATAATATTCTAGAATGTTTTTCCTTTGAAACAGAATTTTAAACCAACACTCTTTAGACCATACTTAGTCTAAAAGGTAACAACTCTTATTAAATAACATTCATGTACCTATATGTCTGGCATTACACTAGATGTTTTAAATGGGGATAATATATATTATTAATATGTGTGGAAAGAGTTAAATGTGCTAATCCATATAAAGCACTTAGAGCAATTCTTGATACATACTAGGTGGTCACTAAATGTTAGCCACTGTGATGAGAATGATAATGATTATGATAATGATAATATTGACAACGACATAGAAGTTCAGATAAGTTGATAACACTGTTATCCTCAGCTTCAAGGTAAGAAAAGCCCAAACTCATTAATATCTAGCTAGTAAGTGGAGATGCTAAGATTCTAAATTAAGTCTGGTAAGCTCCAAGGCCCATGTACTTTTCCTGTATCCTCTCACAGAGCAAACCTAGCAAAAAAAAGTGAAAGATGTAGATGCTCCTTGTGACATTAGAGAGTAGATCCACAGGCTTAGGGGGGCGTGGTATCACATCCAGTCTCACTATCTGACCTGCTAACTGGAGATTGCCCCAGTCAAAATCAGAGGAAGAATTTGTTGGAATTGTGAAACATGTGTCAGTCAAGAACACTTTTACAAGGACTTGAAAAGCTTATAATAACCATTAAAAGTACGTGATGTTTTTGCTAGCAAAGGGACAATTTTTAGGCATCATAGCTTTCTTTGCCAGAGGAAGTGCCTGGCCTTCCCTCCCTACATCAGAATTGATCAATTAAGTTATCACATTTTCTTTCATTATAATCCTTGACTCAATGTCATATGTGCATCCTTTGTTACATGGCTGTGTTTTTTTTTTTCTTTCCCAAGACTGCAACGGTCCTCCTTCCACATGCATTTGACAGGCTGGAAAAAAGCCCCTCAAACGTTGTTGATTTTCCAATGCATATCTCTATCAAGCATGTGCCATATCAATTCACAATGCAGAGAGTTGGGTCAATTGTATTTCAAGGACAATGAAGGGCCCCTGTGAGACAAACCCAGTTTATGGACAAATCCACTTTGGTTGGGCCTCACCATTGTGCCAAAAACACGTGTCTTGTTTTGTTTTTAATTAATGCAGGCCTTTATTCAAGCAATATTTATTCTATTCAGTGCCTGCTTGCCTTTATGCATGAGTGAATAATCATCCACTGAATTTGTATGGAGCACCTACTCTGTGGACTGCAGTGCTATGCAAGCTCCCGGGGGCAATGTCAAAATGTTTGAGACGATCCCTGACCACAAGGAAATTAGAAACTCTAAGGGGATATAAGCTAAATACAGGGGTAGTTAAGTTGTGAGCAGTACAAATTATCAGTGTGTCAGAGAAGAAATCCCTTCTAGATGATGCAAAACTTGACCTTTGATTCATCACAGGTAGAAACCTGAAAAGGGGCAAGAAACGATCCTAGTGGGAGGAATGGAACTCCAGCCCTTGAGGAAAAAGGGTAAGTTTAAAGAACCTCAAATAATCTGGCACAGTTGTAATAATAATGATTAACAGTTACTGAGCATGTAATATATGCTAGGCACTCAGTGAAGTGTTTCAGATGCATTATCCCACTTGATTCTGTTAACAACCCTATGAAACTGGAATTATTATCCCTATTTCACAGAGGTAGCAATTGAAGCTCAGAGAAGTTAGTGCACTTGTGAAAGTACACAGAGCCATATATATATATCATATATATATATCACCCTCTTTCTTATATCACTGTCTTTTTTTCCCAGAATCAGCTGTGACCAGATTGTAGAATACACACGCACATGCGCACACATACTCAATATTCACGTTATTTTACTTGAATATTTTTAATAAGTAGCTCTAGAGTCTGTGGAATTATCGTCCTATAATTAGAAGCACACAGTGACATCATTTAACTAGTACCTGTCCAAATACAGAGAACACTTTTATTATAAAAGCTGCTATTTATTGAGTTTTTCTAACTTGCCAGGCATAGAGCTTCCCTGGTGGACCACTGGGTAAGACTCCGTGCTCCCAATGCAGGGAGCCTGTGTTCAATCTCTGGTCAGGGAACTAGGTCCCATATGCCACAACTAAGAGTCCGCATGCCACAACTAAGAAGCCTGCATGCTGCAACTAAGACCCAGCACAGCCTAAATAAATAAATACATAAATAAAACAGATTGGGTCATGTCACAATCCCCCTTAAAAAGAGCTAAGCATGTTACACACCTCAGCCAGGTAAGTAAGGGAAACCCTCACAGCAACCCTAAAGATTACTATTATCCTCACTTCACAGATTAGGAAAATGTGGTTGGGACTAGCTTATCCAAGGTAACACATCCAGGAAGTGGGAGAGTTATGATTTGACTCAAGTTCTTGTTAAGACCACTAAGAAAATTATTATTCTATGATTTAAATACTTTGGGGCATAGACAACTACTAATGATCATTCTCTGATGATGTTTGTGGATCTCAACTCCTGCTATGCCCTATAAAATTTTTTTAAATAGCCCCATTTAGGACCCAACTGCAGGCTCTGCCAATCTGTTCCTAAGAAAAATTGAGACTAGGCCAATTCTTGTGCTCAATCTCTTCTGGCCTCTGGCTGAGAACATCCACGCTTCTCTAGAAGCAATAACAAAGGCTCACACCACCCTCTAAAAGCATAGGAAATAACACTGTCTTGCATGTCCTAGTTTACATATTGTTTTTTGTTGTTGTTGTTTTTGTTTTTTTGCGGTACGCAGGCCTCTCACTGTTGTGGTCTCTCCTGTTGCAGAGCACAGGCTCTGGACGCACAGGCTCAGCGGCCATGGCTCACGGGCCTAGCCACTCCGTGGCATGTGGGATCTTCCTGGACCGGGGCATGAACCCGTGTCCCCTGCATCGGCAGGCGGACTCTCAACCACTGCGCCACCAGGGAAGCCCACATATTGTATTTTATGTCACTATAGCCATAGCCCACTTGATATTTCATTTGGATGTCCTCACGGTTGTCTCGCAGCTCACTGAAACTGAACTCTTAATTCCAAAATCCATGCTCTCCAAGTTCTCCATAACCATCTGCAGGACCTGTATCCACTTAAAACATCATCTTCTTTCTTTATTTTTTTTGAGTCATCTTTGTCCTCTCGCCTCAAATACCGGCCCTTGCCAAGCTCTATTAATTTTATTTCATGAATATCTCTGGAATCTCTTTCTCCCCCACTCCACAGCAAGAAGAAAAACTCATCCTATTCCAAACTGTCATCTCTCAAATGGATAGCACTTTATTTGCCTTCCTGTTCCCCTTTTTGCCTGTCCCTAATCTATTTTCCTCACAAACAAATCCTTTTAAAACATAGATTGGCATGGACTTTTATACCCTACCAAACGTAAAATAGATAGCTAGTGGGAAGCAGCCGCATAGCACAGGGAGATCAGCTCAGTGCTTTGTGTCCACCTAGAGGGGTGGGATAGGGAGGGTGGGAGGGAGGGAGACGCAAGAGGGAAGAGATATGGGAACATATGTATATGTATAACTGATTCACTTTGTTATAAAGCAGAAACTAACACACCACTGTAAAGCAATTATACTCCAATAAAGATTAAAAAAATTTTAAGAAAACATAGATTGGGGGGGCCTTCCCTGGTGGACCACTGGGTAAGACTCTGTGCTCCCAAGGCAGGGGGCCTGGGTTCAATCTCTGATCAGGGAACTAGGTCCCACATGCCACAACTAAGAGTCCGCATGCCGCAACTAAGAAGCCCGCATGCCGCAACTAAGACCCAGCACAGCCTAAATAAATAAATACATAAGTAAAACAGATTGGGTCATGTCACAATCCCCCTTAAAAATCTTGTGAGGGCTTCCCATTTTACTTAAGAAAAAATATAAAATCCTTAACTTTGATTTGAAACAACAAACAGGCTCTCCTCTCCCTCTGTCATTTCCCTCCAATTGTATCAGCCTTTGTTTTAATTCCTCTAGTACTCCAGTCTCTTTCCTGATTCAGGGTCTTTGCAAGCTTGTCCCACCAACTCAGAACATTATGAAACATCCCTGCCAGAATAATTTCTACTCAGCCGTCAAGTCGCAGCTTAAATATATTCTATTCAGAGAAGGCTTTCTTGTCCCTCAGGTCTAAAGAAAATCTCATTACTCTCTCCCATACCACCCTATTCTTCTTGTTTATAGCAGGTATATCACAATTACTAGTTACATGTTAATTTCTGTGTTTATTTGTTGAATGTCTGTCTTCACACGAGAAGCTCACTTCTTCAAGGGAAAGGACCCTGTGAGTTTGTTTCCCTTGTGCCTAAGGCAATATCCGACACATTATAAACACTCCAATATTTGTAGAGCTAATGACTATATCCTCAGTCTTTCAAAACTAGAATTAAAGGAGTGCTTTAAAGATGAATAAACCAAGGCTCAAAGATGTTAATTACCTTCCTTGTGGTCACGTAGCTAGCAGGGTGAAAGAGAGATATAAACCCAAATAGGATTCTAATACCCAGTCTCTCTCCACCACTCTACACGACCTCCCAGCCATAATTTTAATCATTAAGGGACATTCAAGGAACGCCAACCCTGACCTGAAGAGACCAGTACTCCATCAGTCATTAGCAATTCCTAGTTCCTGACATGCCTTGAACCTTTCAAAGGAACAAACCTTATTTCTTTCTCCAGGACACAGTCCATTATTACTTGCTGCTTGGGGACTCAAAGTCAGAAGAAAAATAACATCACACGACACAACACCACCCATGGATGAGATACCAAGATGAGTAAGACCCACTTGGAGCTTATTTACACTCGAGAGATGGAAATGAGCAGATGCTCAGAGGAAGACACACAGTCTGCTGAAATGGGATTCCAGGTTTTATTCCAAAAACCTCCTTTAGTTCCTGGCAGAGGTACTATTCATTCATTTGACAAATATTAAGCCCCTGCTGTGTGCCCAGCCTCTGTGCTAGACAATAGGGATGTAACAAAAAAGCCACAAACATCATAAACATGCCTTCATTCATCTAACACTCTAGCAGGGATGGCTACCCTTGAGTGTTGGGTTACAGGAAATATTGTGATGGAGAGGAGCAAGGTACTTCCGGAATGTACCACAGAGAAGGGTCCTAACACTAGGTATCAAAAGGAGATTTGAGGGGGACCTTGAAGATGGCGGAAGAGTAAGACGCGGAGATCGCCTTCCTCCCCACGGATACACCAGAAATACATCCACACGTGGAACAACTCCTACAGAACACCTACTGAAGGCTGGCAGAAGACCTCAGACCTCCCAAAAGGCAAGAAACTCCCCACGTACCTGGGTAGGGCAAAAGAAAAAACAGAGACAAAAGAATAAGGACGGCACCTGCACCAGTGGGAGGGAGCTGTGAAGGAGGAAAACTTTCCACACACTAGGAAGCCCCTCCGCGGGCGGAGACTGCGGGAGGCGGAGGGGGCAGTTTCGGGACCGCGGAGTAGTGCACAGCGACGGGTGCGGAGGGCAAAGCGGGGAGATTCCTGCACAGACGATCGGTGCCGACCAGCACTCACCAACCCGAGAGGCTTGTCTGCTCACCCGCCGGGGCGGGCGGGGCTGCGAGCTGAGGCTCGGGTTTCGGTTTTGGACGGAGCGCAGGGAGAGGACTGGGGTTGGCGGCTTGAACATAGCCTGAAGGGGTTAGTGCACCTCGACTAGCCGGGAGGGAGTTCGGGGAAAAGCCTGCACCGGCCGAAGAGGCAAGAGACTTTTTCTTCCCTCTTTGTTTCCTGGTGCGCGAGGAGAGGGGTTTAAGAGCGCTGCTTAAAGGATCTCCAGAGACGGGCGCGAGCCGCGGCTAAAAGCGCGAACCCCAGAGACGGGCGCGAGCCGCGGCTAAAAGCGCGAACCCCAGAGTCGGGCGCGAGCCGCGGCTGAAAGCACAAACCCCAGAGACGGGTGCGAGCCGCGGCTAAAACCGCGGACCCCAGAGACGGGCGGGAGACGCTGGGGCTGCTGCTGCCGCCACCAAGGGGCCTGTGTGCGAGCACAGGTCACTCTCCACACCCCTCTTCCGCGGAGCCTGTGCAGCCCGCCACTGCCAGGTTCCCGGGATCCGGGGACAACTTCCCCGGGACAACGCACGGCGGGCCTCAGGCTGGTGCAACGTCACGCCGGCCTCTGCCGCCACGTTACGCCGCCTCTGCCGCCGCAGACCCGCCCCGCACGCAGTGCCCCTCCTTCCCCCATCCCCCAACCCCCGGCCTGAGTGAGCCGGAGGCCCCGAATCAGCGGCTCCTTTAACCCCGTCCTGTCTGAGCGAAAAAACAGACGCCCTCCAGCGACCTACACGCAGAGGCAGGGCCAAATCCAAAGCTGAGCTCCTGTGAGCTGTGAGAACAAAGAAGAGAAAGGGAAATCTCTCCCAGCAGCCACAGAAGCAGCGGATTAAAGCTCCATAATCAACTTGATATACCCTGCATCTGTGGAATACATGAATAGACAAGGAATGAATCCAAATTGAAGAGGGGGAATTTAGGAGCGAGATCTATGATTTTTTTCCCTTTTCCTCTTTTTGTGAATGTGTACGTGTATGCTTCTGTGTGAGATCTTGTCTGTATACTCTTGCTTCCACCATTTGTCCTAGGGCTCTATCCGGCCATGGTTTTTTTTTTTTAATTTTTTTTCTTAATAATTAATTTTAATTGTAATAAATTTATTATACTTTACCTTCGTTCTTTCTTTCTTTCTTTCCTTCCTTCCCTCCCTCCTTTAGACAACGAATCACCCCAAATTAAGGAGGTGGTCTCTGAGAGCAAGATTTATGATTTTTCCCCCTTTACCTCTTTTTGTGAAGGTGTATGTGTATGCTCCTGTGTAAAATTTTCTCTGTATAGCTTTGCTCCCAACATTTGTTCTAAGGTTCTATGCGTCCCTTTTTTTTTCTAAATATTTTTTAATTCAATAACTATATTATACTTTATTTTATTTTTACTGTATCTTCTTTCTTTCTTTTTTCCTTCTTTCCCTCCTTCCTTCCTTCCTCCCTCCCTCCCTCCTTTCTTTCCTTCTTTCTTCCTTCCTTCCTTTCCTCCTTTCCCTCTTTCTTTCCTCATACTTCTACCAATTCTCTCTACTTTTTCTCCCTTTTATTCTGAGCCGTGTGGATGAAAGGCTCTTGGTGCTCCAGCCAGGAGTCAGGGCTCTGCCTCTGAGGTAGGAGAGCCAACTTCAGGACACTGGTCAACAAGAGACCTCCCAGCTCCACATAATATTAAATGGTGGAAATCTCCCAGAGACCTCCATCTTAACACCAGCACCCACCTTCACTCAACGACCAGCAAGCCACAGTGCTGGACAACCTATGCCAAACAACTAGCAAAACAGGAACACAACCCCACCCATTAGCAGAGAGGCTGCCTAACATCATAATAAGGCCACAGACACCCCAAAACACACCACCAGACGTGAACCTGCCCACTAGAGAGACAAGATCCAGCCTCATCCAGCACAACACAGGCACTAGTCCCCTCCACCAGGAAGCCTACACAACCCACTGAAACAACCTTAGCCACTGCAGACAGACATCAAAAACAACGGGAACTACGAACGTGCAGCCTGCAAAAAGGAGACCCCAAACCCAGTAAGATAAGCAAAATGAGAAGACAGAAAAACACACAGCAGATGAAGGAGCAAGATAAAAACCCACCAGACCTAACAAATGAAGAGGAAATAGGCAATCTACCTGAAAAAGAATTCAGAATAATGATAGTAAGGATGATCAGAAATCTTGGAAGTAGAATGGACAAAATGCAAGAAACAGTTAACAAGGACCTACAAGAACTAAAGATGAAACAAGCAACGATGAACAACGCAATAAATGAAATAAAAAGTACTCTAGATAGGATCAATAGCAGAATAACTGAGGCAGAAGAACGGATAAGTGACCTGGAAGATAAAGTAGTGGAAATAACTACTGCAGAGCAGAATAAAGATAAAAGAATGAAAAGAACTGAGGACAGTCTCAGAGACCTCTGGGACAACATGAAACGCACCAACATTCGAATTATAGGGGTTCCAGAAGAAGAAGAAAGAAAGAAAGGGACTGAGAAAATATTTGAAGAGATTATAGTTGAAAACTTCCCTAATATGGGAAAGGAAATAGTTAATCAAGTCCAGGAAGCACAGAGAGTCCCATACAGGATAAATACAAGGAGAAATACGCCAAGACACATATTAATCAAACTGTCAAAAATTAAATACAAAGAAAGCATATTAAAAGCAGCAAGGGAAAAACAACAAATAACACACAAGGGAATCCCCATAAGGTTAACAGCTGATCTCTCAGCAGAAACCCTACAAGCCAGAAGGGAGTGGCAGGACATACTGAAAGTGATGAAGGAGAAGAACCTGCAGCCAAGCCTACTCTACCCAGCAAGGATCTCATTCAGATTTGATGGAGAAATTAAAACTTTTACAGACAAGCAAAACCTGAGAGAGTTCAGCACCACCAAACCAGCTTTACAACAAATGCTAAAGGAACTTCTCTAGACAAGAAACACAAGAGAAGGAAACGACCTATAGTAACGAACCCAAAACAATATAGAAAATGGCAATAGGAACATACATATCGATAATTACCTTAAATGTAAATGGACTAAATGCTCCCACCAAAAGACACAGATTGGCTGAATGGATACA
Source organism: Phocoena phocoena (assembly GCF_963924675.1). Lineage (NCBI taxonomy): Eukaryota > Metazoa > Chordata > Mammalia > Artiodactyla > Phocoenidae > Phocoena > Phocoena phocoena. The sequence goes on along the minus strand of NC_089226.1, from coordinate 74,601,786 downwards.
AAAACAAGACCCTTATATATGCTGTCTACAAGAGACCCACTTCAGACCTAGAGACACATACAGACTGAAAGTAAGGGGATGGAAAAAGATATTCCATGCAAATGGAAACCAAAAGAAAGCTGGAGTAGCAATTCTCCTATCAGACAAAATAGACTTTAAAATAAGGACTATTAAAAGGGACAAAGAAGGACACTACATAATGATCAAGGGATCGATCCAGAAGAAGATATAACAATTGTAAATATTTATGCACCCAACATAGGAGCACCTCAATACATAAGGCAAATACTAACAGCCATAAAAGGGGAGATCGACAGTAACACATTCATAGTAGGGGACTTTAACACCCCACTTTCACCCATGGACAGATCATCCAAAATGAAAATAAATAAGGAAACACAAGCTTTAAATGATACACTAAACAAGATGGACTTAATTGATATTTATAGGACACTCCATCCAAAAACAACAGAATACACATTTTTCTCAAGTGCTCATGGAACATTCTCCAGGATAGATCATATCTTGGGTCACAAATCAAGCCTTGGTAAATTTAAGAAAACTGAAATTGTATCAATTATCTTTTCTGACCACAATGCCATGAGACTAGATATGGATTACAGGAAAAGATCTGTAAAAAATACAAACACATGGAGGCTAAACAATACACTACTTAATAATGAAGTGATCACTGAAGAAATCAAAGAGGAAATTAAAAAATACCTAGAAACAAATGACAATGGAGACACAACGACCCAAAACCTATGGGATGCAGCAAAAGCAGTTCTAAGGGGGAAGTTTATAGCAATACAAGCCCACCTTAAGAAGCAGGAAACATCTCGAATAAACAACCTAACCTTGCACCTCAAGCAATTAGAGAAAGAAGAACAAAAAAACCCCAAAGCTAGCAGAAGGAAAGAAATCATAAAAATCAGATCAGAAATAAATGAAAAAGAAATGAAGGAGACGATAGCAAAGATCAATAAAACTAAAAGCTGGTTCTTTGAGAAGATAAACAAAATAGATAAACCGCTAGCCAGACTCATCATGAAAAAAAGGGAGAAGACTCAAATCAATAGAATTAGAAATGAAAAAGGAGAAGTAACAACTGACACGGCAGAAATAAAAAAAATCATGAGAGATTACTACAAGCAACTCTATGCCAATAAAATGGACAATCTGGAAGAAATGGACAAATTCTTAGAAATGCATAACCTGCCAAGACTGAATCAGGAAGAAATAGAAAATATGAACAGACCAATCACAAGCACTGAAATTGAAACTGTGATTAAAAACCTTCCAACAAACAAAAGCCCAGGACCAGATGGCTTCACAGGTGAATTCTATCAAACGTTTAGAGAAGAGCTAACACCTATCCTTCTCGAACTCTTCCAAAATATAGCAGAGGGAGGAACACTCCCAAATTCCTTCTACGAGGCCACCATCACCTTGATACCAAAACCAGACAAGGATGTCACAAAGAAAGAAAACTACAGGCCAATATCACTGATGAACATAGATGCAAAAATCCTCAACAAAATACTAGCAAACAGAATCCAACAGCATATTAAAAGGATCATACACCATGATCAAGTGGGGTTTATTCCAGGAATGCAAGGTTTCTTCAATATACGCAAATCTATCAATGTGATAAACCATATTAACAAATTGAAGGAGAAAAACCATATGATCATCTCAATAGATGCAGAGAAAGCTTTCGACAAAATTCAACACCCATTTATGATAAAAACCCTCCAGAAAGTAGGCATAGAGGGAACTTTCCTCAACATAATAAGGGCCATATATGAGAAGCCCACAGCAAACATCATCCTCAATGGTGAAAAACTGAAAGCATTTCCACTAAGATCAGGAATAAGACAAGGTTGCCCACTCTCGCCACTCTTATTCAACATAGTTTTGGAAGTTTTAGCCACAGCAATCAGAGAAGAAAAGGAAATAAAAGGAATCCAAATCGGAAAAGAAGAAGTAAAGCTGTCACTGTTTGCAGATGACATGATACTATACATAGAGAATCCTAAAGATGCTACCAGAAAACTACTAGAGCTAATCAATGAATTTGGTAAAGTAGCAGGATACAAAATTAATGCACAGAAATCTCTGGCATTCCTGTATACTAATGATGAAAAATCTGAAAGTGAAATCAAGAAAGCACTCCCATTTACCATTGCAACAAAAAGAATAAAATATCTAGGAATAAACCTACCTAAGGAGACAAAAGACCTGTATGCAGAAAATTATAAGACACTGATGAAAGAAATTAAAGATGATACAAATAGATGGAGAGATATACCATGTTCTTGGATAGGAAGAATCAACATTGTGAAAATGACTCTACTACCCAAAGCAATCTACAGATTCAATGCAATCCCTATCAAACTACCACTGGCATTTTTCACAGAACTAGAACAAAAAATTTCGCAATTTGTATGGAAACACAAAAGACCCCGAATAGCCAAAGCAATCTTGAGAACGAAAAAAGGAGCTGGAGGAATCAGGCTCCCTGACTTCAGACTATATTACAAAGCAACAGTAATCAAGACAGTATGGTACTGGCACAAAAACAGAAAGATAGATCAGTGGAACAGGATAGAAAGCCCAGAGATAAACCCACGCACATACGGACACCTTATCTTTGATAAAGGAGGCAGGAATGTACAGTGGAGAAAGGACAGCCTCTTCAATAAATGGTGCTGGGAAAACTGGACAGGTACATGTAAAAGTATGAGATTAGATCACTCCCTAACACCATACACAAAAATAAGCTCAAAATGGATTAAAGACCTAAATGTAAGGCCAGAAACTATCAAACTCTTAGAGGAAAACATAGGAAGAACATTCTATGACATAAATCACAGCAAGATCCTTTCTGACCCACCTCCTAGAGTAATGGAAATAAAAACAAAAATAAACAAATGGGACCTAATGAAACTTCAAAGCTTTTGCACAGCAAAGGAAACCATAACCAAGACCAAAAGACAACCCTCAGAATGGGAGAAAACATTTGCAAATGAAGCAACTGACAAAGGATTAATCTCCAAAATTTACAAGCAGCTCATGCAGCTCAATAACAAAAAAACAAACAACCCCATCCAAAAATGGGCAGAAGACCTAAATAGACATTTCTCCAAAGAAGATACACAGAATGCCAACAAGCACATGAAAGAATGCTCAACATCATTTATCATTAGAGAAATGCAAATCAAAACTACAATGAGATATCATCTCACACCAGTCAGAATGGCCATCATCAAAAAATCTAGAAACAATAAATGCTGGAGAGGGTGTGGAGAAAAGGGGACACTCTTGCACTGCTGGTGGGAATGTGAATTGGTTCAGCCACTATGGAGAACAGTATGGAGGTTCCTTAAAAAACTACAAATAGAATTACCATATGATCCAGCAATCCCAATACTGGGCATATACCCTGAGAAAACCAAAATTCAAAAAGAGTCATGTACCAAAATGTTCATTGCAGCTCTATTTACAATAGCCCGGAGATGGAGACAACCTAAGCGCCCATCATCGGATGAATGGATAAAGAAGATGTGGCACATATACACAATGGAATATTACTCAGCCTTAAAAAGAAATGAAATTGAGTTATTTGTAATGAGATGGATAGACCTAGTGTCTGTCATACAGAGTGAAGTAAGTCAGAAAGAAAAACACAAATACCGTATGCTAACACATATATATGGAATTTAAGGGAAAAAAAATGTCATGAAGAACCTAGGGGTAAAACAGGAATAAAGACTCAGACCTACTGGAGAATGGACTTGAGGATATGGGGAGGGGGAAGGGTGAGTTTTGACAGGGCGAGAGAGAGTCATGGACATATACACGCTAACAAACATAGTAAGGTAGATAGCTGGGGGGAAGCAGCCGCAAGGCACAGGGATATTAGCTCGGTGCTTTGTGATGGCCTGGAGGGGTGGGATGGGGAGAGTGGGAGGGAGGGAGACGCAAGAGGGAAGACATATGGGAACATATGTATATGTATAGCTGATTCACTTTGTTGTAAAGCAGAAACTAACACACCATTGTAAAGCAATTATACCCCAATAAAGATGTTTAAAAAAAAAAAAAAAAAAGGAGATTTGAGGGATGAGTGAGGTTGACTGGACAAATCATAAGAGTTCCAAACACAGGGGGCAGCACGTGTCCACGACATGATCAAGGAAACTAAAGAAGAAACGTTAAGTGTTGGGGTCATATTTTCTCCTCTCATTGGGAGCGGTCTAAACTTTGGACTCCCTTCGTGGTCCTGAATCTAGAGTTCTACTGCCAGTGAAAGATCAATAACACTTGTAAAACTCTTTGCTTTCTTTAAATCCATTGGCCTAATCTGCATATAATAAACCCTGCCCATCGTAATGAAGCCCTCACACTGCCACTCTCCAGATCCCACTCTGTACCTTTTCATAATTACAGCAAACCATCCACCCATTCTCCTTCATCTCTGGTTTCTCCATCCAACAGTGGATAAGCATCTTTATGGTTTACTACTGTGACTTCTTCCACAGCAAGGAATGAATAGATCACTACCCCTGGGCAGGAGTTAGTTTCTCTAAGATAAAGTTTGATTCCACATAGGGCACCACTGCTTGTCCTCAATCTCCCGCCCCTAATGCATCCCCCCAAGGGTCAAGCAGGTTACCTTTGAAATGACAATCTGAAAATGCACCTCAGATTCCTCTACACTAACTCAAATCCTAGAAAGCCAATACTCCTCATATCACTGCTGCTTGCCCAAGCTTGAAAGTCACAAGGAGCAAAGGTAAACTGAGTACAATATATTCCATGTGCCTAGCTGGTATGGAGACAGCTCCACCCATGGACTGGCCCTATAGGAGGGATACGGCCCAAAGATCCTTTACGGGAACAGGATGCCCTAACGTACTCCACAACCAACATACGTACCACAGAAGCCTGGGCCCTGGAGGGGTGAGGACAGTCCTTTAGCTCCTGTGGACAGAGGGTTGTAACATCAGGATGGGCCTACTAGAGACAGAGCTCTGGATTCTCACAGGTTCTGTCTTAGAAAGCAATTGCTTTTTCTACAGTTGTCAACACTTAGGGGTCTTCCAGTCCAAGGCAGCCTGGTCTTAGTTTCAGGTCTTCTCTCTGGGGCAATGTGCCTCCTTCCCAAGGCTCCCTGGGCCTGGATCCATTGTGGCACTTTCAGGAACACAGAATTCAAGGGCTCCCTGAGACTGAACTCTTCTCCAAATGCCTCTGTTCCCAACCTCAACAGTTGAGCATATAGCCTTGTCATTCCAGTGCCCACTGTGGCCCACGGCTGCAGGTATTTTGATCAGATTCCATCTATCAATATGCAGAGGACCTGACCCATCTATAAACGATGCGTTCCTCTATACAGGCACTCATTTACCTTCTGATTAAGTGCCTCTTTTACAGGTCTCTTTTCATCTCAAATACACTGAAATCCTCTAAAACCATTTCAGTTACAAATTCATCTAAGATGATGAGGAGGTCTAGAAAAAAAGAAAATCATGCCACACCAAGACTCTTTGGGAGGAGTTAACTGAAGGGCATAAAATCTTAAGTAGTACAAGTAATAATCTCAACTAAGTTCAGCCCAGGCCAGATGACAAGGCAAGTGGGCGTGAATTAAAATGACAGGTAAACACATTGGGAACAGATGTCAGAAAGAACTTTTTCCTCAACACTGAAAAGCTTAAACATGCGGCCAAACCCTCCAAGGTCACTGGCAACACTGAAGATAAAATTAGAGCCAATTATGAAGGGAATAAAACCCTAAGGAGTGCAGCAAGCATTCTGGGATGAGCCACACGATTGGTGCGTTTTCCCGGAGCGATCCTGAGAAGACACAGTCAAGTTGGCTTTTGTTCCCCCTTCAACTGAGAGCACTGGCAACTAATGAGCAATCTTTTTCCGCTGGGGCTACATCCACACCTTTGTTACTCCTTCCAAGGCAGAAGCACAGACGTCACTAAGGTACCCACTCCCCTTTCTCCACCCTCGTGGCCTTATGCTTAAGTGGACGGGCTCCTGCTATAGCCATTACCTCAAGGTAATGATGAGGGTAAACAAATTTCATGCTGCCAGCACACAGTCCTGAGGCATCAGAAACAAACTGCACCAGTGATTAGGGCTGCTCTGGGCAGTGCCGCTGGTGACTGAGATGGTGGATCCCAGCAACTGCAAAGTGGCTTCTCCCTGCCAACGTCTAACATCTTGATTCTTTTTGCATGTGTCTTCCCTAACTGTCCTGCAGTTCTGTCCCTAACAGCATCCTGGCTGTACCAGTAGCCCTGTGGATATAACTACCTGTTCAGCTGATTACCTTCAGTTTTCTCTGAAGGGTAGAGAAATGAGTTACAGCATTTGTCGTTACCCAAGATTTGAAGAGGCAAGGTGTCCAAGCACCGAGTCTGGATATCGGTTCTGCTGATACAACGAACAGTATAAATCAGCCAGAGCCTGTTATCCTTAACTCGAAGGCCTTAGGTCTGATTCCCACAAAGAGAAAAACCCAGTATAAAGCTATAATCTGCACCTCTCTCCTTGAATGGAAGCAAGAGGGGGAGGGAGCTGTATCACCATACCACCATATCAGAAAATGGGCATGACTCAATGTAAAAAAAAAAATTAGCTTCATAATCAAGCCAACACGTTAGGTCTTGAGGAAAAAAGTTATAACTCTGCAAAATGGGTCTTAACACTATTTCACAGATGAAACAGAGCCTTCAGCTGGTACTGAAAATAATTTCATTCAGTCATTGATACGAAAACGACAGGACTATTCTCTATGGTAAGAACATATCTTCATCCCTCCCTTTTCTCCTACATTCAAAGAATCGATTCATAAAATGTAATCATTAGGGCTTCCCTGGTGGCGCAGTGGTTGGGAGTCCGCCTGCCGATGCAGGGGACACGGGTTTGTGCCCCGGTCCAGGAAGATCCCACATGCCGCGGAGCGGCTGGGCCTGTGAGCCATGGCCGCTGAGCCTGCGCGTCCGGAGCCTGTGCTCCGCAACGGGAGAGGCCACAACAGTGAGAGGCCCGCGTACCGCAAAAACAAACAAAACAAAGCGTTATTTTTTCCAAGTTGGAGAGCTTTATGGATACTATTTAATCAACCAACAGGGGGCAAAAAGCACCGTCTGTGCTTTCTCAAATTCCAGTCTAAACCTAATGAAAATAAACCTTGGAAAACTTCAAATCCCCAAGCAGGCATGAGAAAGGCTTTGACTCAGATTTCTGAGCCATGATACTGAGGGGTGATTTCCCTCAGACTAAAGACCTGACACTCCCAGTAAGACAAAGAGAGATGATAAATATGCTAATTGAAGGGCCTTCAGTACAGGTATTGAAAGAGGCTACAGCCACTTCCGTGTCTGTAATCAATAATATCAGGGTGGCTGAAACCACACCACTGTGCTCATCCCTGAAATAAGTATTTCAGGTCATCAGTCTTACCTCTCTCTGTTCACTCGCTGCCTGTCAATCAGGAGACAGTCTCAATCCACAAAGCCAATGGTATAGCCTCTCCATATGCAGGATAAAAATTAGTTTACACAGCAATTGAGCGTTTCTCATCTTTTCATTACTTTCTGGTTTTGAGAGGGGCAAGGAGGAGGGGGAAGGAGAATAACGTGCCTTAGAAGAGGCCCAGCGGGCTTTCCCAGTCTAATTAGAATCAAAACTGTCCAGCCGCCCTCATCTTCCAAGACTCCACTCAGAAAACATGAGCACAGAGGAAAAGACAAACAGAAGTCAAAGGGGAAAAATATCTCCCACAATATTGTGAGAAACTCTTAGGCTACTTTTAAGGACGCTGTTGGGAAATAAATTGGAATTAAGAGACACAGAGCAAAATTCATGGAAAGCATAGGTCAAGACAATGGACCTTTGAGCGCATCTGGATGGATTTTTTTGTCCATCATCACATAAATTTTACATTTTTATGAAAAAGAGAACACCCCACTGCCCAGACAAATATCCTTTTCATTTCCTGACTGTCCAATGTGCAGAGCAAGTCCCAGTATGTGGACAAGTAGGCTGAATGTTCTGGGCTCCTCTCTGCTATGGGTCAACAGGAAAGGAGGTAATGACAGTAAATGGTGCTGACAAGGGCTTCAGTCAAAAATAACGCTTTTTTCATTCTAGGGTCTGAATTCTGAGATAGGAATAAATAGGAGAAACCTAAGAGAATCCATATACCCAAATGGTTTCATTCAACCTGCTTCCCAGGAAAAGAACCTCTCCACCTTTTCCCTATCTCTTCTAAAGACACACGTTGGTTCCTGTTAAAACACAGACTTGTCAAGGGACATAAATAACTCCCTCACTCACACGCGCCTCCAAGAAAAACCATCAGCTGCTAAATAAAAGAGCTGGTAGTTTCCCGGCTGAGAAGGAAGCAGGTGGGAGGAAGAAGAAAATCCTCAACTGTACAGATTGGCCCTGGCTATGATCGCATCTATGAAGCCCTATTCCTGCCTCCCAGTTTTCCCTCAAAGCTGACTTAGCTTTGGTAAAAGCCACCAACCAGGTCGCTAGCAACAGGAGCCTTAAATGAGTCAACTTTTCAATGAGATGTCACATCTCTCAGCATCTTCATTGGTAAAAAAAAAAAAAAAAAAAAAGTTTCTGCATCCCCAAGAAGTGCTAGCAGAAGCTGTGGTACCCAGTCTGTTGTAAACTGGGTCAGAGCAATGAAAATCTTCTTGAATTTCTGTGGGATAATCAATGATCCTGCTCGAATGAAACCATAAATCAGAAAGGATTTACATACACTGAGTCCCACTTGGCACCTTAACAAGTATCAAGTGATGGATTTTGCATTAAATTATAAGACCTACTTAACAACCCTATCAGTTACCAATAAATGCATCCCTCTGAAATTCCAGTCAATCTTTAGTCTTTGTAAAGCATCTGAGCTGCAAATACACTTGTAGCCATGAAAGCAGATAAATCAGGGGAGATACTCTGACGGCATACCACGAGTTCTAACAGCCATTTATGGTTATCCAGGTACTAAGTTTTCCTGGGAATTTTTACCAAAACACAGCTCTCTTAGACTAACCACAAAGAGAAATCTCAGCCCAAGCTGAAAACATGCCATGATCAAATATATACTTTTCTATATCAGAAGGTACTAGAGGAGGGGTCAGCGAATTACGAGCCGCCACCCGTTTCTCAAAATGAAATTTTAATGAAACACAGCCACTAATTTATTTACCTATCACCTCTGCCACTTTGTCAATACAACAGCAGGGGAGAGAATATCTACTTCGTAGCCCTTTACAGAAAATATCTGCCAACGCTTGTGTTAGAGAAAAGACAGAAAAAAGTAAGATAGGATACAACCTGAGCTAAACTGTTATGCTCCCGGCTTCTTAACTCTAGAAGCTTCCAAGGTAAACCAGAAAGAATCTAACTCACTGGATATGTGAGAATGTGGAGAAGACTGTATGGTAGGTAGAGGTTTAAAATAATAGCAATGAGTTTAACTGGATGATTTTTTGGTAAGATTTCAAATCAATTTTAGATTCTCCTAATCTATTTAATTCTGCCTGGGTGAGAAGTTTCAGAGAGGAAGTGATATTTGATCCAGAGGATTTGAAGAAATAAATTTGGAAAAGGGGAATTTCAGGAATAGGTAGCAAAATAATTTCTGCTCGTGCATTAATTAGCAGTTAAGTGCTACTTACTTGAAGCTTTTTTCCTTGCAGAAAGTAAAAAAAAAAAAAAAGTATATAAATCTATGAGTAAGGATTCAGTGTATGTCATCCTCTGGCAGATAGGGGAATTGGCCCATGGAAAGAGCTGATAAGAATGTTTCCCAATCCCACTCATGAGAAAAAAAATGCAATAATGATGCAGGAACTATTATGATAGGAACCATCGTTCACTGAATATTTATCACGTGGTAGGCACGATGCTAGGTGCTTATGCATTATCCCATTTAATCCTTACAGCAGTCTTAGGAAATAGATAGGATTATTATCCCCGTTTTACAATTGATAAGACTATAACTGAGGACGGTAAATAGCATATACACATATCTAAGTAGCAGAGTTCTGGACAATTGTTATTGTCATCACAGTAGTCATTAAACCTTCAATCCCTGCCCTCCATCTCCACCCAAAGCTCCATCGCCAAGCCCTCTTACCTCTGCAGACACTGCAGCACTGATTCTCTGGGAGAATGTGATCCTTCTCTGAGCAGTTCAAAGGAGGGCACGCTTCAGTAATTTTTACTAAAACTCCACCCTGCAAGCCAAATAATCAGGAAACAAAACAATGTTCATATTTTTAGTTGCTGATCCAAACATAAATGCTCACTGTTGACAGCCTGCGGTGATAACAACCTACGATAATTAACAGTACTCCCAGGAATCCCATGATAATGACAAAGTCGCAAATTAAACTGATGAGACTCCTGGAAGAGAGAAGGTCAATTTCCCTTTCTGTATCAGAAGAGCCTCAATTTCAACAATTGGGTTTTTTTTTTTCTTTTTTGTTTTTTGTTTTCACAAATGGGTTTTGAGTATCTTCTATGTAGCAGAATGTCACCGACAGTGTAGAGCTGGTAAATTTTTAACAATTGACTATTGGATGGGGGAACCCTAAAGTTAGCATTTGCTGATTTCTGTGGTGTCAATAACCGGACACTGTGAACTACCAACATGACATTACTGACCACAGAGTTGGGAAGTTATGTACAATGAGCTCTCAGGAGCTTTTATGAGACAGCTGTGGCACTGCCCTGGATCACAAGCACTGTGAACCCAAAGATAAATAAGACATCTTCCTTGCCCTTGATGAACTCACAGTTTGGATGGAGGGAGAAAAGAAAAAAAACCTCTTAAACTAGAAACCATAATACAATACAGTAAGTCCTAAAAAAATGTGCTCTAATTATGCTATGGTAACTCATCATAGGAGAATAATTAATTCTGCCCAAGTGGGGAGAAATTATGAAGAAAATGCCACATTTGAAGGAACTAAATAATGGAATAAGATAAGGAAGAAGAGAGTTTCCTGGCAGAGGGACCAGCAAGGACCAAGGTATACAGGTACGATGAACTGAAAGTGGGTCAGTTAGATGAGCACTAGAAATTCCCTAGAAATAAATAAAATCACTTACAATAAAATTTTAAATATTCAGTAGGTGAATCTTTAGGACCTCACTTCACCAAAGGTCCTCTTTGTTGACATCACTAGCATCTATATTTAGTTTCACTCTGAATTTTTTAAATCAGCTCAATAGTTACTATAAAAAAGTAACTCAACCTTTAACATATTTAATAAGACCGTAATTCCAAATGTTCAAAGAGAGACAAACCCCTTTACATGAATTTGAAAATAATATGAACTGTGATTACAGTAACATAAGTGCCACCAAATCCATTTAGTCCAGCCACATAATTTGGCACAAACCATTTTTTACTTTATTTTCAAACTCTCTCTAATAAGTATCTGATGATTAACATTTTTAAAACTTCCTGATTGTGGTATGTTATTTTATGACCTTTGGAACTCTGCATTGGTGGCAAAATATAATTCATCCATTCTTTCTCATTTAGAGTAACTGTCACCATGTCAAATATAAACACTTTCAAGTTCTTTACTAATCACTATGCTTCAACCTGAATTTCTAATACCATATAAAACTCACATCTTTAAGTAAAATAAAAAAAAATGTTGCTAGCCTAAAATAATGTCACAGGGCAGCAATAACTGGACAAAACTGACCAAGACTGCTAGGAGAGTTTATTCATCTTGATAAAAGAAAGAAAACAAAACAGTATGTTAACTTCTGGAATCACTTGGTGAAAATATTGAAAACAAAAGTTTGTTTCATATCTAACTGGGGCTTGCTGAAGCTTTGAAATGATCCCAGGAAAATGAAACACATGGAACACCAGGCAGCCTTTTGTCAACTGGGGATCTGCATTTGAACCATAGAACATATGGCACATATATACAATGGAATATTACTCAGCCATAAAAAGAAACGAAATTGAGCTATTTGTAATGAGGTGGATAGACCTAGAGTCTGTCATACTGAGTGAAGTAAGTCAGAAAGAGAAAGACAAATACCATATGCTAACACATATATATGGAATTTAAGAAAATAAATGTCATGAAGAACCTAGGGGTAAGACAGGAATAAAGACACAGACCTACTAGAGAATGGACTTGAGGATATGAGGAGGGCGAAGGGTAAGCTGTGACAAAGTGAGAGAGTGGCATGGACATATATACACTACCAAACGTAAAATAGCTAGCTAGTGGGAAGCAGCCGCATAGCACAGGGAGATCAGCTCAGTGCTTTGTGACCACCTAGAGGGGTGGGATAGGGAGGGTGGGAGGGAGGGAGAGGCAAGAGGGAAGATATGGGAACATATGTATATGTATCACTGATTCACTTTGTTGTAAAGCAGAAACTAACACACCATTGTAAACCAATTATACTCCAATAAAGATATAAAAAATAAAAACATCTTTAAAAATTTACAGCTGAGGCTGTGACCTTTTATAAGACTAGAAGTTTATGTGTGATTTTATTAAGATTAGTTTGAAAAAAGGTTGACCTCCCATAACTTACGATATATTATTGTACAAGTTTGCTATTTATATTTTCAAAAGGTATAATCAATTCAGTCCAGTTATGGGAATGGGACTACATATTGACATACCAAGCTAATAACAGGAAATTAAAATCAAATTATAGTCTTAAATACAGTGTAGGCAAGTTACAAACACTGTCCTCCAAATGAGGAACACAAACAAAGGCTGGGAAACTGTTCCCAGACAGACTAGGGGGAAACAGTTTCTCTTCCTAAATTCAGTGCACGCATCCATTCCTGTCATGCAAGCGGTCTAGTGACTACGACCTGTCATTAAAAAAAAAAAAAAAAAAAGAACACAAATTATTTGAGTAATTATTTGCTCAATTCTCCCAAGGATAGCGCTTATGCAAGACCATTTTAGATGTCTAGGAGAGAAGTTAATTCATCATATACAACAGGTACCTTAGGGCATTAAGGCTTAAATGTTGCAAAAGGCTGCCCGAGAGAGACCCAAGGCCTTCTCATCCTACACCCGTCACCCTCTCTCCCTGCTGACCACATCCATTAAATGTGTCCCGAAGCTCTCCTCCGGCCTTTTATAAATGCTACCCTTTATCAAGGGAATCAATGAGTCATAGCCCGACCGATCTGGTATTCTCAGATAGACTGAAAAGTGATCATTCAATCCTTCTGAACCCACCCTTCTACAATTCAATACTGCGAACTATTTCCAAGCAAGTCTAACACCATCAGGACTGGCAGTAGAGAGGCTAAGAGAGGAGCCTGTAGATTCAGACCACACAGGTTCAGGTCCCAACTGGTTCCTTGACTAGCTATGTGACTCTGATCATGTGTGCCTCAGTTTCCTCATCTGTAAGATGGGGATGATAATACTGCTACCTACCCCTACCGAATAACAGGGTTATTATGAGGTTTACATTAGATAAAGTTTCAAATGTTTTAAATAGTGTCTAGAAAATACTAAATATTCAAGAAATGTTAAATATTATTGTCAGTGAGGCTTCCCTCTGTGCATAAAGTGTTTAGTAAATAACTGTAGAAAGACAATGAAGAAATCAATGACTTTTTAAAAGATGCTGAAAGTATTCACATGCACACAAACCACACAGGCAAAGAGAATAACCTGTCTGCCCCAACTTCTCCCTAAGTTATAAAACCATAACAAAACAAAAACAGTAAAAGATGAACCAGAGCAAGGAGAGTACCTACAACGTGCTAATAATCATGTTAAGTACATTTCCAATATGCTGGCATTTAAGTGCACACCCACATCTTCTAGAGGTCTCAGATGGTGTCTGCCCTGATCCTCTCTGCTGGTAACAGGGATGGAGTCACAATCGTGACCCTTGCCAGGGTTACCCACTACTTCTGCCCAATATGTAAAGGGGGTTGCTAGTCGTGAGTGACAGATGCAGGGTGGATCCTGGGATCATCAGCAGAGTGGGTAAGACTGCCTTTAGTCATCCCAACTTCCCTTGAGGTGGAAGAAAAAAGTAAGGGTTTTAGAGTCCAAATCACCTTCCCTCCCCCAGAAGTGAAACAATCCACAGAGAACGTGACATCTGCCTTATATTCAGGGAGGACATGTGTGGTCGTGTGGAATAAGAAAAACAGCTCACACGTGTTGAGGGCTTACTTTGTACCAACGAAGTTCTTCACATGCTTTATCTCATTTAATCCACCCACCATCCCTATGTGGTCATGTCCCAGCCGCACGTTGGGGGCCACCCACCCGCTTCCCCACTCCCAGGTTTGGAAGCTCCCATGGTTGACTGAGAGATCATGGAGCCCTCACTGTCACACCATCTCTACCTCTGCCACAGACTAAGGAGTCCACCCCACAGTCCCCACTGACGCAGAAGGACCACCACACCTGCATACCCGCCAGACTGTCCAGACCCATGGAATCTCTGCCATTCCCAGGGGCAGCCAAGAAAGAGCGAATGGGAAACACAGTGGGGAGGCTCAAAGGAGTTAACTCCTGCAGTAGATTCTGGCCAATGAGAGACAGGAGACAGGAAAGAGCCTTCCCTCCCCCGAAGCTCCCCAAAAAGAACCAGATTCAAGTTCCCTGAGAGCTTCAGCGTGTCTCTAAATGCCTCATTCTCCTCAACCTTTCAAATACACTCCTTTCTTTTCTCCAGGGATGTGACGAAAAGCAAATGAAATGCCATAGAAAACAGCACTTGGAGAGATGGTCTATTCTGTGACACCGTAGTTCCAGCCAGCCTCCCTGGAGATGCCCCTCAAAACCAGGCCTGCTTCGCTGTGGGGCAGTGGCAGCTCTGGAAGGCGCCTCCTTCCAGAGGAGGAATTGCTCTTCCTCTCTTCCTTCTTTCCCTCTGTCTCTCACTCTTGCGTTCTAGGACAGCACCTCAACCAAGTAAGTGCTTGGCTAGCTCCCACACTTCATCCAGCACTTTGTTCAAATATGACCTCCTCCGAGAAGTTTTCCCAGACCATCCATCCCCACCTCAAAGCTCTCTACCCCTTCAACCTGCTCTGTATTTTTCATAGAATTTGGCATCATAGTTGACCCTTGAACAATGCAGGGGTCAGGGGTGCTGACCCTCCACACAGTCTAAAATCGGCACATAATTTATAGTCAACCCTCTGTACCTGTGGTTCCTCCGTATCCACGGCTCTACATCCAGGGATTCAACCAAGTGTGGATAGTGTAGCACCGCAGTATTTACTACTGGAAAAAATCCGTGCATAAGTGGACCCACACAGTTCTAACATGTGTTGTTCAAGGCTCAGCTGCATCTTGTATATTTATTTGTTTATATCTTACTGCCTGTCTCCCCACCAGACTGCAAATTCTATAAAGACAAGGACTCTGTTTTGTTCACTGTTGTACAACCAGATACTAGTACCACGCTGGTAGGTAGCAATTGCTCAATGCATGTTTGTTGAATGTTTTTTTTTTAATTGAAGTATAGTCTTAAATGAGATCTATGGTTCTACACATCTTATTTTGAGAAATACACGGGATGGGGCAGGCAGGAGACAGAGGCATTGTCTAACATTGTATCAGACTCTTAGGAGTAGAAGTGACACTATCCACAACTAACATCACAGACTAATTGCCCCAACACCAAATCAAAACCTTTTCCCAGGGCCACCTGACAACCTCCCTGACTCATGGTAGCTGCTAGCTCCCTTCCTTCCCTAACAGTCTTTCCCAAGGCTACCTGATCCACGGCTGACCACAGGCTAACCACACAATGACAGTGGCTGGGAACTCCACAGCCAGGACTCAAGCCCACCAGAGAGTCCTTCCCCTCAGTGGTCCACTCAGGAAAATATGCTCCATTCCAGACTCCTACCTAAAGCCCGCATCTCCTTCTCTACAAGTAATGGGGATCGTAAGATTGAAACTTACTCTGCATTCCCGACAGCTCTTGGTTAAAATCCGCTGGCCTTCCGCAAGGACTTTTCCTCCATAGATACATTTTGCTGTAATAAAATAGAAAAACAGTTCAGACAGTCATGCTGTGAAACAAAATGACCTCAGGGGCACCATCCAACTCCAGCAGATTCCACAGAATATAAATGCTCTCATTCTAAGCAATGCAAAGCTCTTTGCATGTCTGGAAGTAAGACATGGAAATTGGATGGGGATAACTGTTGAATCCCCTTTCAGACTGTCATCTCTATTATGCTTGCCAAGAGTCCTTCACACCAAGCACATACAACTATTTCAATGCTGCGGTTGCTGAAGGAACTAGAGAATGAACTGATGTGGTCAACGTTAAAACAAGGAAGAGGGCTTCCCTGGTGGCGCAGTGGATGAGAGTCCGCCTGCCGATGCAGGGGACACGGGTTCGTGCCCCGGTCTGGGAGGATCCCACGTGCCGCGGAGCGGCTGGGCCCGTGAGCCATGGCCACTGAGCCTGCGCGTCCGGAGCCTGTGCTCTGCAACGGGAGAGGCCACAACAATGAGAGGCCCACGTACCGCAAAAAAAAAAAAAAAAAACAAGGAAGAGGTGGCTGTCATCACCGTGGAGTGTAATAGCATAGCTTTGATTCAGCTACTCCAACCATAAAACAGATGACTGGGTGAGAGCGGACTTGCATACATACTCCACTCATCAGGACCTCAGTCACATGCAGAAAGACACCATTTTTCCCCCTTGTGATCATAGGAAGCGCATGTCTTTAACTTAACTGTTCCCAAGAAGCTCAGAGACAACTAAGAAACACAAGTGAGTAAAATGCTGAATCAAAATGCACTAGACAGGGCTTCCCTGGTGGCGCAGTGGTTGAGAGTCCGCCTGCCGATGCAGGGGACGCGGAGCGGCTGGGCCCGTGAGCCGTGGCCACTGAGCCTGCGCGCCCAGAGCCTGTGCTCCGCAACGGGAGAGGCCATAACAGTGAGAGGCCCGTGTACCGCAAAAAAAAAAAAAAAAAAAAAAAAGTACTAGACAGACTGCCTTTGGAAAGGTAAGCTGAACAGGCTAACAGGGAGGGCAGGGAGGAGAGACAGGCCTTGGAAAAAGGTTAACAGAGAAGCATAAATGCTGACCCACTTTTAAGCAAGCGCAGAATATGTTAATATGATATGACCCTAATGTATCTCTGCCAAATTCTCCAGCCACATCCACAGGAACAGGAAAGCAAAGGCCTGATCACTCCCTCTCCGCACAAATGAGGATGCTTTCAGCCCTAGTCCTCAGGAGAAGCAGAAGTGAAGACACGCACTCTAAGAGATCTCCACCACTAACTTACTGTCTTACAGAAAGCACCTCATCTCTCAGAACCTCCATTTCTCCATCTGTTAGAAACAGGTGAATTCAATCTGGTAGTTTCTTAGTTCTACAATCTTCAGACTCATGGAATGTTCAGGTATGTAGGGACCTCAGCAAACAACTCATCCAACTCCCTCTTGTTGACCACAGGAAGAGGAAAGCCCAGAGACACTGGTTTACTTAACATCACGATCCCACAGTGGCTACTATGGTGTGCAACCCAGATCCTCCTCCACGGCCAAAGGTCACATTCCTGAACCTGCCAGACAGGTGATGAGCAACAGCTCTCAGCTGAATAGTGATCCGGGACTTGCCCTTGTCCAAAGTCAAGGTCCCTTCCCAGCACAGCCCACATCCAATGGGTGGTTGATGAAGCTGTTGCAAAGTCCTGGCCCCTTGCCCCAACTCAGGATAACTCCAAGGGTCATTCCAGCTCCACAACTCCTTGGAGAAATGGCTGAGATATCTGCTGTAACTGCACTGCAGTTCAACCTCTCCTTCTGCCCAACCCAGCTTCCTTCACTATCTCATTCCCACCCCAGAACTGATCCCTGAACTTCCTAATAAAATACAAACAAATCTCCATTTCACAGTCTGTTCACACAAGGCCACCCCTGTGCGTTCACTCTCCCTCCCAAACTCCCAAACATTCACACCCCCACTTAAGACTCCAGCCACGCTCTGCTTCTGGGATTTGCATATACTGTTCTGCTTCTCCAGAACACTCAGCCTCATCTACCTGCTCCTGGTAACCTTCCATCCTATATACCCATCAGTTTCAACTTAGGCCCGACTTCCCCCCAAGAAGTTGTTCTTGACCTCTAACACTGGAGAACTGCCCTCACTTTGTGTTTGTGTGGTACTCTGGACCTCGCCCTAACAGAGAAAATATCACATTTTACCTCTGTTGCCCCAGTGAGGGTAGGAACTATGTCTATTCATAACTTTATCTCTAGCCCCAGGCTCAGTGCCTCTCCGGGCTTATTGTTAGTAACAATTTTAGAATTAATGAGCCTCCTTGGTAGCAAAACCCAGAGAAATGTGCTGATTCCCAGATGCGAGTTCTTTCTGCTATTCAATGCTATTCCAAACTTTAAAAGCAGACACCAAGGTTTTCAGAGCAAAACCATCAACAACAAGGTAGAGAACCAATAAAATTTTCTAGATAACCCCCTTCCTCACTTCATTTTAAAAAATTATCCCCGATCATCTTTTATGCCTCAGTTTTCCAGATAAATCAGTTGACTCTGACTCATGGGTCCTAATGATCATGTGGATTCCCCTACTTGCTTGCATGGGGAGACCATACCTCCAAGAGCCTGAAATTCCTGCCTAATAAACTCCCACACTCCCAAACACAGCTGCTGCTAACTTGGCAAGATGGCTTGCTCCAGAGTGACAGTTCTGCTAAATACACGGCTGTCAAATCTGCCATCTGCTCCTTGGCCCAGGGTGGGAAGCAAAGAAATAGACTTTCCTTCCTTATTTTTGCACCTTGCCACCCCCATGATGTTAGGATCACACTTGCTACCCTGTCTGAAGACATTCGCCCGATTCCTCTCATCCTCTGATAGACACTCATCCCGGAACTTCGATCTGGAGACAGGAGTGTCTTACTGTTTACATTCACACCACACACGGGGACACATCCATCCCTCAAATCTACCAGTCTGGTATAAAAATTAAATGTCCACTGAACTTCATGTCTTCACATGGCAGGGTGCCTTAGGGGCTGCAAGTGACATCAACATGATGTTGTGTACCTCAGCCATCCACAGCCTCGGCACTGATGCAGGATGCATGGACGATTACAGTATCAGTATCTCCAAAGTTATCTCAGGACAGCTTTCAGCATCACCACTGAAGGTCACAAGAATTTCCCCTGCTTCCTCCTCCTCACCCCACTTCTCTGACGACGCCCTTCCTTCCCAGCCCCACCGTATGCCTAACACCAGTCCTCATTATCTAACCTCTTGATCTACAGCCAAAAGGCTTATTTTTGATATCTGGGAAATTCAAGCAGACGGTAAGTCAGGCTCCGATACCTGCGGCTGGGGCATTTGGGATGCCATTCCAACAGCTTTTAGTATGAGTAGAAATGTAAATGGATACCTGAAGCCCTTCACATCACACTGGGGACATGCAAACGAGACCATTTCACAGTGTCCGACGATGAAATTGAAACTCGGCACCGACACACACTTCTCCACCATGTCAGAAACAAAGGTACCGGGGATTTACAGAAAGAGTTATGCAGTTGTATCTTTTTGCGCCCACAGACACCTGGCCCTTCAAATCCGAGACTGATTTCTCTAGTGCGATGGAGGGGCACTTTTGCCATTTGGGTGCACGTTAAATAAACAACCTTTAGGCCCCACTTGGCACCCCTGTCACATGTGGATGTGGATGTGCTCTGCCTTTATTTAGGGATCTGTACACACCAGCCATCCCTTGGCACTCAGCAGCTGAGAACATCAAAATCAACGCTCTGTGTTACACTTTAAAGGAGAGTGGCAGAGCAGAAAAGCTCAACACCCAAGGAGCTACCCTCCCTCGGTGAGCTCGTTCACAGACCTAGCTTCAGATACCACCTCTCTGAGCATGACGCCCACGTCAAACTGGTTGTCCCTCAGCCATCTCCAACTCTCCTATACCGAACAGAATGTATCGCTCCTGAAGCCATTTCTTCCACCTGCCTTATTTCTGTTAATCACACTATGAGTCTCCCACAGGCTCTTGTTCGAAACCTGGCAACTTCTCCCTTACAGATGCTCTGTCCCTGATTCATCTGTCTCACGTTAAAAAAAAAAAAAAAAAAAATGCTTACGGAGTACCTACCCTGCCCCAGGTCTTTTGGCCATCACTCAGCTTCATCCCTTCCTTTCCATGTCCCCTGGCTGTGCCTACCTGCCTGCCGGCCTCATCACCTCCACCTGCAAATGGGCCTGAATCCCACACCCAGCTCCCTGCCTCCAGCTCTCCCCACACAGGGGCTTTTATCAAAGCATTTCTCTGATTATGCCACAACCCTGCTTCAAAAGCTTGCTTCTGAGCCTCCCAAACAAACGCTGTGTTTACTTCCATGATTCTGCATGTGCAATTCCCTTTGGCAGGTGTGTTCTTACCTACCTTGTCCACATGGCAAACTCCTATTCATCTGTCAGCACCCTACTCAGCTATTCCTTCCCCTATGAAGTCTTCCTAACACACACACCCCCAAGTTTCTGATGGAATTAATCACTCCCTTCTCTGTGCTACCCTTGCGTCTTACATAGCATACACACTGCACACTACTCTTGTAATGAGATGGGGCATACATCTCCCTGGACAGCAGGCGGGGAGAGGAGACAGGTTAAAAGCATTAATTCTGGAGCCAGACTACCTGGGTTTTATTTTGGCTCCACCAAGGCTGAGAGCCCTTGGACAAGTTAGTTCTCCTCTCTGTGCTTTACCTCCTCATCTATAAAATGGGGATCATAGTGGAGCCTATGACTCTAGGTTTTTGGAAGAATTAAATGAATTAATACACATAGAAAAGCTTAACAGTGTCTGACATAGAATGATTGATCCACATGTGCCCGTTGCTGTAACCAGAGGACAGAACAGAGTTGGGAGGGAATTTCAGTAAGGATGACTGAACGAATTCAGTGGAATACAATCATCATCATCCATCCCCAACCCGCCTTTGCAGCGTATTTCTACTTCTCACCTACAGAAACCCTGTTATCACCTAACAGACTATCTCCCTGTCCTTCTGCAACCTGTCTTCCTTTGTAAATGCTGTTTTGCATAGCTCAAGATTCCCTCTCCATCCTTTTCCTTCTCTCCCATCTCTGATGGTTCCCAAATCTATCTACCAAAAGAATACTAATTCTAGGACACCACTGTCCAGAGATTCCGATTTAGCAGGTCAGAGAGGGGCCCTGGGACACTCTATTTTAAGAAGTTCACCAGGGGATTCTAATGCGTAGCTAGGTATGTTCAATTCCTTAAACAGAGCAGACACCCAAGAAACGCTGGAGGAATGAGACTCCTGCACTACTTTCTGGACTTCCATGCCCATAGCTAAGGAATCTAGAAGGCTCTCCTGAGTTTTCCCTGATGGCTCCCAAAAAGATGGAGGAAGAGCCTAGTATCAGGAATTATGAAAACTGCCGTGCTCTTGGAGATGGCCTGATTTATTGGTTTTTTTGATCAAAATAAAGTACTTTTCTCAGATAATGAATTGAGACTTAAACACTTAGACCAGGTTATTTCCTATTGCCACATGGCTGTCCTCATCTGTAAGTGCTACAGCTCCTTGAAGCCATGACGAGTGGATGAACACTTAGTAAACGAGCACACAAAACAATCGGCTTTCATGTATCGGCTCTTGAATCAAATCAATACTTTTTCTCAGAAACCCTAGGACGCTGCCCCACCCAAACCCAGAGAGTAGCTTGGGAAATCTTATCTGAAAGGGACAACCAAAGGAAATATTTTCCATCCTTTACCTGATGTGAAAATATTTGAAAACTTCTATATCTTTTCAAATTAGAGGGTCTTTTCCTGCTTACTTTTATTTTTAAAAACATCTTTATTGGAGTATAATCGCTTTACATTGTTCTGTTAGTTGCTGCTGTATAACAAAGTGAATCAGCTTTACGTATACATATATCCCCATATCCCCTTCCCTCTCGCATCTCTCTCCCACCCTCCCTATCTCACCCTTCTAGTCTTTTCCATATATATGACCAGGAGTGGAATTGCTGGGTCATATGATAATTGAGTAGTGTTCTTAAGCATTTATTTGTATTACCATTTTATTAAAGTATAAACATCTCAAACTACCGATCTGAGCTGCTGAGAAAATTCATTCTACCTCGCTAAATTGCTATCAATTCCAAACAAAGGCAAAAAGCACACTGATTGTTTAGCTAGCTCATGTACCAGCATCTTGGTAAAATCGGGTAACTTGCTGAAATGTTTTTTAAAACTTAATATTCTCCAGTAAATTAGAATAAAGAAAAATGACTATCCCACACATTTCTAGTGAGAGGATAATTGGATGATATATATCAAGGGCCTTGAAAATGTCAGTCTCTTGGCCCAATAATTCTACTTTGGAGAATTCTACCTTAAGAAAACATAAAATACAAAAATGTGTCCTCAGAAACATATTATTGAAGAGTAATTTACAATAGTGAAAAGTGGGAAGACAACCTAGTTCTCCAACAATTGGGGAATAATTATAAGTTACGCAACAGCAAAAGGGTGGAACACTAGGAAGCTCGTTAAAATGAGGTTTATACAGTTTTTTAAAGGATAGTAATACACTTAAGTGATAATGGTGGTAAGTCAACAAAGTAGGTGAAAATTATCTGCATAAGACCTCAACTGTCCACAAAACATAAGTTTTAAAAAACCAAATCCCCTACAACTTCAAGAGTGTTTGTTTCCAAGTGGTGGCATTATGGGTGATTTTTCCATCTTTACCTTTACCCTTATGTGTTTTCAAATGTTCCATGGCTTTTACAAGTAGACTATCAAAAGCTTAACACAAAAAACAGCTGAAGAACTCACCTACTCCCACGTCTGAACAACAACTGCCAAGAGACAGCATTCACAGATCTATCCACAGAGCTCAAAGTAATAGATTAAAAGTACCTCATATTGTTTAAACAAATTCCTAAGTCTCTCAACTTCTTCCTCTATTATATTGACTATATCAAGATAGAAAAAAATAATCTATGGCTACTAAAAACTATCTTTCCATCATGGAATCAAACTATAATCTCAACATCTGGGCCCCTGATCTATCTGTATTGCCAGACAGGACTTCCAAAAGCACTTAGAACAGAAATAAGAAAGTTTCTTTTAGATCAACTCTGCGTAAGCCCTCCAGAGTAATGGGTGTACCGCGCCAACCATAAATAGAAGACATTTTCCGAAGTTCCTTTTGAAAGAGTATAAAAAAAGATTGGGCTGGTACAAACAGACCAGCTATCCCCACTTCCACTGTCATATTAGGTGACATGCTATTCTTGACAAAAAACTAGACCACTGTGTTTTGAAGACCTAGTGATGATGGTGGTTTTTTTTGGTAGAGAAATGGTCTTGAAAATTATCCATCGGATGGCACATTTCTAACCTAAACGCTCCTTTTTCAAAGAAGAGCATATGGTTTGATAAAAAGACTTTGGGCTTTGTAGTCCGACAGAATTCATTTTATATCTCACCTCTGTCACTCACCAGCCTTGCAAACTTGGTAAATTATCTTCCCCAAGCTTCCTATAAAACAGGGATAAAAATAATCCCCACCTAAAAGATTGCAGTGGTTTCAATAAGCTAATAGAATGAAATGACCTAAAATAGTAACTGGCACATACCAATCATTCTAAATCACAGCTTTTACTCTTCCTGGTTGTCTCAGTGTTCGTTTCACCATTTCATTTGAAAGAGTGTCCTTTGCAATTCAGAGGGAAAAGGATTTTTAAATCATTATATAATTTGGACCAGCCAACTCTGAAGGAAATTGTTCCAATATTTTAACTGAAGTTCAATCCAGAAATTCCTAACAAAGGCCCTTTAATAACAGGAAACCTGGCCAAGACCTCAGAGAGCCGAAACACAGAGTGTGGCCCTTGATCAATCAAAATGAGGGGACCAAAGCACATGGAGCCTTGGAGTCCTGACTACGGAGCAACTCCAAACACTACCAGTTGTTTGACCGCGGACAAGTGACTTAATACTTGTGAACCAGTTCCCTCTACATAAGAATGTGAAGAATAATAATTAAGGTTGATGTGAGGATTTAAAACAAAAAATAGCCTATGTAAAGTGTCTGCACGTCACAAATGATTAAAATATAGCCACTCTTATCATACATTTATTATTATATCAACTGCTAGGACTTCCTTTCATCAATGTTAATCAATTGGGGCCAGAAAAATAGGGGAATAAATCAATCTCGAAGCACAGAGGGCCACCCCGACCCTCAGTTAGTACTCACGTCGGCAGACCTTACAGCACTGGCCTGCAATGTGCACAGGGAGGGAGTCTGGAGAGCAGTTGAGGGGGGGACAGGACATCCTTCGACATTCCACAGCGCCACTCTGAGGAAGGAACAACAGGGAAAGGAATCTCAGCAGAAGTGAGCTCAGCAGCAAAAAGCTCACATCTCATCCCAGAAGGCTCACCAGGGAAACAGAAGCAGTGTGAGAAACTCCCAGTCCACTCCAGGATCCCAAATAAAGAATTTTCTCCAGCCCAAATGAACCCATGCCACCTCAGTTACTTTTCTAATATACATCACTGGCTTTATTCCACCTGCCCATGTGGACTAAGTAGATTAGGCAGAAAACAGAAAAGCCTATTTTTTACAAGAACATAAATAACACCTTTTGCAGACCCTGTCAACCATCGTTGAAGCGCTAACAATCATTTTGTATTTTTGCAGACAAACAATGGCATTCTTCAGATAGTTATCAAATAATTTCAACTGAACAGGGTTTCCATATTAATTTGGGGGAGCCTCTTATAATTCTCTGAAACAGATCAAATAGTACATACAAATAATGGATAACCTGAAAGAAAGTCAGAGGATCCTGCAATTCTCTAAAACAGAAAATGGATACGTCGTCAAATACAATGAAAACACCTAGAAACTAATTAAACCACCTTTTTAAAAGGTATTATAGCAGAGAAAAGTTGTGAATGAGCCATTAGGTGGTTTGAAAACCAAAGGAGTCCCTTCCTCCCTCTGCTACTCTGCTACTCTAACCTCGAAACAGTAAGCTTCTTAATCATGTTAGATCATATTAGAGGGTGTTGGAAATTAAAATCTGCTTTCTCTTGATAAGAATTTGCATTTGTAATGACACTTTTCCAGCTTCCCTTCACAATTGCGCCAATTACTAAATAGGCACTTAGTAAAAAGGCAGTACTTCTTAGAGTCAGAATTATAAAGAAACAGGTTACACAATAATTTGTACAACTGCCCTCTTAAAACTGTCCATTTAGGTACAAAGAGGCTTACTTTGCATGTGCAGTTCCTGCAGTGATCACCATCAACCCAGGAGTCTTGGTCTCTATAGAGCAGTCCACTCACTTGACAGGTCTTCTCACAATGACAGTTTTCCAATTGACTAAGTCTTGTCTCTGCATAGTTCAGCTGCAAACAAGAGTTACTACGTGTAATTTCTGTAATTCAACAGCATTGTCCTAACAAAGCTAATCGCAACCAGAAAAAATAAATCCAAGCGGGACAAGAAAAAAATGCTCAAAGCAGTTCAATGATTCTTAGCCAGATCTGTTTTTCGAAGATTTTTTTTAAATTTCACACAAGGTAGAAGCATTCTAAATTGAAGACATATTGGCTCCCGTGGTCTAATGAGCACCAAATGAGACATTAAACTGTATCTCAGGGACCTCATGGGTGTTCATCAACGCGTGTGCTTTCAGCTCAAACTCACACAGAAACACTTGTAATGAATGTGTTCTCAAGGACTGTTACAATGTTTACAGGAGATCTAATCAGCAGCTCTGAAGCCCTTACATTTATCTCCCGCAATCCTATCCCTCTTCTTCACACACTAACCAGAGTGTCACGGTTTACAAGCTGGGAAGTCACTGCTTCCTCTTTTATGAAAAATTCTGGGAAGTCATAGGCAGATCTTATTTCTCCCCAGCTCAGGATCCTCCAAATAGAATGCCCCAGAATCCACTTTGGTGTTCAGACAAGTTCAAGAGAGGCAACCAAACCCCCAGGTGAGATGAGGACTTTGTAAAAAAAGAAAAAAAAAAAAAGAAAAAAGAAAACCTTTTTCCTTTTTTTAGGTCACCCAACTGCTACCATTAAACATGCAATCTTAGAATCTCCGATTTGAAAGAGTTTATAAAGTTTAAATGACGTGACAGGTAACCCCTTCAAGTGGTCATCCAGCCCCTGTTTGCACATGTAACTGTAACGGGACACTCATTACCTTCCAAGGAAAGCTACTTTTCTTGGTTAGCTCTGGATATTTGAAACGCCTTTCTTAGCTTGAGCTGTGAAATTTCTCTCCCTTCTTCCTATTAGACCTAGTTTTGCCTTGTGGCCCATCCTGAGCAAATCTAACCGCTCTACAAACATTTGAGGTTATCCTGTCCTCATGCCTGCCCCTGACCACAGTCAGCCCCACCAGGTTCCCCTAATAGCTCCTCGTGATATGGTTCCAACCCTCCCTCTTGACCATTGTCCATGTAGGCGACTCCAGGTTGCCTTCAAAACTACGGTACAAAAAACCTTGACATGTGGTATGATCTCTCTGTCATCACATCCATACCAAGGAGTAACTCGGCCTGGTAGCAATCTCACCCTTCTTCCTTTCTCCTTACATAGAGAAGGTCATGAGAGAAGAACAAATACCACTTTCTAAAAATTCATCATACAGTTTCTTTTCCTTCTCAATCATACTTATATATCCCCGTCTTGAGTATTTTCCCCATACAGGAGATCAAATCAATTTTTGATCCCAACTAAGACTATTTCAAGGCAATATTTTAGTTATAATGGTTGAACCTGGCTAATGATGACTTCTACCATCTTTCTACATTTTCTATGGTTCCAGTCCGTACATGCTCCTCTCAATTACTCATAACAGTGCTACTCTTTGGAAATGGAATCCACATGCAATTCAACCTTGGTCTTTGTCCTTTATTCCATCTCTTACTCTAAACTTTTGGAATTTCTCAAGAAAATTGGATCCTCGTCTGCCTGCCATGGGTAGTACCAAGAGGAAGGGAAAAGAACAAATAGAACCCTAAACAAACCACATGCACTATAATCAACCCTGAAAAAACTGAGTCGACCGTGCCTGAAAATTAGCTTCCTATGACTCTCTACTATACATGATCTTCCAAAAATGCAAGTTACATTTAAATCTCCAGCTTAATCACAGAGCGTCCAGAATCGACGGTAATTACGTTCTCTGGGAATTCTTTAGGAAATGCAGATAACATATACTTCCGAGAGTTTGGTGACACCAAGTACCAAAACCGTGTATTGGTAAGAGATAATAAAAAGGAAGTGATAACTCGTCACATATTATCTTTACTTCATCTCTATAGCCTCAGTAGTTCCCCCCACATAAGGTGGTGATAGACATATGACCGTGGAATGAACAAGGAAGAGTTGAACTAGGAGGGAATCCTTCCTAAAAGTGGCTCAGGATGAGCAATCTGTGAGAGGAAGGTGCCTGTCTTACTCTGAAAGTCTGGAAGAACCCTAGTGTCTGTATCACCCCAAGAAGGGGACTTCTTAAGGACTAGTTCAAAAGGCTATTCTGTATCTATCCAAGTTTCCTGTAAATCCAGGAGCTTTGCCTAAAGGCAATAGCTCAATTTCCAGAACCGCCCAACAAAGCTGAGCTGTGCTCACCTACAAAACTCAACTCCCAGGAAAAGCCTCGATTTTAATACAATGGAAGCTATTCTCAAGGCCGATTTTGCTTCCCTTCTGAGTACTGTCTGTAAATTTTTAATATATTTAGCCTGTTCTGACGACAGTGAAAAACCCTAATCTCTGTGATGATAAGAATGCATCAGACAGACACCAAGACAAAGGAATATTAAGGCAAAAAGCTAATTTTTCAAAGGCACTTAATATGTAATCTTGCCTTCCTTTTCCCCTGCTTAAATCCTGAAGCAACAATAAAGGAGAAAAAGAACTCTGAATTTAAAAATGAATTACATTTTCTGTCTCTGGCATTAGCATGCTGAATTTATACAAATTCATTTTCAAAAGCTATTTCTACACTACCTGCCATTTTCTCTAAGAATGCCTACAGATCCAAAATAGATATGGTATCAAATCTACATCTCTTTTCTGTTTTACCTTTGCGCACTTATCCAAGCAACCATGGACCGAATCATTTATTCTTAACCCTACACATTCAAAAGACAGACAGCAGAGGCCTTTTTCACAGTAAGAGGTCAATGAATGAATCTAAGTACATTAGTCATGCAGTAGATTTCTTTTTCTCCTTTGAAATATTATTTATTTGGCATTTGCTACATGAAAGGGAAAAAAGAAATCTATTGTGTTAAACCTTTAAGCTTAATTGAAAAATCACTATTGAGCTCCTTGAAACAATAAAGTCTCAAAATCCAATGTTACAAGCTGAAATGCCACTCCAAGTGCTGCTTGATTTACATAAATAGATTTGTCAAAGATTTAAACAGAAGTAATCAAGAAATTCCCCATCTTCAGCATCTCTTCTTCCTGAGCTTGAAGGAAGAATGTGATTACCGCACAGGTGGGATGCAAGAGCAGGACACAGCCTGATCCTATCGCTGTGTACCTGGCTCAGCAGGTCTGCGGTTCCCACAGTGTAGAGACTACCTGGGAGACTTTCCAGAATAAGCCAGGGGATTGGTGGTCTCTTGTGGATCACTTAGGGGAAGTATCAGGGGACTGCTTCCCTGCACCTTCTCCCCCTTGAAAAAGTATGGTTTTGCCACAATGCTGGGATTCTTCAAGAGGGCTCTTCTGTACCCTGACCTCTGTCGCCTGAAGCTACATGCTTCCCTGATCTTTCCTATATCAAGCAAGGGCACAGTCATTTTCAATCACCCTATACTTTGAAAGGAGAAAAGGAAGAGCAAGCCCTCGTAGGCACAACCCTGAGCTGATCTGGTGTCTGTGTCTGTTTGGTTTGATGTGACTTTGGCTACCAACTCCTGTCCAGCTTGTGCACTGGGCTCGCTCTCTGGTAGGATTCCATGGCTTCCACTGTGACCCAAGTGTGAGGACTTTCTGCTGCTTTCCAAAACCTCCTGGCTCTAGACCAGGGCTCTGACAGCAACTTTCAATGCAATCTTTATAAAACGAAGAATAATTGTCACCATTTTACATACATGGAAACTGCAGCTAGAAATGAGACCAGTGACTCGTTCCAGGCTGCAAACATCCAAAGAAGTGATAAAAATGAGATTCAACATCAGATAAATCTTACTCCAAAGCCCATTTCTATCTCCACCATGATCTACATGACTAACGCCTATTTTAATCACAGCTGCTGGGCAACTCAAACCAAACCTCCAAACCCATCAGCTAAATCTTGCCATGATAGGCTTATTTAACTAAAGGCAAAGCCCAAATCCAGGTTGATTTGGTGCCATAGAATTCCCTTTGCACCCAGGAACCCTACTTGAGTTCCAGTTTGTCTTAGCACTCCAGACTCCATCTCCTTCACTCTGCCAAGAGATGTATTACACTCTGCTTCCACCAAGATGGCAGACTAGGTACCCTAAAAGACTTCACCAATTGAACCAACTACAATGCTGGATAATATACACAAATCATAACTTTTAAAAATCATCACAGGAGCTGATAGAAAAGGAATAAAGCCACAGTGGCCAAAACAAACTGACAGCCAGGGATCCAGGGAGGCGAGTGAGCACCAAAGCCAACCTCCATGACGTCAGCCAAAACATGGAGCCCTCAAGCTCCCGCCTCGCACAGGGGGCCAGGGAGAGGAAATAGAGAACAGGGTCTGCCCAAGATGGGATGTCTTAAAGGAAACTCTTACATCAAGGTACAGCCCCAAAGGGCTGTACCCTCAGCTTAAGAGTGAACGAAAAGGAAACAAGGTTTGCACCAGGCTCAGAAGGAAGACCTTCCTACTCAGACCATGGCACTGGCTGGAGGGAAATATCTTCCTTCCGAAGTCTTAAAGAATTCTTTGCTGAGAATTCATCTGGCTGATCCCAGGTTAGCAGTCTGATTCTGAGCAGTCCTTATGACCTGAAAACCCTTAAGGAGATAATGCAATAGCGGTGACCCCTGTGCGGTCCTGGCAGGAGGACATACAATGTAAACCCAGGACTCAGAAAATTCCCACATCTGTCTAAGGAAAACAAGTGGCTGTAACCAGATGGGTGAGTTAAGAGGGCTTGTCCCTGCCCTGACATGCCTCCTTCAAAAGCTGCCACAAGCTCTATGCTCACGTTTCACTCCCAACAGGTACCATCTGAACACACACTTCTCCTTTCCTCTCGTCTTATGGGCTCATTCTTCTTCTCACTGGTATCGCCATCCTCCTACTGGTAGCTTCCACCTCCCTCTCTCCATCAGTCATTCCTTCTTTACATCTTTTGGTTCTCTTGCTAATCTTCTCTCCTCCAACCATAAACTTCCTCGGTTATGATCCAACTTACAGAATCTAAGTTTGAACCTTGGCTTTGCCATCCACTTTTCTTGGGAAAAGCTACATAACTTTCTTGGGACTCAGTCTTCTCATCTGGACAGTGGGCTAATAAACCTAGCTCAGAGGATTGATGGAAGGATTAGAGAGAGAGTGAATATAAAAGTTTAAGCATTGTAACTAACACATAGTAAATGCTCAATAAATACTACCTAATATGAATATCTTTCCAGTTTATTCCAGATCAGGGGTTGACAAACTAAGGTCCATGGACCAAATCTGGCCCAGCACTTATTTTTGTATGGCCTGTGAGCTAAGAATAACTTTTACATTTTTCAGTAGTTATATTTTATTTTTTTATCGAAGTGTAGTTGATGTACAATACATTATATAAGTTACCTGTGTACAATATAGTGATTCACAATTTTTAAAGGTTATACTCCATTTATAGTTATTATAAAATATTGGCTAGATTCCCTGTGTTGTACAATATATCTTGGTAGCTTATTATATAATAGTTTGTACCTCTTAATCTACCACTCCTACATCACTCCTCCCCCACTTCCCTCTCCCCACTAGTAACCACTATTTTGTTCTCTATATCTGTGAGTCTGCTGCTTTTTTGAAATATTCACTAGTTTGTTGTATTTTTTAGATTATTTTCGATTCCGCATATAAGTGACATACAGCATTTGTTTTTTCCCTGATTTATTTCACTTAGGATAATGCCCTCCAAGTCCATTGATGTTGCTATGAATGGCACAATTTCATTCTTTTTACAGCTGAGTAGTATTCCTGTGTGTGTGTGTGTGTGTACCACATCTTCTTTATCCATTCATCTGTTGATGGACACTTAGGTTGTTCCCATAGCTTGGCAATTGTATATAATGCTGCCATGAACACTGGGGTGCATGTATCTTTTTGAATTAGCATTTTTGTTTTCTTTGGATATATACCCAGGAATGGAATTGCTGGGTCATATGGTAGTCCTAGTTTAGTTTTTTTGAGA
Source organism: Phocoena phocoena (assembly GCF_963924675.1). Taxonomy (NCBI): domain Eukaryota; kingdom Metazoa; phylum Chordata; class Mammalia; order Artiodactyla; family Phocoenidae; genus Phocoena; species Phocoena phocoena. Next base: position 74,570,250 of record NC_089226.1, on the reverse strand, counting down.
AACCTCCATATTATTTTCCACAGTGGCTGTAGCAACTTACATTCCCACCAACAGTGTACAAAGGTTCCATTTCCTCCACATCCTTGCCAGCATCTGTTGCTTGTGTTGTTTTTGATGATAGTCATTCTGACAGGTGTGAGGTGATGTATCATTGTGGTTCTGATTTGCATTTCCCTGAAGATTAGCAATGTTGAGCATCCTTCCATGTTATATTTTTTTCTTTTATAAATTTAATTATTATCATTATTTTTTTGGCTGCATTGGGTCTTCACTGAGGTGAGGTGTGCGGGTTTCTCATTCGGTGGCTTTTCTTGTTGTGGAGCACGGGCTCTAGGTGCACGGGCTTCAGTAGTTGTGGTGCACGGGCTTAGTTGCTCCGCGGCATGTGGGATCTTCCCCGATCAGGGCTCAAACCTGTGTCCCCTGCATTGGCAGGCAGATTCTTAACCACTGAGCCACCAGGGAAGCCCCCTTTCATGTTATATTGATTGATTATATTGAAGTGAAACAAGTATATACATCATGTTCTCAATTTTGCTTCTTGATCTATAAAGACTAAAATTTACTAGCTGGCTCCTTACAAGAAAAGTTTGCCAACTCTTCTTCTAGATTATCACAGACTCCAAATTTTGCAGTGAAGATGGAAGTACTCAGTTTTCTAATTATAATTCTATTCACAGTTTGAAAGAAATAGACTTTTATAAATCTTCCAAAGTGCTGGGGGTGTTTAGAAGGTGGATTAAACCATTTTCTGCTCACAATTAAATATCTTCCGCCTCACAAATGGCCATTTTACACAATAACGTTTTGTGGACAGAGCTCAATGTGGCTGCTAGATAATAACGTACAGCTAAAAAGAGAAAAATGACATTCCTGCAACGGGAAAGAATGAGAATGAAAAAGGGCACTCTCATCGCCAGGAGATGGAGAACCACAGTCACCTGAGGCTGAGTGGCATGTTCCTTGTTCCAAAAATTTGGTAGCGATCTAAAATATAATTCACAGTATTGAGATCAAGCTGCTTCAGACGATATGACATAAAAGCTTCTCTATGCCACAAGCCGGGAAGGCAAATTATTGCCTACGTTTCACATTTCCACTGTACTCTGAAGTGAAAAGTATCTCTCGAATCTCAGTTTTAGTTTCTCTCTTTACAAAAGTGCTCTCCTTTGCAGACAAAAGGGGACTTGGCCAGAGACCTAGTTTGAAGCAGAAACACTAGCTTCAGCAGCAGAGTCTTTGAGTCCAAAATACAGCCGTACATCCCAAAGACTGACCTACCCACCGATTTTTTCCACGTGCTACGGCTGATGGCAGGAGCAGTCACAGCCGCAGGTAGAACAGGATTAAGGTATCATTTTCACTGTTATTAAAATTCGCCCTTTTGCAGAGCGTAATGTCTCTTAGGGCCAACCAAATTCTTTCTCTGCCCTAGGCTGGAACTCACGTCCACGACTGATCGGTATCATAACAACAGCATCGGCCACGTTTTCTATTTATTCAGCGCCTTTCCTCACAAGGCTCAGGGCTTTTCATTATCAATCTAAACGGTATGAGTATATATTATCAAAGCCCCTAATTGTTTACATCCCCGGCTCTGCCACTCAATATGAACGTCTCTGGGGTAGAAATCACATCCTCTTCATCACTGCCTCCTATGTGCCTAACACAGTGCCTGGCAAATAGCAGACCCTCAAAAGATGCTTGTTAAGTGAATCATGGGGAGGAGGGAAAGATGCAGAATTATAAAACTGAAGGTGTTGAAAGGCAAACTCTGCCTCCTTCACTATTTAACTCAGGACCAGTTTTGAAACGCATCATATATTAGAAATGTGATATAATGCCTTCCTGTGACAATAATCTGTTCCTAACAATAGCTATTCTGCCCTTTCCGACTACTGGCAATGATTCTTGCATCTAAAAAGCATTAGCTTATAAGCAGCAGTGACTCTGACCATATATCATCTCTCAGTGTTACTGGTTTAATAACCAACGGGCAAATTCCTTTTCCACCCCCAGGGAATATACAGTGATACATATTGCTTTTCTTCCAAACATTTTTCAACTAAGTATTTTGATACAGTCTAATAGTATCAAAGGCGCAAATGGTTATGTTTACTATAGGTTGTCCTATTTCGAGAAAGAATAAACCATTTTATAGCAACATATCGCAGATGCCAACACTAAAAATGTTTCCATTATAGCGTATCACTCTAAACTCCAGATAGGATGGACAAAGAAATGAAACAGCACGAGTGAAATTTAGATACCTACTTTTGCAGTCATCTTGGCCAAAAGCTCTTGTAAATCCATTATTCCTTGCACCAGGCTTAAGAAATCACTGCAAGTTGGACAAGCTCAATAAAGAAAATATAAAATAAATGTTGGTACTGTGTTAAGAGAAAATATATATATATTTTAAACAGTAGTTGTTTAGCTATATAAAAGTGTTTTCGCTTTTCTGGTTAAGTGTGACTTCAAAATTGGAGTGAATTCACAGAGGATTTCAGATCTAGATCTTTTCCTTTCATTGATAAGCAAAAAGAAAGGAACAAGGACTAACTGAAAAGGACAGTATGTTTTTACCTTGAAAACATTTTAAAATTTAAACTAAACTCTCATTTTTATTGGGACTAAAGAATTGTGAATTATCACAGAAGCAGCAAAAGTACACTCATATATATCCAAGTCAAGAAGTTTAAAAAATAGTTTATAAACGTATATTTATATAATTATATGAAACATAACTTTCTATATTAACCTAGACCCAAAACGGCTCATATAATCTCTTCTTACCTTCAGATGTTAATTCTACAAATAATACGTAAGCTTTTTAAAAATCCTAAGACACAGAAGTATTTTAGCATACATAAAATCTCTCACTAACCCCACCACCTCATAAGTCAACAATGTAAACAGTCTGTATCCTTCCTGAAGTGCTTCTCTGATATTATCAACAAGCTATATGATATTAATAATTCAGAAATGCTTTAAGTTGCTACTTACTGCGATTCAGGTTCGGACACTGTGTTAAGTATCCATTCGGCATAAAGATGATTTTCCCATCTTGGATAATCCCCTTGATAACAGAAGAGAGAGGTGGCAATCAGTATTACAGTTACCAGTTCAAATGGCCCCTGTCACATGCTCTTTGCAGGGAAGTTTTCTTTTCTTTTTTTTAGCAAGACTGATAGCCATGTTCAGAAGGTGAGTTGGCCTTAGTGCACACTGACCTACTCCAAACCATCCTCTTCTAAAAAGTCTCAAAATATCCATTCATCTTGAGAAAGCTACAATTACTTACCACTGGTTTATGCTAATGATATCACAGAACTAAGGATCCATCAGTCAATGTTCTCAAACCGTCCAACTATAAAGACATTGATGCAATAAAAATTCTCCTCAATGCCCTAGTCATCTTGGAACATTAAATACTGCTGATTTACAGGATTTTTTTAAGTGGGAAAAAGCTCCAATAGGAACATATTAGACTAAAGTGCTCTACTGATTCATTAGTCTAGGAAATAAAATTAGACATGGGGAAGACTCCTTAAGAACCCTGCTCTCAGCTACTTGAGTAACATGAGTCTTTGCTGGTGAGTCTTAAGATTTGCTCCACACATCACTGTGGATAAAAGGTGGTCTTTTAATTCTGCAACTTAGTCTGGAAGAACAGCCCTAATTTAACAAAGTGTTTGGGGCCGCCATCTCGCAATGAAAATATTGACTTGGCTTTTGGATTTTTCACATTGAGTTTCAAGATTCCGTTTTTAGGGTATTTTTTCCTGATTTGATGGAAGAGATATTACAGAACAGATGGAACATGTAGAAGCTGGTTCAGAATACTGAGCTTAATCTATAAATAAAATATAGGCTTATGATAGTGTGGTGAGTCTTTCAGAGGAAGCAACATTTAACATTTATGTGCTCATCTTCTAAACAGCGGAAGGTAGTCAGCAAATGCTGTCTCTGCTTATTATTCCAAGATAAAGTATTAACTGGAAATATTAATAGAAATAACAGGGTCACAAGGCCTCTTCCTCCGAATTAGATACTTTGATTAACCTCTTCCTCTTCGAGGATGATGCAGTGTCCGTGATTACGAGAAGAGACAGCCTCACCATGGGAAGGAGGTGCCTGCCACAGCTCTTCAAAATGAATTTGTCATCTCTTGCTGGGGAATTACAGGGAGCAATTAATGGAGCACAGTCTAAGTCAATCAGCTTCTTCCTGGCACAAAGTTGCTCAGTTTTTCGAAGCAAATTAACTCCTCTGAGAGGCCGGGGTGCCTTTCAAGCACATGTGAGGAATTTGAGAAAAGCATGGGATTGGCAGTCAGGGGCCCAAGGTTTAAGGTCTGGATCCATTTGTAGCTAACTGGCTGGACTTAATAAGACAACCACCCTCTCTGAGCTTCAGCTGCTTCATCTGGAAAAAGAACTGCTGTATGCAAAAGCTACAGAAGCTTCTAGCACTCAAGTGCTGGGTCAGTGAAACAGGCGTCCAAACTGAAAGTGTCACAGTTTAGATCTCTGTGCTTTTGCTAACTTTCAAGATAAAAGAAAAAATCAGTCCACAGCAGACAAGGCGATAGATTTCCCTCAAAGAACAGCCCATCAGAGAGAACTAAATACACATCAGAAAATATCTGTCTAATGAGGCTGAATATGGATGAAGTTATAGTGACCAACTATTCAGGTTTGCCTGGGATCTAGAGATTTCAGTGCTAAAACCGAGAGATTCCAAGGCAAACCGGGACAGGTGGTCACCCTCCCTGATGCCAAAGTGGCAAAAGCACACATACCAGGAAAGGATGAGGTCTATCTAATACCTGCCGGTTAGAAGAGCCTAAATCATTCTTATTTTTATCAGCCACGGAAAGGGCCCTCAGAAACCTGGTCTATATTTGTAATGGTATTATCTTTGCCAAAACAAATAAAAAGTCCATTTGAGGGCTTCCGTGGTGGCGCAGTGGTTGAGAGTCCGCCAATGCAGGGGACATGGGTTCGTGCCCCGGTCCGGGAAGATCCCACATGCCGCGGAGCGGCTGGGCCCCTGAGCCATGGCCGCTGAGCCTGCGCGTCTGGAGCCTGTGCTCCGCAATGGGAGAGGCCACAGCAGTGAGAGGCATGTGTACCGCAAAAAAAAAAAAAAAAAAAGTCCATTTGAAAAGGATTTCCCATCCACTTATCCTGTAGCAACATATATTATACATGGCAGTATTCCTTTTGTTTTCTTAATGACTGATTTTGTCACTTTATAAACTACTAATTGCCTCTCCCACACCTTTCTTCCACCTGCCTCCCTCCTCTGTCTTTCCACTTTTAATCTCCGGCACACGCGTGTGTGTTACACAGATCATTAGGTGAAGATCAATGATGTTGACTCGAACAAACATGGAAATAAGAACTGACAGCTTCTCAATCGCTATCAACACAAAAACTCAAGGCACTTGATGTTTTTTCTGAAAAAGAGGTCATGAGGGTCAGCCCACATACTGGCATAAAGACATGTTCTTGCCAAATGAATCAAGATGGGAATGCTAATGTATTTGAACGGATGTAATTCCATGCTGGATTAAATGAAGGATGGCAATGTACTGTACAAATACCAACTGTAACCCAAAGAAGTGTGAGTGTATGTATGTGAACCTATAAATACATACCTGTGTATATATCCCAGTACCTCCCCATGACAAGAACCAAAAGGTCTTGCACTGAATTGTCACATGAACTAGAGTCATCCCTCAGTAGCTGGAAGGTGGTGGTTCTGGGACCCTCCCTTCCCGCTCCACCACCCACCCACCACAGATACCAAAATCCGCGGATGCTCAAGTCTTTTATATAAAAGGGCATAGCACGGTAGGCCCTCTGCACACACAGGTTCAGCATTCATGGAGTCAACCAACCGTAGACTGACATTGGTTGATTCTGCGGATGTGGAACCTGCAGACAGAGGGCCAACTGTACTTAGTGCCCGGACATTTGTCAATAAAAGAAGCATTTGCTGAGCCTGTAGTTTTCTTTAGAAAACGGAGTTTTATAAAGTATAAAGCAACAAACAACAAAGAAGCTCGATCAGCCTTATTTCTCCCAGAAAAATCATCTGGGAGGATTTCTATAGATGAAAATGTACCTTAGAGCACAGCAACTTCTCCCCAGAAAAGATGAAATAAGGGATAAAGAGACAGAATTTCTATTATTTCTCTTCATTTAACTTTAAATGTATCTACACTTAACTGAAAAAAAAAAAAAGAAAAACTCTGGCTGGGCCTATATAACTAGTGGACCTCATTTGTACCATTCTCCACAGCAGTATTTCTCAAACTGCCAGTTTCTTAAGAATCACACTGAGTATTTGTTTAACATTCAGATTCCTGGATCAACCCCGGACTCTGTTTCAGGAGGGTTGGAGTGGGCCCAGGAATCATCATTTTTAAAAAGCCGTCCCAAAGGATTCCCATGAAAGGTCAAGGGGCCCCACTTTGAAAAACCCTGCCCTGTTGTCAATCACTTGGATTTTCTGGAGCAAGAGTGTTTACTCCTTACAAGTTCAGAGTGGTGAAAGTAGCACCTGCATCCAGTACATGAACAGAATAAAATCTTACCGATTTGGAACTGAATGGCAACTAACCAAATCACTAAATTATAAAAACTATGAAAGCAAAAATCATAGGTTTCCACCTCAGCTTTCCCTGCCATTCCTATCATAGCATATTTCGCGAAGTAGGTACAATCAATACCTAACCTGCATCAAATTCCTAAAAACTATAAATTATATAATTGTAAGAGAGCAAAATTTGCCACTCAAAATGTCTCACTGGCATGCAGATTATTTAGACCTGAAAACAATCAAGACCCAAAAGACTCAGGAAGAAACTCTGACCTTCCCCCTAACTGCCTGAAAGAATTTAGATAGAGGGCCTGTTCCCAGAATAGAACTGTCATCAGAAATATCTGCAAGGAATATGAACTAGGTGTGGTGGGGCAACTTAGAGATCAGCGTGCGCTCTGCATCCCATTGTCTCTGCATGGCCCAGCAAACATTTATTTACTGAACATTTGCTTTGCCATCTCCGTGTGAATTGCCTACCTCCCCTTGAATCCCAAAGACCTACCACCACACTCTCTGTTGTTGTCTTTAGCTGAAGACAGTATTTAAGGTGAGGGTTTCAGCTATTTTGGTAAGCTACTCAGTTTTCCTGGGTCTCTGCCATGTGTACATGTTATTAAAATTTGTTTTGAGTTTCTGTTCATTGGTCTCATGTCAATTGAATTCTTAGACTTGTCAGAAGAACCTAGAAGGGTAGAGGAAAATTTCTTCCTCCCTGACGCAATATTGAACTATAATTTTCACAGCTGTTAAGAGTCTGTGAAAATCATGTAGAATGCTAGTTGTTAAACTAGGGGAACATATCAGAATTTTAGAGGAGGGTGAGGGAGCACAGTCATGTATGAAATTTTGACAGTGGTTCTGAGGTGATTTTGAGATGCCCGATGAAAACTACTGATCTAGGACCAGATTACCTGGTCATTTGACCTATGAAAAATCTAAAGCTCTGATACTTTAATTAGCTTTCCTAAAGGACACCTTAATCTTAGGCCATCAACTACAGGTCTACTAACTCCAGATGAGGGCTGGGCCACTGCAACACAGTGTAAGTAAAAGATATCATTTGAGAAAGTCTCACAGTTATGTGGGCTTTGTAGCACAAAATGGTGCTACAAGGAAGTCCTGTTATCAAAGTGAGGTTCTATCTTAACTGCCTTCATGGAAAGATAGTATTCACCCAGCCATAATGAATTATTTGCATTAGATACTAACAGCTTGCTAAAACAGTTTTTCAATGCTGGAAAACTGAGGTCCTTTTAGGTAGCCTAACATTCTCCCCCGCAATCTTATTTGCACTATTAATTTGCTAAACAATCCATTTTCTTGTTGTTAGTGCAATGCTAAATCTCAGCCCCTCTGAGGATCTAAAAAATTCCCTAAGGGGCAGAACCCAAATTAATAAGCTTTTACTATCAGTACGATGGAAAGAAGAAAAACAGATATTTTTTCCTCTTTGTGACATCCACCTGTTGCCACCTTCTACTTCCCCCTGCACTCAGCTCACCAGGCACTGAAAACTAAATTTGTACCAGGCAGGTTATACATTATGGGTTTTTTGTCTGGGGCACTGATGCCCATTATTTCCGTGGTTCCAAGAACATTTACTCATTTCATAGTAAGAAATATAGGAAGATGCAATAAAAAGATTAGAAAAATTAAGCCATTATTATCCTCTTCTGTATGGAATAACTATTAGGCAAACCCTACGAACACTTGGAGCTTTCTGATACAAATGAAAGCAGCTTTGCCGCCAAACAAATGCTAATTCTTTTTTTAACGCTCTTATTTCCCTGCAGATCTCTGTTTACATTGAAGAAAATGCTTCCATTTTTTTGTATGCTAAAACACTGAAATAAATTGCTTTAAAAGGGAAAGGAAAAGGAGGTGGGGAGAGTTCCTGGAAGGCATGTAAATATATGGATGAGGATGTGTTCTGTTTATAAACTGGCAAGGACCCAAGCCTTGGCAGCAGGCTAGCAAAAAGTAAGACTTGGGAAACCGACAAGGAGGATTTTCACAATGCAGCCAATTATGTATTTCTGCCATGAAGACAGTTAATAAAATATTCCAGCTTGCATAAAAGCCAAGAAAGACACTTGTCGACTTTCATTATGATCAATAAAAACTGTCAGTTCATTAGCATATCATTAGCTGTCCTGCTGTTTCCAAAGCCTTAATGCACAGAAATATTAATCTACAAATATGTAAGATTCCCCAGTTCTGTGACTTTGACTTTCTGCATGAAAGGAAAAGTGAGAATTAGAGATGGGAGGAATCCAATATAGCTTCTTTTTCTATGTGCCTATAAACATATGTTTACCATCTGTGGAATTATGGGAACCAGCTGAGGTAAAAAAAAAAAAACAACAGCTGTGGCATTAAAAAAAAAAAAAGTAATTTCACTTCCCAGTGACAGCTCAGCTGTTAAGGAGACAGTGAAGTCCAGGTAAGGGAACGGTTTCAGACCCAAGTTCACCAGACAGAAAAATAGCGAGAGACAGAGACAGAAAGGCTTGTCCTCTGTGAAGGGCTTTGAGATGGGAATTCTCCACGAGATCTCAACTATTTAGAAACTGTCAGAACACCCAAACCTCTGAAGCACTGTGATTCACCTAGGCTTACCCTCTGGAATAATGACAGCATAATCATTTTAGAATGCATCAAAGGGAAATTGAGTGGTAGGCAGCCACCTTGATAATGAAAACCTATGACAATCAGAAGATTCAGATAAGCCTATCACTACTGGCCAACTATTTTCTCAAATGAATGCTGTTTTGAAGCAAAGAAATTCCCAGCCTGTGTTCTGTGTCTCTGATAGGAAGTAACTAAAGCCAGAGGCTTACGAGCCAAGCAACAAGCAAGTGATTCCACCCTCTGCTCTTTTATCAGCAGCACCTTCATTGCACTATTCATAACGATGCACCAGGACCCAGAAATTAGGTTTGACAAGTGAGCTTTTGCTTTTACTTTGCCTATGAAATGATGTATGCATACTTAAAATAGAGAACACTACAGTTTTAACCTGAAAACACAACATAAGCATTATTTAGTTCTGGAGCCAAAAGGCAGGTGTGGTTCTTGGACCCAGGAGGCAGCTTCTACCAGGTATATATTAAAAGCCTGAGAAGTCATCGGAGAAGTGACTGCCTCTTTTACAGGGAGATTTCTGCAGCATTGATCAAGATAATTTCTGTAATGAGACAGTGATACATTCCCCCTACCCCAGCCATCTCATCTCTCCAAAGGATGGAATGAAACACGGGCTGGTATATAGGGAGATGAGTTTTGAAAGGTTTCCTTCTAAAGAGCTATGGGATGGAGCTACTCCTATAGGGGAACAAGGAGAATCACAATGCTCCCTAGGGAGATGTGGTGTGTGGAACTGCCACCTCCTTTTGGTGCTTCTCACTGGGACCACCTGTTTCTTTGGGCTAGAGCCCTGGAAAAAGACAGGTCTGTCTCCTCCACAGGACATGGCATACCTAAGTGAAATACTCCACCATCTAACACAGTGACTAGTACATAGCAAGCAAGCCCCTAAAAAATATTTGTTGACTGAATAAGCAAAAATATTGAAAAAGAAAGTTCTAAGCTTCAATCCTATTTCCATCACTTGCAAACTACGTGAGACTGGCAAGTTGCTTAATCTTTCTGAGCCCCACTGCCTGATTTACACAGTAGGGATAACACAGTCGGCCCCTTGTAACCACAGATGCACAGTTCACAGCATACATGGATTTTATATAAGGGACTTGAGCTTCCATGGATTTTGGTATCCACAGGGGTGTTGGACACAGGATACAGAGGGACAATTATAATAACTACTTTATTAGGATTCTCTGAAGGTGACACATAATTAACTAAGATAATATATGTACAGCCAGACTAGGTCTAGAGCGTAGAAAGCAGTTAATAATTGTTGGTACTCTCTTCCTCATCCCCACAACCCACCTCCGCAGGAAAATGATTGTCCAAGTCTGTAAACACCCGTTGTGTTTTCTGCCTGTATCAGGTATTTGGGCTCTTAAGCAAGGATTCCTTATATCTACAGAGAATCATACAGTCATCAAGCTGGAATAGATAACAGGACAAACTATTCTCCCTGTCTTAATCACAAGCTCCCAACTAAAACAGAAGTCCCTAAAAGGCATCAAAAGTGTCTGTCTTTACTACAGTATAGAGTTAAGCGTATACGGAGCATTAAATACATAAGAAGGAAGGAGAAGGAATGCATGCTGTAAACCTACTAAGTGCTGGGTGCTTTTAATATATATATTCTTATACAATCTGCATTACCTTTATGAGAGACATCTTTGCACTTTACAAATAAGGCAGATTCATAGCTAGCGCATTTATTCATTCATGTTAAGAGTACATCATCTGCCAACTGTGCACCTGATACTATTTGAAGCACTTGCTGAATAAAACAGACACAGTTCTGACCCTGGTAAATTAATGTGACCAATAAGAAACAAGTAAGCCCCCCTATAAACTATTCAGGATCAGCTACCTAATTTGCAGAGTCCCTTGTTCAAAACTTATTGAAAACTTGAAGGTAGCAACAGCAGAGCCTTAAACCAATCATGGGGGCTTTTTTTTTTTTTTTTGCAGTACGCAGGCTCAGTGGCCATGGCTCACGGTCCCAGCCGCTCCGCAGCATGTGGGATCTTCCTGGACCGGGGCACGAACCAGTGTCCCCTGCATTGGCAGGCAGACTCTCAACCACTGTGCCACCAGGGAAGCCCTCTATTTTTATAGAGACTGTATTCCTTATTATGTCTGGTCACTAAAATCTCTGTTCTGGATCTTGTGTTCAGAAAGTTTTTAGACCAAGATTTCCTTGAATGCCAGGAGCTGGGAGAGGGGGAAAGCTGGGGGAGAGCATGCTATATGCTGGAGCCCTCATTTAACGCTTAGCCATGCCTGCACTGATCCTAGGGATCAGCCCAAAGTGAATGCTTACGGTATTCTCAGGTCTTTTCTGATCATGAATCTTGCTCTGGGCATGCATAGAGCTCTCTAAATTCCCCATATACATGATTACTTTTGAATGCCTTAAACTGCCCAAAGAATCTCTCTCCTCAGCTCTTCCTCCTATCTCTAGATTGTCTAGTGTGTGTCAACTGTAAGCTTTTGCCCCAGATTGTTTGGTAGCTTTGCAATATTTTCAAGAAATGTCCACCAATTTTTTTGGCCTGGGAGAATTCCGAGTTAGGTGAAATAGAGGTAAGTGCCTTGCATCAGTCCTTCAGATAGTCCCAGACAGAACATACAAAATAATTTGTAGATAAGATTTGCTCTGCCCCCTCTAGAGCCAGGGACCATTTTCCCACACTGGAAACATGGGCTGACATCTTCAAGACTGCCGCTGAGCTGTAGCTCGTGTGGGGCGAGGGCAAGTAAAAATGCCATAAAGCTTTCCTGCTATTTTGATGTTGCCTTTTTCTTGATTCAAAATTAACTTGGTTGCTACAAACATTTAATGTTTGCCAAAATTCTGACAAAGTTGGTTCTAACAACTTCTGCTTGCTTTTTGATGTTTCTGTGGAAGTAAAGAAACTTGGAGCTGCCTACTCCACTGTTTATTGACATCCAGCTACCTGTGTTCTAACAATCCCTCTTGGAGATTCAGATGCAGTCTAAAGCTGGAGAGACACTAATCTAAAGACACTAAAGCAGAAGCTAATTATTGGCTATATCTTATATTTTGTGAGATCTTTATAGAGACCAAGGTGAAACACTAATCTAGACCATCAACACACATCACCTACGTCAGTGCACTCAAATTTGAGCCTTCAAATCTACAGATCAAAACCAGTGAGAGAGCCCTTTTAAAAATATATAAATCAAACCCTACAGTTCAGATTCTCAACAAGTGGGTCTAGGTAGGCATAGAAATTTGAATTGTAAACTCTTCCCATCTGATTCTGATGTCTTTCCATGACTGGGGACCAGTTGCTGCCCTTCACTACAGACGTAAGACCCCTAAGAAAAGTGTAGCTTCACCAGTGGGTAACTAGCTACAAAACAAGAAATAGCATGAGTGAGAGCCAGTTTGGAACAGAGAGACAAATTTCTGATGATTCTTGGACACGTGGAAAATCACAGGACGAGAAAAATCACCTGTATGGATATGGATATATGTACATATTTATACACATACATATGTGAATTATCACCCTGAAAATTTATGTCATGATTTTTTTTTTTTTTGCGGTACGCGGGCCTCTCACTATCGCGGCCTCTCCCATTGCGGAGCACAGGCTCCGGACGTGCAGGCTCAGCGGCCATGGCTTACCGGCCCAGCCGCTCCACGGCATGTGGGATCTTCCCGGATCGGGGCACGAACCCATGTCCCCTGCATCGGCAGGCGGACTCTCAACCACTGCGCCACCAGGGAAGCCCTATGTCATGATTTTTAATTTCAAATATTTATGATGTACAAAAGGGTTGAAACCAAACTACAGCAAATACCTGTGAATTTCCCACCCACCTTAAATAAAATGTTACCACTATAGTTGAAGACTTCTGGGTACCCATCTCTAATAAAATCCCCATTTATTCCTCTTAGAAGTTAAACTAGTCTGAATTTAGTGTTTATCATTCCCATGCATTTACCTTTTTACATGTGAATGTATAAAAAAGCAATAAATTGGATTGTTTTGATTTTTACACAACATACAAATGATTTAATACCATAATGTTCTCCTGCTTTTTCATTCAACATTATGTTTGCAATTCTTGTTATTCAAGTGCTATGATTTTAATATTTACCACAATTTAAACCTTCTCCCAGTGATAGTTTTTTCCCAAATTTTTGAAATTACAAAAGAAAGAAATTGTTCCTGTGATAATGTCTGTACATATCTTCTTGGGTACATGAGTTTCTTCAATGAAGAAACGTAGAAAGGAGTTTCTTCAGTGTTTATACCTGTAAGTTGGGTTCCTATATCATAAGGTACACACATCTTCAACTTTATACAAAATCTCCCTAATTGTTCTCCTTAGTATTCTACCAATGCAAGTTTCCACTACAATGAGTATGTGTCCTGTTCCCAACTGTCTCCCTCACACTTAGCATTGTCAGGTTTTTTGCTGTTTTGTTTTTTTTTTTTTTTTTCATTTTTGTCAGGCTGATGGCTAAGAAATTGTATCTACTAATGGTTTTAATTTGCATTTCCAAGATAGCTATTGAAATGGCAATCCTTTTAGTACATTCATTGGCTATTCACGTTTCCACTTTGGGGAACTGCCTTTTCGTATCTTTTGCCAGAATTTTTATTGAGTTATAAGAATATTCCTTATCGATTTATAGCATTTCTTTAATGGATATTATGTCTTTGTCAACTGATCTTGTTGTCAAGATCATCTGTGATGAGATCTTTTTATTCTACATATTAAACTTATCAATATTTCCTTTAAAGATTATTTTTTAAGCTTAAGAAATTTTTCTCGAAGAACATGAAGATATGCTCCTACATTGTCTTCTAAAACTTGCAAAGTTTTGCTTTAACATTTAGCTTTTAAATCAACTGTATTTGTAAATTTTGTGCATATGGTGTGCAAATACATATTTAAAGCTTTTCCTGTCACCATACACAAAAATCAATTACATCAATTAATATATATATGAAATATTTAAATAACTGATTTTCCTAACCATTTATCAATGAATATGTCTTTTCCCCATTGATCGGGAATGCCACTTCAAGTTTCTAAGTTGCCACATGTAATGGAAGGGTATCCTTCTGGCTTCTCCATTCTGTTCTATTGATGCTTGTGCCAATTCTTGCATCAATATGACATTATAAGATTCCTATAACCTAGGGCTTCCCTGGTGGCGCAGTGGTTGAGAGTCTGCCTGCCGATGCAAGGGACACGGGTTCGTGCCCCGGTCTGGGAGGATCCCACATGCCGCGGAGCGGCTGAGCCTGCGCGTCCGGAGCCTGTGCTCCGCAACAGTGAGAGACCCGCGTACCGCAAAAAAAAAAAAAAAAAAAAAAAAAAAAAAAAGATTCCTATAACCTTATAATAAGCCTTTGTTTCTGAAAAAGCCAAGTCCCTCTCCCATTTTCTTCTTCAGAATTGTCTTCATTATTCTTGTTCTTTCATCTTCCATTAGAATTTTAGAATCAGCTTGTAGATTGCACCCAAAAAAAAAAAAAAAAAAAAAAAAAATCCTGTTGGGAATTTACTACAGGTTCCCAGAATCTAGAGATGAATTTGAGAAAAACTGACTTTACTGCTTTAAGCCTCCTTCTCCAAGAACATGGTATATTTCTTCCCATTTAGGTGTTCTTTAATATCGTTTTTAATAGAATTCTACAATTTGCTTCCTAACTGTCTTGTATATATTTGATTTTGTACTTAAGTACTTACACATTTTATATTATAAACAAAATATTATATTTAACTGTATCTTTGTTATTGCTACTGTTGCTACTTTTGTTCAGCAATGCAATTGATTTTGTTTTTCGATTTTGTATTTATGCAAATGAAATGAAAACTTTTGTTCGCACAAAAAGCGTCCAACAGTCCTTCTGAACTCTCTTGGTCATTCTAATAATTCACGAGTCCAATTTTTTTTGTAGACAATTATATAATTCATGAATAATTATATTTTTCTTTTTCATAATCCTTAAGGTTTTAATTTACTTTGCTGGTAAGAATCTACAGTATAGTGTCGAAAAGAAACACGGTAACAGGGATGGCCTGTATGATTCCCGACTTTAACAGGAATTCTCTTAATATTTAAACCATAAGTACGATGTTTCTATGTATGTTTTCTTATGTACTTTTTATCAGTTTAATGAAGTTTCCTTCTATTCCTATTTTGCTAAGAACTTTTTTTGTCATGAGTCAGGATTGAATTTTATGTAGTGCTTTTCTGCCTCTTGAGATGACAGTATTTTTTTCTCCTTTGTTTCATGTGTTGAATTATGTTAATAAATGTTTTGGTGATAAAAACAAACTTATATTTTGTTGAAATAACCAACAACTGGGTCTCTCGCTCTCTCTCATGCACACACACACACACTCTGCTAGATTCAGTTTGCTAATATTTGTTTACGTTTTTAATCTAATCTGTGTTCAAAAGTAAATTGCCTTGTATTCTACAATTCCTTTCTTATACAGTCCTTGACTAGTTTAGGAATCAAGGTAACCTTATCTTGATAAATGAGTGTTCTCATTTATTCTCTTCTCTGGAAGAGTTTATGTAAGATTGGAATGGTTTCCTTGGATGTAATAGAACTTGCCTGTAAAACCGTCTGAACCCAGCAGTTATTTGGTGGAAAGACATTGTAGACTAAAAAAATAGTCACAGTCCTTTGCTCTTTTCTGGGTCCATGCCCTGTGTAATGGGAATTTGTATCCCACCAAAAGGTGGAGTCAATTTCCCAGACCCTTGGAATCTGGCCTTGTAACTTGCTTTGGCCAAAATAATGCAGCAAAAATAATGGGCAAGTTTCAAGCATAGGCTTCAAAAGGCCATTCCCACATCTGCTCCAGCTCTAGAAACCCTGATCAGCCACCATGTAAACAAGCTTGGGCTAGACTGGTAGAAAATGAGAGATCACATGAAGCAGAGATGAGCCATCAAACTAACGGCCATTCTAGTACAGCCAGCCCCCAGAAAACCTAGGAGCTAACCAAAGATGCATGATTAAACCCACTGAGAATATAAGAACAATTTAGCAAAGCCCAGCCCAAAACGCCAACTCACAAAATTCTGAGCTACAGAAATGGCTGCTGTTTCAAACCATTAAGGTTTGAGTTGATTTGCTATGCATCAAAAGCCAACTGATACAACAGATTTCGAATCATGAATTCCTGATGATACATTAATGATTCTAAGACTACCTGGGTTTTGCACTTAAGTCCATTTTGATAACTTATATAGTTTTAAGAAATTGTTCATTTTTCAGTCATTTTCTATTTTATTGGCACAAAATTGTTAATAATTAATTACCATTGTTTTAATTTTTGCAGTGATTTTTGTGTGCTTTTATTATTTATATTGGTTTTCATACCTTCTCCCATTTTTTCTTGCTCAGACTTCCAGATATTCAGTCTAAGTTATTCTTTTCTGAAGAAGTTGCCTTTTATCACTGGCTACTTTTAAGATGTTCTCTGTGACCTTGGGGTTCTGCTATTCTGCTAATATGTCTAGGTGTGGCTTTCTAGTTATCATCATTTGTGTAATAGATTATCAAAATGTTAAACTCTTCCCTTCCTTGCATCCATATCCTTGCAATGTTATATTGCAGAATAGTCCTACGAGAGATGAAGTCTGTTTATTTACCCCTCACTCCTGGCTTTCATCATATGACTTGCTCTGGGCAATAAATTATTAGCAAATGCGATCAAGCAAAGAGAGCCTTGAAATGCACTAGTGCTGTAAGGCTTCCTCTTTTTCTTACACTTGGAAACTCAAGACTGCCACGTGGATAAGCCTAAGCAGACTCCACACAGGGGGAAGAACTGCAGTATACCAGTCAACAGCCAATCTACCACCAGAGATGTGAAGAAGCCACCTACTGACCAACCAAATGACAACAGACATGTCAGAGAGCCCAGTAGATACCAGCGTACCCAGACCAAGCCAGAAAGGTCATCCCATTAACCCAAAGAATTATGAGCTAAATAAAAAGGCTAGGGACTTCCCTGGTGGCGCAATGGTTAAGAATCCGCCTCCCAATGCAGGGGACACGGGTTTGAGCCCTGGTCCGGGAAAATCCCACATGCCGCCAAGCAACTACGCCCGTGCACCACAACTACTGAAGCCCGCGCGCCTAGAGCCCGTGTTCCGCAACAAGAGAAGCCACCGCAGCGGGAAGCCCACACACCACAACGAAGAGTAGCCCTCGGCCGCAACTAGAGAAAGCCCGCGCGCAGCAATGAAGACCCAACAAAGCCAAAAATAAATAAATAATTTTTTAAAATAATAAAATAGGGTCTTCCCTGGTGGCGCAGTGGTTGAGAGTCTGCCTGCCAATGCAGGGGACCCGGGTTCGAGCCCTGGTCTGGGAGGATCCCACATGCCGCGGAGCAACTAGGCCCGTGAGCCACAACTACTGAGCCTGCGCGTCTCGAGCTTGCGCTCCGCAACAAGAGAGGCTGCGACAGTGAGAGACCCGCGCACTGCAATGAAGAGTGGCCCCTGCTCACCGCAACCAGAGGAAGCCCTCGCACAGAAACGAAGACCCAACACAGCCATAAATAAATAAATAAATAAATAAAATAAAAATTTTTAAAGTTGGATCATATATTCACTTAAAAAAAAAAAATAATAATAATAATAAAATAGCTATAGTTTAAGCTTCTAAGTTTTCTAAGTGACTTTTTGACAGCAAGAGCTTACACTTTGACTGCACTCTTTTGTGTAATAAGAATTGATGTCTTATCAACTTTAGAGAATCCTTAGCCATCATACTTCTAATAGTGCCCATAACCCCTTTCTCCCATTATCTTTTGGAATTTTTAAATATTTATGGAAGCATATACATACATACACACACTAAATACATATCAGCAAAACACATACATAAAATTTTTTTCCATATATATGCATCTTCCCTACATCTTAACCTTTCCTATTTTCCTCTATCCGTGCACTACAATTAAGGTAATCATTTGACAATATTTTCCATTTCACAAATGCTCTCCCTACCTGTGTCTAATTTACTGTTTAGCAGATTCACTGAGTTTTTTCACTTCAATAACTATATTTTTCATTTCTGGAAGTAACTTTTTTTTTTTTTTTTGCGGTACGCGGGCCTCTCACTGTTGTGGCCTCTCCTGTTGCGGAGCACAGCGGTACGCGGGCCTCTCACTGTTGTGGCCTCTCCCGTTGCACAGGCTCAGCGGCCATGGCTCACGGGCCCAGCCGCTCCGCGGCATGTGGGATCATCCCAGACCGGGGCACGAACCCGTGTCCCCTGCATCGGCAGGCGGACTCTCAACCACTGTGCCACCAGGGAAGCCCGTTTCTGGAAGTAACTTTTGACTCAAATCTCCCTGGTCATATTTATCATCTCTAGTCATCATGCATTTTTTTTAATTTGTTATTTTGCTTCTTTAAACACTTTAAGTATAGGGATTTAAAAAATTCTTTATCTTGTAATTCCAATTTCTACAGCCCTTTGAGGGATAATTGGGAAGTTTGTTGTGTCTTCCCATTCTTACTCATGATGGCTAAAAACTCAGATTTGCATGAACTTAATCTGTAGTAATCTTGTGAAGTTTGCATGAAAAGTGATTTTCCCAAAGATGATTTGTATTTTCTTCATTAAGAATCCCAAGGTTCCCAACCCAGGATCACATTAAGATAGTTTGAGCTTCATGAGTATATAAATCCAAATTTTACATCTGTTTGATGTCAAGAGCTGTGGTTTCAAATTCTTATCAGGGAACTATTTTTTGTGTGTGTGGAGATAAAGCAGAGAAAAGCTAGTCAATGGACTGCCTCCCTTTGCTAAGTACTAGCCTACTTCTGCCTACCCTTTCACTGGAGGGGTGGTCTTCTGAATCATGGCTTTATTTCAGAAGTTTCTGTCCCAACTTCTAAGCTTGCATGGAATCTAAGCCATTCTCTCCATCCCACACAGAATGTTGAATTTAAGGCTCTAACTGGAACTTTTATACATTGCTAATGAGAGTGTAAAATAGTAGAGCCACTTTGAAAAATTCAATGGCATTTTTTATGAAGTTAAACATACACTTAATATACGGCCCAGCAATCCCACTCTGACATATTTACCCAACTAAAAATGAAAACTTTTGTTTATACCAAAGCCTGTATGCAAATGTGTTAATAGCTTTATTCATAAATGCTAAAAACTCAAAACAACCTAAATGTTCATCAACTAAGGAATGAATAAACAAGTTGTAGTATATCCATACAACAGAATTGGAATGTTACTCAGCAATAGAAAAGAATGAATCCCTGATATACACAACAACATGGATGAACCTCAACATATATGCCTACTTGCATAAATGGTTCCACTTACAATGCATTCTGGGAAAGGCAAAACTATAGGGCCAGACAACAAATCAGTGGTTGCTAGACGTTTAGGATGAGGAGAAGACTTGAATAAAGTGCAGCACGGGGGAATTTTTGGAGGTTATGGAACAATCTTTTATCTTGATGGTAGTTACATGACTGCATAGATTTTCCAAAACTTACAGAACCGTACATTTAAAGAGGAGAATTTTATTGTATATAAATTATACCTTAATTTTTAAAAAAGGAAAAGGAAAGAAAAGCCCAGGACCAGGTGGTTTCACTGGTGAATTCTACCAAACACTTAAAGAATTAATGTCAATCCTTCTCAAACTTTTTCAAGAAACTGAAGAGGCAGGAACACTCCCAAACTTATTTTTCAAGGCCAGCATTAGCCTGATACTAAAGCCAGGTAAGTACACTACAGAAAAAGAAAACTACAGACCAGTATCTTTGATAAATATAGATGCAAAAATTCTCAAAATATTAGCAAACCAAATTAAAGAGTACATTAAAGGAACATACACCATGATCAAGTGAGATTTATCCCTGGGATGCAAGGATGATTCAACATATGCAAATCAATAAATGTGATACACCACATTAATAGAATGGAAGATAAAAATCATGATCATATCAGTAGATGCTCTGTCAAAAAACATCTGACAAAATGCAGTATCCTTTCATGATAAAAACACCCAAGTTGGGCTTCCCTGGTGGCGCAGTGGTTGAGGGTCCGCCTGCCGATGCAGGGGACACTGGTTCGTGCCCTGGTCCGGGAGGATCCCACATGCCGCAAAGCGGCTGGGCCCATGAGCCATGGCCACTGAGCCTGCGCGTCCGGAGCCTGTGTTCCACAACGGGAGAGGCCACAACAGTGAGAGGCCCGCGTACCGCAAAAAAAACACCCAAGTTGGGCATAGAAGGAACACATTTCAACATAATAAAGGCCATATATGACAAGCCCACAGCTAACATCATACTCAACAGTGAATGGTTGAAAGCTCTTCTTCTAAGATCAGAAAACACTCTCACCACTCTTAAGTCAACATAGTACTACAAGTCCTAGACAGAGCAATCAGGAACAAAAAGAAAAAAAAAAAAGGTTTCCAAATTAGAAAGGAAGAAGTAAAAATGTCTTTGCTTGCAGATATGATCTTATACACAGAAAATCCTAAAGACTCCACCAAAAAACTTTTATAACAAATCAGTGAAGTCAGTAAACTTGCAGGGTACATAATCAAAATATATAAATCAGTTGCATTTACATACACTAACAACAAAATATCCAAAGAAGAAATAAAACAATTTCATTGACAATAGCATCAAAAATAATAAAATACTTAGGGATAAATTTAACCAAGGAGATGAAAGATCTGTATACTGAAAACTACAAGACTTTGATTAAAAACTGAAGAAGACACAAACAAATGGAAAGATATCCCATATGTTCATGGATCAGAAGAATTATTACTGTTAAAGTGTTCACACTACCCAAAGCAATCTGTAGATTCAATGCAATTCTTTTCAAAATTCAAATGGCATTTTTCACAGATATTGGGAAAAAAACCCTAAAATTTGTATAAAATCACAGAAGACCCCAAACAGCAAAAGTAATCCTGAGAAAGAACAACAAAGCTGGAGGCATCACACTTCTGGATTTCAAACTGTACTACAAAGCTATAGTAATCAAAACAGTATGATACTAGCACAAAAAAAAAAAGACACATAGACCAATGGAACAGAATTGAAAACCCAAAAATAAATCCTTGGCTATATAGTCAACTAATATTTGCAAACCATATGCCTGATAAGGAGTTAATATCCAAAATATACAAAAAACTCATACAATGCAATAGCAAGATAAAGTCTGATTTTAAAATGGGCGGAGGAATTGAAGAGACATTTTTCCAAAGAAGACATGCAAAGAGCCAAAAGGTACATGAAAAGGTGCTCAGCATCACTAATCATCAAAAAACGCAAATAAAAAACCATTATGAGATATCACATTATACCTTTTAAAATGCCTATCATCAAAAAGACAAGAAATAATGAGTGTTGGAGAGGATTAGAGAAAAGGGGAACCTTGTGCACTATTGATAGAAATGTAAATTGGCACCGCCACTATGGAAAGCAACATAGAGGTTTCCCAAAAAGTTGAAAATAGAACAGCCATATGATCCAGCAAGCCCACTTCTGGGTGGCTTCCACAAAATTTGGGGTATATATCCAAAGGAAATGAAATCACTACCTCATAAAGATATCTGCAGCCCCATGTTCACTGCAGCATTATTCATAATAACCAAAATATGAAAACAACCTAAGTGTCTGTAAACAGATAAATGGATAAAGAAGATATGGTATGTCTATGTGTGTACACACACATACACACATACACACACACACACACACACACACACACACACACACACAGAGTGGAATATTACTCAACCATGAGAAAGAAAAAAATCCTGCCATTTGCAACATGGATGGACCTTGAGGGCATTATGCAAAGTGAAACAAACCAGAGAGAAATAATGTATAATATCACTTGTATGTGGAATCTAAAAACCTGACTCATAGAAACAGAGAGTAGAATGATGATTGCCAGGGTTTAGAGGGAGTGGGGGAAATGGGAAGATGTTGGTCAAAGAGTACCAGCTTCCAGTTATAATATGAATAAGTTCTGGGGATCTAATGTACAGCATGGTGATTATAGCTAATAATACTGTATTATATAATTGAAAGCTGCTAAGAGAGTAGATCTTAAATGTTCTCACCACAAAAAAGAAATGATAATTATATGATATGATGGAGATGTTAGCTAACATTAGGGTAGAAATCATTTTGCAATATATTAAGTGTGTCGCACTGTTGTATACCTTAAACACACATAATGTTATATGTCATTGATATCTCAATAAAGTTGGAATAGAGAAATAGATTAAAAGAAAGAAAAGGAATAAACTTAAATAACTTCCTGATATTGGCCTACATCCCTCTGGTTTTCACTTCCCTTCATGTATTTAGCCTCTAAGGATATACCTTATTGTAAGTGCAATGACAAATCATAAAAGATTTCTGTTGTTTTATCCAGCATTTACAGACATTTTGAAGCAAGAGGATTTTTAAAATATCTAGTCGACCATACTGCCAGAAGCAAAATTCTGCCATTCTATCGAAGAACAAGACAATCTTTAAATTTCATGATGTTTTTAACTTTTTCAATTCACTTTATCACTGAATCCTCATGTTTCTACGAATGCAGTTATTGTATTGGGTTGGCCAAAAAGTGCGTTCAGGGTTTTTCCAAAACACCTTATGGGAAAACTTGAACGAACTTTTTGGCCAACCGAATATTACCCTCTTTATAGACAGGAAAACCAAAGCTCATGGAAGTTGAGTCATTTCTTATTGTTTATCTAGACTAGACATCCACCCAAAACTGAATTAACAGGTTCTGACAATGAAAACCAATTTGAAGATTACCTTAAATCTCCCAGAAGTAGGGCAATAAGAAACAGTTTGAGGATTATTTACATTCTGGATCATCCATATCTGGCAGTAGAGTGAAGTGTGTGACCTTGGGCAAGTCACTGAACTCTCTGTCTAGTCTCAAAACACCTACGTCAGAGAACTGTTGTGACAATTAAATGATTAAATTCACATCAAGCACATAGAAAAGCAAAAGTAGAAAGTAATGCTTACTTTGAATAAACCATGCTTCTGGTTGCGCTGACCAAGCCATAAATTGCTTCCTGGGGGAAGGTTGGTCTCAGGAGGGTCTATCACACGTTCATAAATCCTATAAGGGCAAAGAACACAGTTACTAATAAAGAGACTCAAAGCGAAACCAAAAGGTACATGCACACTGTTTGAAGTACTCATGGCATTAGCAGCTGGTATAGAGAGATGAAGCCAATACGTGGCACATTTTAGATGACAGGTAACATAAACAGAGATCTGTTTCCTGACAACACTTAGACACATTATCTGGGCCCCTCCTGGCTTTCTATCTTTGCCCTTTTGGCAGGGGAAGAAGGAAAAGGGTAACACTTTTGAGTGTCTATTCTGAGCAACGAATTTCATACAAACTCTGTGAGAAAAGTGGTTTTGTCCACGTTACAGGTGAGAAAGCTGAGGTTCAGGGACCGTAAATGGGTCAACCAAGACAGCCAGGGAACAGTAAAGTTGGGATGAGAATTTCCACCTGTCTGGCTGCAAAGCCCACGTACTCTCCTTTGTGCTCTACTACTCCCTGACTGCTTTATTCAGCTGCTACTCATTTCTACAGTAACCTCCTATCCCCCTCTAAATAACTGAGTAGCAGCTGCACACGTGATAATGTGCCTAGTGTATAAAATCAAGTAACTGAAGTCATCATCCAATGAACAAATATTTATTGAGCATTTCTTTATGCTCCAAGCTCCATACAAGACAACAGGAGACAGAGCAATAAACCAGACGTACAAAGTCCCGCCTCATAGAGTAAAAGATAAAATTCTGTACGTGAAGAAAACCTTCATATGACAGAGTAAGACATATAACTAATA
Organism: Phocoena phocoena; assembly: GCF_963924675.1. Classification (NCBI taxonomy): domain Eukaryota; kingdom Metazoa; phylum Chordata; class Mammalia; order Artiodactyla; family Phocoenidae; genus Phocoena; species Phocoena phocoena. Next base: position 74,546,079 of record NC_089226.1, on the reverse strand, counting down.
CAGAGAAGGCAACAGTCCCAGGATCTTTGAAAGCACTGATAAAACCTACTGAACAATTGAATTACTCTGTTGAGCAATTCAATTGAATTGTCTCAGTTGCTCTGCCCTCCCAAGCCCCACGTTAGTCAGTTACAAATCTTGAAATTTAGAAACAGTCTCTGTAACCAACCAGCTGATCACAGGCCTCCGCCTCACCCCTGGCAAGTACCTTCCAGCACCTGAGTACTGAGAAGGGAAAGGAAGAGCTTGCCTAAGAACTGAACTTGTCTCCTTAGGCGCTCAGAAGATTCTGAATGGGGTGAGATATAGGGACCATCTGTGAATTTCCATTCCTCATGATGGCCCTGTCCATTCCATTCATTCCTCTGTCCTTACTTGGAGCAGCCGTGGGGAGAATCATCCCCCAGGTAGGTCCAGAGGTCTAACAACTCATCAATCCTCCCAGCTGGGATGCAGCTGACTGCCTCCTGGCAGAGGGTGATGGATCCCTCCAGCAGCTCTCAGTAGCAAAGTGCGGAAGACCTGAAGGATTGTCCGGTTGTGTCAAAGCCAGTGAATGACTGCAAGGCCGTTGCAGCTGGGAACTATCACACTGCAGTCTTGTATCTCAGCCACATCATGCATTACTCTCCTATTCCCCAATGGAAACATGCTGTTTCCTAACAATACATGCAAAGTATTCAACTGACAAAGATCTAAGTATATCAGATCCCTCTCTATTAATTATCTTTCCATTATAAATGGAGGCTCGAAACATAATCAAGGAAAAATAAGTTTTCCTGAAAAAGACAGCCTGTGTTTTCTCTGCAAAAATGCAACCTTTCTTTCTGTATGTTAGAAGGAAACATTTTAAATGAAACAATTTGTCAAAACTGCTTTAATACAAGAAGATGCTATATACTTCCTTAAAAGTTTTTTCTAATATTAGTGAAAAACTAGAAACAAGCCAAATTTACAACAAAAGAGAAACACATACGTTACAGTAGTTCAGCTTGACAGAATTTACTAGACATTAAGAGTGATTAAATATGCAGGTTATGGGGCTTCCCTGGTGGCGCAGTGGTTGAGAGTCCGCCTGCCGATGCAGGGGACGCGGGTTCGTGCCCCGGTCCGGGAGGATCCCATATGCCGCGGAGCGGCTGGGCCCGTGAGCCATGGCCGCTGAGCCTGCGCGTCCGGAGCCTGTGCTCCGCGGTGGGGGAGGCCACAGCAGTGAGAGGCCCGCGTAACGCAAAAAAAAAAAAAAAAAAAAAAATATGCAGGTTATGAAATATAGGAAAATATATACAAAATAATTTTCACCAGAGGAAAGTAGAATGCAAAATTATTTATGCACTATGGAGATAACGATGCAAAACTTATGTTCAACGCTGGTGAATTTCAGAGGAGGCCAGAGAGAATCGGAAATCGCTATCTAGGGGAAGAGGCAGAAGCATAATTTTCTAGGAGTTCATTTCACTAAAAAATTGAAAATGCTGTCAAACTATTTATCTTCACCTTCATTTTAAAACATTTGCATCTATCAGAGTGAGAGGAGCTTTCCATTCAAATGCTTTCTTTTTGGTTTTCAATATGCTAGAATGTGAGCTCCAATGAGCAAAGGAGGCCTTTCTCTCATGTTTACTAAGTGCAGAATCCTGGACTGGATCTGGGGGCAGGAAAAAAGAAAATCTCATAAAGGACATTAGCAGAAAACTGGTGAAATTTGAATAGAAACCGTAGATTACAACATAGTATTGGACTGGTGTTCAATTTCCTGATTTTGAGAATGTGGATAGTGTTTATTTAAATGTCTTGTTCTTAGGAAATATGTACTGTAGTATTTAGGCGTAGAGGGTCATGAGATTTGCAACTTACTCTCAAAGAGTTCAAAATAACAATGTGTATATACACACTATAAATACATACATATGTAAACACACATTATTACTTTGAGAGAGCAGAATCTGAGCAAAGAGTTTATGATTGTTTTTTGGACCATTCTCAATTTTCCTGTAGGATTAAAATTATATTAAGCTAAGAAGTTTTAAAAATAGAGTGAAAAAGCTAAAAAGGTCTACAATTATGTAAATTAAAACTACATACATGCAAAACTATTTTATCGATTAGCCAAAGATATACACAAACTTTAAGAGTCACATATGGTATATGAGTGTTTTCCTAAAGGAATGGGAATGGTTGGGGGGGAGGGGAGTGAAAGGAAGGAAGGGAGGGAGATGGGGAGAGGAGGAGAGGGGGAAAGTGAGGAAGGAAGGAAGGAAGGGAGGGAGGGAAGGAGGGAAGGAGGGAAGGAGGGAGGGAAGGAAGGAGGAAGGGAGGGAGGAAGGGAGGGAGGGGAGGGAAGATTGCATGGATTAATGCTGATAATACCTCATAAACTAAGAAACAGGATTACCACATCCCTAACCTCACCCTCGTACAGGGGGAGTTATGACACCAACATACCAAATACAATCAGAATCTTGGCAAAAGAGCTGCTGATCCCTGAGCTGGACTGGCTCATGCAAATAAGCCAGGAGGGCACAATGATCTGTCACTTAAGTGTAGTATTGCCCAAACCAACTGAAATGAAAAGTCAAAGCTAATACATGAGCTCCTTGGCTTCCAGCATGGTCAGGAAATCGAATACCGTATTCTGATATTCTACTCTTCTGGTTAATGAGGTTTCCTTCCCGTCAGGAAACATCTGACTGTCTACAATGTGTGTGACACTCTGCTGGCTATGGGGACACACAGGCGAAGTTAGCACAGCCAAGTTCCTGCCCTCAGGTGAAATGCCTGAGCCAGACAGACAACACAGCCACACACACCTTACAATTCAGTGCAGTAAGTGCAAGGATCTGCGGAAGCAGAGAAGAAATAAAATATCGTATAGCTGATTCACTTTGTTATACAGCAGAAACTAACACAACGTTGTAAAGCAATTACACTCCAATAAAGATTTTTTTTTTTAAAGCAGAAAAGGAAGACTTTCCAAAGAAGGGGACACTACAGCTGAGTTATGAATAAACAATAAAGTAGGGCTGACACACCCACATAACAGCCAGCACTTACACGGTACCGAGTGTGTCGAGCATTTGTACTACAGACTTTCCTTATACTGATTTACTTAATCCTCACAATACCACCATCAGGCAGGTATTCTTGGCTTGGCAAGGTTAAATAACTTGTCCATGGTTAGGCAGCTGGTGAATGGCAGAGCTGGGATTTGAACCCAGACCCCAAGCCTGTGCTATTCACTCAAATAAATTAAAATTCCTAACTTGACTTACTTATCAGGAACAGAAAGGGGAAACGAGACCACATGCCAAAGCACAAGGTCAGGACCGGTTAGCTCTCCCAGAACCCACTTTCTCTTCCTCCTTGCTACACTGCTACGTGGCTACAAGGTTTCCAGCCTCCTTCACCTCTGGGTGTGGCCATGGAATGTGAATGGAAGGGATCTGCACCACTGCTAGCCATGACCTAGCCCCAGAAAACCTCCCTCAAGCACCTTTCACATTGTCTCTTTCAGCTGACAAGAGAAGGCTCTAAGGGCTGAGAGGTGGGCAGAGTCACAGGATGGCAGGGCCTGGATTCCTAAATGATGATGTGGGAGGCCACCTGCCAGCCAGACACACCCAACCGGACGGCAACCCAACTGAGATAGGATTTTCCATAGTTGTCGCTAGTATTCTTTACCCTCACAAGTATACCCCCAATGAAAGACAGAAAGGTGACAGTTATAGATTCACGCCTATAATGCCAAGAGGTATCAGAGATCGTGTGGTATAGCAAGAGACACATGAATTTGGGATAAAATAGATTTAGGTTCACATTCCATTTGTGCATTCTACTAGCTATATGACCTTAATTAAGTGATTTAATTTCTCTGTACCTCAGCTTTCTCATTTAAAAAACAGGGATGGGCTTCCTTGGTGGTGCAGTGTTAAGAATCCGCCTGCCAGTGCAGGGGACACGGGTTCTAGCCCTGGTTCGGGAAGATCCCACATGCTGCAGAGCAACTAAGCCCGTGCACCACAACTACTGAGCCTGTGCTCTAGAGCCCACGCGCCACAACCACTGAGCCCACGTGCCACAACTACTGGAGCCCGCGCGCCTAGAGCCCGTGCTCCGCAATAAGAGAAGCCACCACGATGAGAAGCCTGCGCACCGGAACGAAGAGCAGCCCCCGCTCGCCGCAACTAGAGGAAGCCCGCGCACAGCAATGAAGACCCGATGCAAGCAAAAATTAAAAAAATTAAAAACAGGGACGTTACTGCTGACTGTATGGGCTGTGGTGAGGCTTGAATAGTTTTAATGCCCTTGGTACACAGTAGGTGCTGCCAGTCTGTAAAATTCACAGGTGTCTAAGGATGCAGAGCTACACAGGTCACATGATACATTTCAGCCCACCGGCTGCACCTCACATCAAACGAATCCACTGAGATGGGATTATCAGTATCTTAGGTGCCTGGCTTGTGCTTTGGGACACAGTTTAGGGGAATGACATCACTGTCGCATGGGAGGGTGTGGGATTTCAACGTTACAATGCAAGAATTTGGTGTCTATTTTGTCATAAATTCCCACACTGAAAATTTTTAAATCCTAAATTTCTTTCCACCTTCCACAAATTTAAAAGCCAGAACAAGTGACTATGTGACAGGAACAAAACAAAGGAATTAACAGCATTAACTTCTGTTGCTGTTTAACCTGATTAGAGCGCACACTGACAGCCTACTTAGATTTGAAACTTTGGATTAAAACAAAATTTTGGGACAAAGTCCATTTTCTAGGATTAAAACAAAATTTTTGGACAAAGTACATTTTCTAGGATTAAAACAAAATTTTTGGACAAAGTACATTTTCTATGACATACCAAAAGCCCAGGATTTTTACTATGTTAGTTTTGAAATGTCATTCATTAGCTTTTTTCAATTCTTTCAAGACGTAAGTCACAAACTTTTCTACGCAAATTAAGCAAACATCTTAATATCTTTTACATCCCTCCAAAATATGTAATTCTTTGATATTTACAAAAGCTTGACTTTTGTTGAAAGTTCATCATAAACTCACATTAGACAGGAGAAGGACTCAGGAAAAAGGAAGAGGTATAAGAAATATTTTATAATATATCAGACTGTATGTTTGAACACGCAATCACCAAACCAAGAACAACAAGAACAAAATACATGGTTTTTATATGAGTAAAATATGACAAGACACTACTCCTAACACTTCTGCCTAATCCAGTACTAGGCACTTTCCTACTCCATTTGGGACCTTAACTGGATTTAGCCAATCCATGTAAAGGGCTTCTGGGGAAACAAAAAATGTCAGCAGTAAGCCAAAGCCTTCTACGTTCTTACTTCAGGCCGTCCTTATTTATCCTTTTTATGTATATTATTTTTTATGTATTCTGACTGCCCTGTATTTTGGTTCTTTACCGACCTCTGAGACCCTGCCCACTTGGACGGCCCATTTGGACATACTCTCTAGAACATCAGCGTATGACTCTATACCCTCCCACTAACTGTTGGAAGTCTAAAATTCTGGTCCTGGCTGAACCTGCTTTCCCAGACCTCCCTGCCAAGGAAGGAGCGATTGGCCTTTCCTGGTACCCCTGGGTCCAGCACTTTCACACTCAAGTTGTGTCTGCACTTCCTGACTGCTACAATCACTGATTATCTGCTGAGTATGGAGGAAATAAAACCCTCGCAACAACATCCCTGCACCTGCCCACTTGTCTCCTGCACTAACACCTTCCCTGACCATTCTACATAAAGTAGCAACTAACCACTCATCACGCAGCTTGTTTTACCCTTATCAAAGCACATGACTCTCCACAGTTGGCTCTTTGCTGATGGACTGTCTCCTCCTACCAGAAGTAAGCATCTTGAAAGCAAGGACCTCGTCTATCTTTTTCATGTCAGTATCTCTACCATCTGGAAGAGAGCCTAGTCGAAGTAGGTGCCCACTCCATATACTGAATGAATGAATGAAGGCAGTACGTTCAGAATAAGAGGGCTACAGACAGTTATACAAGCCCTGAAGTATTATGGCTAAGACTTTATGATGCACAGTTCCCAAAAATGAATGACACAAACTAAGAAATCAGGCAGCTGAACTTGAGACTTTACGCAGATATTCCTGAGGAAAATGCAGTCAATGAAAATGAGTGACATGATAACTTTTTTCAAGTGTTTTCCTCTATCATCGCCAGCTCATGAGATTTACACAAGAAGCCTCCCGCCCCCCCCCCAAAATAGACCAAGATTAAAAAAAAAAAAACCGTCTCACTGTTTTCCATCCAGAAAAGAGATAGGGATAGCAAGTATGAATCTGTCAGGCAGACAACTCACTAACGGGAAAGCCAGATATATGTATTTCAGAAAGAAATAGTCAGCAACTTGAAAATTAATCAGATCAAGCATAGTCCTTTTGACAAGTGCACGATTTACTGCTTAAGTTGATGGCATTATAATCAGCCCAAATTTATCATATGCCCATGGGCTATCTGACACAAATTTACTCTATAACCATCTAAAATCTACCCTTTCTTTTGGCCAAAAAGAAAGCCCAATTCCCATTTAGTCGTGTTTCTAGGCCTTGAACTCAAATGAGATGCTGGCTATTAAGATGCATTGGGAGAATTATGGGAATTTTGCATGCCATTAGTATCTAACGGTATTTTAAAGTGTAAGTAACTCATTTCTAATACAATAGCATGAAAAATTAAACATCCAGTCAAACATAAAAACTGCTCAAGAGGAATGAATACTGCAAAGAGTAACTGTCATGCTCTTCATGACAGTCAGCCACTGAATCAAGGGCTCCCGTTAGGAATTTTCTTCACAAGGTACAGCTTCTCTTTATTCATGACTTTAAGAATGCCCTCCCTAGCAAGCATGCCATCTGCTTAAAGACCAGTCAATATTCTATGAAGAACTAGATTTTCTGTTAACCGATAAAGCCCTCAGAGCTCAACACAAAGAAATGCAGTGGTTCAACAGCACTACCTATGAAGGAATATTGGATTCTTATTTACCTGGGTGAAGAAAGGCCTCTGAAGGGACTCCACAGTACCTTTCCCAATTATACAGAAGAATGAATTTCCAATGTAAACCTTGTGAATTGACATGTATTATGCCGCTGTTCAATAAGACAATATGAAGCCCAAATGAGACGCTAAATGAAGAGGTTTATCTGAGGCTTTGCCGAGAACTGAAGAGAAGTGTTCACATACTCCCTGAAGAGGAAAGTTACAATGACCTTCCTTTGCTAGACAGAGAGCCTCATCCTCACTGCCTTTAAGCCAGCACTAGTGAATATCAAGGTGCTCCTTAGAGAAAGTTCCCTATTAGAGAACACAAGACAACTCCCATTCTATCTCCCCTCACTAATACGGTGGCGGGGGAGCTTGCACAAGAGGCAATTCCCTCTTTTGAACTCAGGCTAAAAGGGGGCATCGTGCAATCTTCCCCCCTCAGCTTCATAGGGGAAATGTGAGAACACGAAGTTCTTGATCACCACTAGAAAAACAAAAGACACCTATGGCGTCATTGGCATTGCTCTTGGCCCTGTTCAGCATTCATTCCGTAGGTCATGGCAATCTACAAAATAGTTCCTCAAAGCTTACTCACTGTGGCCAGAGTGTCTGCCAGCGACGCACACTTTGTTGAATTTCCGTGTCAGGTTGCTTGGCTGTTGGTAATTATTTGCTAACATGGAAGACACATCACACAGGGCTGTACCAGAAGGACATGAAAGGAATACCCCCAAAGGGGAGCTCTGTGGTCTCCTCCTACCAATTTGTTTAACAAAACCAATGACACTCAGCAAATGACAAGGGGAAAACAGCACCTCTGGCATTGTACAGGAGGTACAGACTGTAATCGGGGAGATGGATTATAGAGGTGAATACAGTATGGCACCAACATGTAAGAATTGACTTCTAAACCAAATCCATGCAGAGCTCAGGAGGGAGGACGGTAGCAGGGCTCAGCAGGTTTCTAAACAGTTTCGCAGCGGCTGTCAGCAGAGCAAATACAAATGCGAACTAAAAAGAGAAGGCAAAATTGAAATCTGGATGGAGATGCCTTTGTTGTGGTAAAAGAGAAGGCAGCAGTGTTCAAATGAGATTAGCAAAGAGACTTTGCCGGAGAAGGGTATGAATACCCTCCAAGAGAAAGAGAGGTCTTCCCAAGAAGATGGATGAAGACCTGCTTCATCCACTTAGAAAACACTTGCCAGATGCATGCTTTTTCTTGTCTGGCAATTAAATTTTACTCTTTTCTCTCTCCTCATTGGGATCTCCATACCAACAGTACTTTCCTTTCTTAACCATATTTTATGCCCCAAACATCTCTGTCCTACAACTTCTTACTAACCCTTATGCTCTGCCTATCCCAAGATCATGCTGATTGTGGATCAGGTCAGACACCCAGCTCTGTCATATTTAGCATTGTTACCTATGATTCAACAGTGTAATAGCAGTGTGCTTACTGAATCTGCAGGAAAATACGGAGTTGGTATGACTGTTTCAATCATAATACATTTTAAGATAATACCACCAGGGTTAAAAGAGATATTAATAGGCAGAAATTAGGGCCAAATCAAATAAGGTGAAATTTCACATCAAAAAATGAAAGATCCCATGCTTAGGGACTGTGCTTCTCAAAGACAGAATGTGAGATCTAAGGTTTAACAGAAATACATATTGAGAAAAAGTACACAGCTGTTTTGATCAACAGTAAGCTAAGGCTGCCAAAAAGGATGTTAGCATCTTAAACTGTACCAGAAGAAGACAATTATCTCATTCTAATCTGATTCCAGCTGCCTAGAGATAATCACATGTAGTCGTAGGAACTTCTCAGATGATAAACAGACACACTTTAGAAAGAACCAAGCAGGATTGTGAGGGCCTTGTCAGCCAAGTCAAGTGATGAATGGTTGAAGGAACAGAGGATGTTCAGCCTGAAAAAGTAAAGATTAAGGGAAAGCAAGACAGTCTTCAAATATTTGGAGGACTGTCACGTGGAAGAGGGATTGCATTTGGTCTATGTAGCTAAAAGAGGTAAAACGTATACCAACATGTGTAAGTTACAAGGAGGTATTTTTAGCTCAAGGTAAGAATTTTCTAGCAGTCAGAAAACACAGAGATAAGGAACAGCCTTGGGAAGCAATGAACTACAGTCTCTGAAGGATGTCCTAGTAGATGACAGAAGACCACTTGGCAAGGACAGTAAGCCTCAAACTCAGACAGAGAGACACAGCCTCAAAACTTTTAAGAGCTGCCCTTGATTATCTACTATATGCAAGAGCTTTACAAACTTTATAATCCTTGAAATAACCCTAAAAGGCAGGCATTGCTATACTCAATTGATAGATATTCACAGAAGTTAAATGACTTGCGTGATACCATTCAATAAATGGCAAAGCCTAAATTCAAATCCAGATGTAGACTCGTGCTATGCCACATTGTCTTACAATCCTCTATTGATTCTGTTCTTAAAAAGTCAAATGTTCAACCAGTTGGTTACATAAACAGTGCGAGATACAGAAAGATCATTGGACTAAAGTCAGAAAACATCCGTTTGTATCTTACCTTTACCATTTGAGCTTTGTGACTTGGGGCAAGTTACAAAACCTCTCTGGGCCCTCACAGTTTCTTCACTCACCAACTTAGTAACAGTACCTATTACATAGGTTTTCAATGGATATAAAACAGATAATCTCAATAAAAGTACATTGCAAATTCTAAAATGCTTTTCTAAAGTAAAACATTATTAATGTTATTAGGTAAGATCACTGCTTTCACCCTCACAGAACCATCCAGGAGGTACTTTAATTTGAAGTATTTTCAGAAAAACGATACCAGGAGCCTCATCTAAGACACTTGGCTCAATTGGTTAGAAAACAGTACCCACTGTCAGCTTTACAATTTCTATAAAAGAGGAGTTTAGAGGCAGCAATGTGATAGGAAGGAGAGGAGAGTAAGAGCCTCCTAAATCACTGCCTTGGTGTAGCCACCGATAGCACATGAATCCAGTCATTTAGTCCCATGTTTTTCCAGGAGTTCAGAAAATGTGCTGCACGAGGTGTTCAATTATACCCCAGACTAGCTGCCTCCAAAATATTTGCTGATACTCATGAGTGGGTGAAAATTTAGTGCGACCCCATTTTATTACTCATCTAAACGGAGATTTAAATTTAATGATAAATCAAAGGACTGATGTTTATATAAAGCACACATCAGTAACTAGGACTGTCGGGGTCAGAAAGGACACTGAAGGTCTCTGGTTCAACCTCCATCTGCTACTTGTTATATTAATATATAAAGATCCAAAAGCCATCTGTCATGCAGAGACCATATGGGACATCCTTGTGTAATGCTTTAAAGCTTCCCAGAGCAAATGGATGTCTCCCCAAAGGCCTGAGATTGACCATTTCCAAACAACCCACGTGAACTATTTCAGGGTCTAAAAGCTATGACAAGGGACTAGGTAAATATCTCTCTCTCTCCATGAAGTCCTGATGCAACCACAGACCACCACCACCACCTGCAACATTGGCGTCCCCAAGAGTCAAGCAGAGATCTGTATTCTTTGACCTCTTCACTTTTTCAGGACCTTGGAAAGCACACATAAGGTAAGGTCTCTTGCCAAACATTAAGGGAGCCTAGTAAGCTTTCCAAAAATACAGATTTCTACGCCCCTCATAAAATCAGATTTAACAGGTGCCAGCCTGGCCCCACTGTAAAAAAAGAATCTCTGATGAAGCCTTTATTTGGCAAAGTCTGTCCTCAAGAAGCAAAGTCAGGTTTGACTAGGATCTCCTCCTGCCCTGCTACAGTCAAGCTAGCCTATGACAGGAGCAGCTGGGACTCTGCTTAGGGCATCTCCAAGGCAGAGTGAGAGGCAAAGGGGAACAATCTCCTCCATGAGGCCGTTTCTAGATGTTTTTCTATTTAAATTAAAACAAACAAACAGAGCAGCACAAAAAAAAGAATAAGTCCTTCAGCATCCCAACGTTTTGTGGTGCATATAAAAAAGTAAAAGGGTTCTCCTGACCGTGGCCCATTAATAGTTGTGTAGATGATGGATGGAGGAACACAGGAACGGATAGAAAGACAATACACAGGCAGCCACTTGTAAATTTATTTGACAAGAGTAACATTATATCCCTGGCCTCCTGGAGCCTTCATTACAGTGTAGATAAGTTATAGTTATTTGTTCATTGTTGTTCAATTTCAAATAGTGGCAAAAGCTAAGGTGAGCCGCTGAGTATCTCCATTTACCCCCTCCAGATGGACTCTGCCTTGTTCTGTGCCAAAGAAGACTAAGAGCTTCCCTCTCCTTTTTGGTTCCAGTTGGTTTCAGCCAATGGGAAACGCCAGCAGGAGGGCAGGAAGGGTTGAAGTTGGGGTACTAATTAATTCATATGGAAAAGACAGCACAGTCCTTGGCACACGGTACTAGCTACATAAAGGTAGCTGCTCCTTTTAAGAGCAAAACTAGTGAGGAAGGCCCTTGACTACTAAGTGGTACTTTCATGCCTCTCTCTCAGCTGCTGTCTATAGCCTTCCCAATATAAATGTGTCAATACAGACTTGATTGTTTTTTAATAACGTTTACTGAGAGGACAACTTTTGTGCCTTGACCTCTGCTTTGTATCACGTTCACTGAATTACTCATTTAGTTTGGGGCTCTTTCTTTTAAAAAGTAATCACTTTGTTGCAAGAAATTTTTAGGTCAGAAGTTCACAATCACCGAAGCAGAGCAAAGTAATTTAGATGAAATTTCCTGATCTGAAGGAAGACTTTTGTTATTGTGAGGCATTCAATAATGACTGCCAGCTGTTTAATCAAAAAGTTATTGTTCATTGTGGAGGAAACATTGGAGTTTGGAAAACAACGAGGCTATAACTCCAAGTTCAGAAAGTGTCTGATGAAGTTTCAAATCCTTTTCAAACTCCGACTGATCATTTAAACTATAATGGCCCATTTCTGATAAGGCATTTCATGGATGATAATAAGAAAATCACTCAGACAACGGAGATCTCCCACTAATCTCTTTAATTATTCCCTTTCCTAGTGGCTCCTTCATGTTCAGATTACAGGGTATAAATTAAAGACAGTTTTAAGAGATGTCTCAGATAAGCCTATTATTAAGGACACATAGGTGACTCCTTTAATTCCAAAACCAAAATGAATGATAAAAGAAAAATTAAGAAGGTGAGGGAATTATAAGGGGAAATTTTTGCATGTCAGAAAAAGAAGGATTTGAAGAAGGCTAATGGGAAAAGAAAAGATTCAAGAGTCAGAAAGACTTGTAAATTCTGGGCTTACCCACTAAACTTGGGACGCGACCTTGGACAAATCACTTTATCTTCCTAGGATTATTTCCTCACCTTTTACATAAAGAAAATGATGCCTGCTCCTTTTACCTTTCTAAGGCTCTATACGACACTGCACAGTAATTGCTTTAAAAACTGATGCCCGGGGCTTCCCTGGTGGCGCAGTGGTTGAGAGTCCGCCTGCCGATGCAGGGGACACGGGTTCGTGCCCCGTTCTGGGAGGATCCCACATGCCGCGTAGCGGCTGGGCCTGTGAGCCATGGCCGCTGAGCCTGCGCGTCTGGAGCCTGTGCTCCGCAATGGGAGAGGCCACAACAGTGAGAGGCCCGTGTACCGCAAAAAAAAAAAAAAAAAAAAAAAAAAAACTGATGCCCAATACTGATGTTAAATGGCTTAAGTAATGCAGTGCTGAACCACCTGAATGCTTGTTGGTTTTTCAGATCCTCCCAAGGACCCAGCTACATCCCTTTCCTTATGTTTTGTGCATGAGATAATCTGGTAACCTTTTAATAATCTTGCCTTTTTTGGTCAAGTTATTCACATTGATTTCTGTCACTTACAACGTAAGGATCTTAACTAACAGGAAAATGTAAAGGAAAATACACTTAACTGACACAACTCTACACTCAGACGAAGAACTACAGTAAGTCGTGGGATGCCCACTCAGCAGCGTATATGAAGATAAAAATTCTGATCTCACCACACCTTGGTGCCTACCTCATTTACATTGTGATGTAATCAGCAGTTTATGAATTTGTGGGCAACTTGATAACAGTTCTTATTTGCTGTGGCATCCCCAGTACCTAGACCAGTGCTAGGCACAATAACAATGGTTTTCATCTCATGTATTTTTGCATTTGTGTCAGCCTGATCAGTTCCTGGATGCAACCATCTCTCTGTGCTTGTATGATTACCCAATGGGTGAACTGGCTAGGCTCCCTCTGCCTCTTAAATGGATTAACTGCCAACATACTTTTTTAATACTACTAGGTTGACGGAAAAGCTGAAACGCACATTTTCAATTGAAAAAGGATATTTAGAATAACAGAAGAATTACTCAAGTAAACCCCATGCTACTTTTCCACACATAAATAAACATTTATATGCACATTCCCCTAGTCCCTTGAACCTTTCCCTCATCTTTTCATACAGATCTCAGAAACGACGCTCTCAGTAACACGTAACTGACTAGACATTACTGAGCACTTAATACGAATACTCAAGAAACACCCATTAGGTTAAGGAATAAATAAATGAGTTGCTTGATGAAATCTAAGGCCTTAGGAGCCTCTCCAATTCACAGAGACTCCAGCCACACTGAACTATTGATATTTGCGAGTCCTACAAGTTTCGTGCACTCTCTTGCTTCCAACCTGTGTACATTCTGGTCCCCTGGTTCAAGATACCTTTCTAGCACTTATCTGGCTGTATCACACAGCAAGACCCAACTCTGTTGTCAAACTGGGAAGCTTTTCTCATACTATCTTTCTCAAGTTTTATTGAAAATGCTACTTTTGTCCTGATTTGTATGCTGCTGTCAGAGTGTCTGACGCCAACCTGAATTTCTTTCCTTTGTAAATGACATGGCCTTTTTGAAGTCATGAGAATATTTTTATATAAAATTTAATACCCTTACTAGGATATCTCAGAGTTGACTTTACAGGTCCATTTTCCCAAATTCATGATGGTTCCGCTCGGTGTGTAGATCTGGACTTCCTTTGGTTTTCTTGCATTGTACTTTTTAACGGCTTTATTGAGATATAATTCACCTACAATATAACTTATTTAAAGTATATACTTAATGGTTTGGGATATATTCTGTTATTAACTTTTTAAACTTTACATAACAATTTTAGCCATTTTAACCATTTGTAAGTGTACAATTCAGGGGCATTAATTACACATTCACAATGATGTGCAACTACCACCACCATCTTTTACCAAAACTTTTCATCACTCCGAACAGAGACTCTGTAACCATTAAGCAATAACTCTTTATTCTCCCACCCCTCAGCCCCTGTTAACGTCTACGTTCTCTAGGATCTGACTATCCTAGATACTTCATATAAGGAGAATAATATTTGTCCTTTTGTGCCTGGCTTGTACTTGGCATAATGCTTTCAAGGCTCATCCATGCTGTAGGATGTGTCAGAACTATATTCCTTTTTACAGCTGAATAATATTCCACTGCGTGTATGGACCACATTTTGTTTACCCATCTGTTGATGGCCACTTGAGGTGTTTCTGACTTTTGCCATTGTGAAAAATACTAAAATAAACATTGGCATGCACATATCTATTCAAAGCTGTTTTCAGTTCCTTTGGATATGTACCTGGGAGTGTAACTGCTAGGTGATATGGTAACTTCTATTTAGCTTTTTGAGGAGCCACCAAACTATTCCGTAGCTGCTGTGCTTTTTTACATTGTATAAGGGGTCCAGTTTCTCCGTATCCTCAACAGTTATTTTCTTTTTAATTATAGCCTTCATATTAGTATTAAGTGGTATCTCACTGTGCTTTTTATCTAAGCAAGTTGAGCATCTTTTCATGTGCTTATTGACATTTGTGTATCTTCCTTGGAGAAATGTCTATTAAAATCCTTTGCACATTTTTTTTTATTTTTTACTTTTTAACATCTTTGAGTACAATTGCTTTACAATGGTGTGTTAGTTTCTGCTTTATAACAGAGTGAATCACTTACACATATGTCCCCATATCTCTTCCCTCTTGCGTCTCCCTCCCACCCTCCCTATCCCCCCCCCTCTAGGTGGACACAAAGCACCGAGCTGATCTCCCTGTGCTATGCAGCTGCTTCCCACTAGCTATCTGTTTGACGTTTGGTAGCGTATATATGTCCATGCCACTCTCTCACTTTGTCACAGCTTACCCTTCCCCCTCCCCATATCCTCAAGTCCATTCTCTACTAGGTCTGCGTCTTTATTCCCGTCTTGCCCCTAGGTTCTTCATGACCATTTTTTTCTTAGATTCCATATATATGTGTTAGCATACGGTATTTGTTTTTCTCTTTCTGACTTACTTCACTCTGTATGACAGACTCTAGGTCCACCCACCTCACTACAAATAACTCAATTTCGTTTCTTTTTATGGCTGAGTAATATTCCATTGTATATATGTGCCACATCTTATTTACCCATTCATCTGTTGATGGACACTTAGGTTGCTTCCATGTCCTGGCTATTGTAAATACAGCTGCAATGAACATTTTGGTATGTGTCTCTTTTTGAATTACAGTTTTCTCAGGGTATATGCCCAGCAGTGGGATTGCCGAGTCGTATGGTAGTTCTATTTTTAGTTTTTTAAGGAAACTTCATACTGTTCTCCATAGTGGCTGTATCAATTTACATTCTCACCAACAGTGCAAGAGGGTTCCCTTTTCTCCACACCCTCTCCAGCATTTATTGTTTGTAGATTTTTTTTTTTTTTTTTTTTTTTTTTGTGGTACGTGGGCCTCTCACTGTTGTGGCTTCTCCCATTGCAGTGTACAAGCTCCAGACGCAAAGGCTCAGCAGCCACGGCTCACGGGCCCAGCCGCTCCACGCATATGAGATCCTCCCGGACCGGGTCACGAACCCGTGTCCCCTGCATCGGCAGGCGGACTCTCAACCACTGCGCCACCAGGGAAGTCCTGTTTGTAGATTTTTTGATGATGGCCAATCTGACTGGTATGAGATGATATCTCATTGTAGTTTTGATTTGCATTTCTCTAATGATTAATGATGTTGAGCATTCTTTCATGTGTTTGTTGGCAATCTGTGTATCTTCTTTGGAGAAATGTCTATTTCGGTCTTCTGCCCATTTTTGGATTGAGTTGTTTGGTTTTTTGATATTGAGCTGCATGAGCTGCTTGTAAATTTTGGAGATGAATCCTTTGTCAGTTGCTTCGTCTGCAAATATTTTCTCACATTCTGAGGGCTGCCTTTTCATCTTGTTTATGGTTTCCTCTGCTGTGCAAAAGCTTTTAAGTTTCATTAGGTCCCATTTGTTTGTTTTTATTTCCATTTCTCTAGGAGGTGGGTCAAAAAGGATCTTACTGTGATTTATGTCATAGAGTGTTCTGCCTGTTTTCCTCTAAGAGTTTGATACTGTCTGGCCTCACACTTAGGTCTTTAATCCATTTTGAGTTTATTTTTGTGTATGGTGTTAGGGAGTGTTCTAATTTAATACTTTTACACGTACCTGTCCAGTTTTCCCAGCACCACTATTGAAGAGGCTGTCTTTTCTCCACTGTATATTCTTGCCTCCTTTATCAAAGATAAGGTGACCATATGTGCGTGGGTTTATCTCTGCCTTTGCCCATTTTAGAATTGGGTTGTTTGTTGTTGAGTTGTAGGAGTTCTTTATTCTGGACATTAATCCCTTACCAGATATATAGTTTGCAAGTATCTTCTCCTATTCTGTGGGCTTTATTTCTCTTGGATACTCCTTTAGATGCACAAAAGTTTTTGATATTGATGAAGTCCAATTTATCCTTTTTTTTTTTTTTTTTGCCTGTACTTTTGGTATCACGAAGTCATTGCCAAATTCAACTTCTTAAAGATTTTTCCCCATGTCTCCTAAGAGTTTTCTAGTTTTAGCTCCTACATTTAGATCTTTGATCCACTGAGTTAATTTTTATATGTAGTGAAAGGTAAGGGTACAACTTCATTTTTTTTTGCAAGTGGATATTCAGTTTTACAGTACCATTTGTTGAAAAACTGTTTTTTTCCCACTGAATGACATTGGTACCCCTGTTTTGAAAATCAACTGACCACATATGTGAGGGTCTCTTTCTGGATTTTCTATTTATTCCATTGGTCCATACGTCTATCCTATGCCAACACCACACTGTTTTGATTATTCTAAGTTATATAGTAAGTTTTGAAATGGAAAACTGAGTCCTCCAAATTAGTCCTTTTTCAAGATTATTTTGCCTATCTTGCATTGTAATTTTAAATATTAGTTCCATGTGATTATTTCATTTTTCTTCTTCAGGTACTTCAATTATATCTACATATATGTTGGATTATCTTTACCTATTTTCTTTATTGACCATTTTCTTTCCAGGTATTTTTATCCTTTTTTTTAATTATTCACAGTATTTATTTTATAAGGTTGCTGCAAATGCAGAACAAATACTGAATCATTATCCCAAAGGAAATACAGAGTTAGGTTCCTGCGAGCCTGAGATCGCAACATTTTCATTAATCAATGCATAACCTTGTTTTATGTGTGTTTCAGTTTAAAGACACCTTATTGAATCTATTTTTTTTTGATTTATTAACATTGAACTTAACAGCAACAGCGCTATACATCACTCCTAAATAAAGCTTATCTAACACATGCCTTTTCTGTTCAGGATGATTTTACTATTTTTTTTATTTAATACTCACTTTCTTAGTTATTTTAATGCCTTTCTTCAATGGCCCCTGTAGTTCTTTTTATTCTCTGTTGGGGTTGTCATTTGTCCTTTATTTCTAAAATAATAATGTCTATTTCATTTCTTTCCTGCATTCAGTCATTCATGCTTTATATATTCCTGCTGTTTTTATATTTCCACTCTGAGTTTCTGAATTTCTGATTAGGAGTGGGTTTCATATCTCTAAAAGTTTGTTAAAGTATAACTGACTCTGGCTGGAATACTGTCTTACAGTTTTTTCTACTTTGGTTTTTTAGAAGAATTTGCATCAGCTGACATATTTTCTCATTTTTAATAGTTTTGTACACAAGTTCCTGCTCTTTTATGTTCATTTTGTAAAGACTTATTTTCAGGTACCTTGAAGTTTATGGTACTTTCTGCCTCCATTTATGCTAACAATGTCAGTATGTATACATTTATTTGCTCTCCTTGTTGACCTGTAAGTGTTTTTGGAAAGAATGTGACGAGATTCAGATTTAGGCAACCACCATTTTCCTGGAACAATCCAGACAGGAGGGAAACTTTTCTATATCCTCCCTGTGACACACCCGCCCCCCAAGCTAGATTAATAGCACCATCTCCGTATTCTTAAGTATCCTTCACCACACTATGGTGGAACCTACCACGTTGTTACAGGAATTGATTTACCTTTCCAACTACACGCTGGGATACTTAGAACATATAGCTTTTCTTCAATATAGGTGGTTATGACTTTATTCCTAACTACATTAACTGGATGTGTAACATGACTGCTGCTTACCAGCAATGTAACCCTGAACATGTAAGTTGCTTCACCACTGTATTCTAGCTTCCTCATCTGGTTTAGGAAGTTTGAGGACTGACACGATCTTATTTAAATGGATTACTCTGGTTGATGAGTTAAGAATAGACTAGGAATAGGGACATGGCAAAGGTGGAATCAGGGAAAACTACTTATTGCAGACTATGGCAACAGTACAGGCCGCAGATGAAACAGTACAGATGAGAGATGGTAACAGTTCGGACCAGACTCTACAGAGGTGGTGAAAAGTGGTCAGAGTCTAGATACACTATGAATATAAAATTAACAGAATTTGCTGATAAATTACATTTAGAGTGTGAGGGAAAATTTAAGGAATAAAAGATAATTCCAAGTTTTGGGAGGCCCAGTAACCCAGGGAAGAATAATTTTCAAGGAGAGAGTGACCAATAACATCAAGTGCAGCTGATCAGTCAACTAAGATGAAGATGGATAATTGACCCTGGAATTGACAAGGTGGAGGTCCTTTGGTGACTTTAATAAGAGTGTCTTTGGTATGATTATAGGGACCAAACCTGACTAGGATGGATTCAGAAGAAAAGGGGAGAGGAAGAAGTGAACAGTGTTTACTAGCTCTACTGTAGATTTATACTGTAAAGAGAACCAGAGAAATGGCGAGAGAGGGATATGGGATTGAGGAAAGATTTTTATTTATATATGATAGGTTTATACAATGTATTTATATTGCTTGCGATAGTCCTGTTGAGAGGAAATACTGATGATGCAGGACTGAATGAAATGGGATAAGTGATGTCCTGCACAGGGAGGGGGATGGCCCTAAATAGGAACATGGAGAGCGTGCATAGCAATGGGAAATGCAGAGGCCATGGTCCAGGAGCAGGCAGGCTGTGGAGGTAGGAGTCAGTAAAGTTCTGACTGTTTCTATTTTCTGGGTGAGGCAGGAAGAAAGTTTATCTACTGAGTGTGGGGGAGAGGAGCAAGTGTTGAAGGTGTAAGGAGAGAGGAGATATGGAATATCACCTCACAAAGGAGGAGAGTATGATGGCTTTGGAGTCAAACAAGCCTGGGTTTCAATCCCACCCTCACCTGAGACCTGCTTGGGGCCTTAGGGAGGTTAACCCTCCCTGATCCTACCTCCTCATGGTCAACATGGGAATAAAAATGCCTTAAATACCTGCACCCACATCTCACAGGGTTGTCCTGAAGGTCAGTGAGATGCTATATGTCAACTCCCAACACATGGTGGTCACCTAATAAATACCATTCATTCCTTTCCTACTTTCTTATCTTTTGTTCTCCCATTTCCCTCTTTTTATCTCAAGTATATATGGATGAGGATGAAATTAAGAGTCTCATTGACAATTTTGATATTAAAGAATGAAATAATCCTTCATTTTTCCTTTCTCTTCCGGACCCCTTGGGGCTCTTTCTAACCCTAACACCCAACCAAATCCGTCAGTCAAGCAACCAATGGGTATCTGAGAACCTTCTCTGTACCCAAAGCTGTGTGTGTGCTGGGGTAGAAGAGGGACAAGAGAGAGGATGTTCTTCTCTTAATTAAATAACCTTACGTTATGAGCAGGAAAACGAGAATCAGAAGGAAAGGTATCCCCCACATGCACACGAGTCTAAGACAAAAATAGTGTGCATCCTTCAAGCCCAGCTCTAAGCACGTAATTGTCATCTGAGGGCACCCAGAGACCATCAAGTTCAAACTCTTGATTTTGCGTGACACCCAGAGAAGGGAAGTTCTTCCTCTGGGTCATGTAATTGAATAGCAGAGACAGCGCTGGAATCCAAATATTCTCATCTACTGGCTAGGATTCACTGAATTTTATTTCATAACATTTTCCTCCTCCTCTTCCTCCTTTCTCCTCCTACTATTACTGTTGGTAAAAATTGTTAACATTTACTGAGTGCTTACTATGTACCAGCCATAAATCTATAATGCTTTCCATGTATTACTTCAATTAAATCCATGATGTAGGGTCATTTATTACCTTTTTCTCCCCATAAATGACAAAACCGTGGTCCATTTAACGTATTAGGGAAACCATTGGAAATTGAGGGATTTGGATATGAACACAGCAGTCTGGCTCTAATCCAAAGGCTTACTCACAAATCACCATTCATTATACCTTACTCATCTCCACTGGACGTCAGTTCTCCCACATTCAAACCCTCGAACAGTTAACTCGTGTCTTTGCTTCTGACAATGCTTAGGGCTCTGAGCATTTCATGTCTTGGAATTGTGGGTTTATGCCCACCTCTTCAAATACTCTTCCAAGAATATTAGATGTCAGCTCCTTCAAGGTCCAGAATTCTCTCTCATGCCTAGCCATTTACGCATAGCATTCCTCCCCTCATTTCTTCACTCATTCATTCCCTAATTCAACAAATGCTCAAACAAGTATCCACTCTGAGTCAGGCATTCAGCCAAGTGCTGCGGATACGGCATTGAAACGCAAGACAAGTTCAACTTGCTGACAATTATTTTACGCAGGCCTCTCACTGTTGTGGCCTCTCCCGTTGCGGAGCACAGCCTCCGGACGCGCAGGCTCAGCGGCCATGGCTCACGGGCCCAGTCGCTTCGCGGCATGTGGGATCTTCCCGGACCGGGGCACGAACCCGCGTCCCCTGCATCGGCAGGCGGACTCTCAACCACTGCGCCACCAGGGAAGCCCTGCTGACACTCTTTACCGGAGGTGAGGAGTACAGGTCAGAGAGAATGAGACACAGTAAGATTGTAAACAGGTAAATGATCAAGATAATTTCACACAGTGAAAGTCCTTCAGAGGCAATAAAAAAGGATGAGATTATTAATGTGATCAAGAGCGATCAGCTCGAGACGGCACCACATCCCTCTAGAAGCTCAGGCACATGCCTTCCAAAGTAATTTCCAATATAAATACCACTGCCATTTCTTTTTAGCAACCAGTGTCAGATTATCCTGGACACAAATAACAGGACTTACTCTTGCAATACTGTGCTCTCTGAATACAGAAAAACAAAAGCCAAGAGATCGGCCTTTTCATCTGTCTCTCAGCACCATTTGACAATTTCCTCTTTTTTGACCATGTAATTATATTTTCCAAAGGCCTTATCAGAGAATCCATCTGAGCAGAGGCTAACATCATCACTCAGTAATGTGTCTGTAATTGGAGGGGATCTCATCCGTATTTCACATGAGTTGGACGTGTGGGCTGAGGTGAACGCAAGAGGAGGTCTTATGGGCTTGTCTTTGAAGGATCATCTGTGGGGTCCCATCCTCGTGTCATCTGTACTTCTCATTAAGTCTGCTGGAGAAGGAGGTGAGGATGCACAGCCCTCTCTAGAGACCTATGCACTCCATCCTCAAAGCCTTCTGCTTTCCCCAGTTCCCACTTCAAGCTCCTGGCATATCAGAGTGACAGGAACCCCTCTTTGTGCACAGTACATTACAGTTTACATGGTATTTTCACACCCTTTTTTTCTTCCTGAAGAGACAGACAAAAGCAATTATTCTTGCCACCCTACTTTTACTGATGAGAAACCCAAGGAAACACAGCTAGGAAGCAGTAAAGCCAGAGAGTGATCCAGGGTATCTGACTTTGAACCCATAACAGTAAGGATCCTGGTAGGAAATAGTCACCATACTGAAATTTGGTCATTTGAAAAGAGAATAATAAATTAAAGGGATTATTTACAGAAAGAAGTACGAGCAGGGAGTAGATAAACCACAAGAGATGGCAGACTAACAGAAAGACTGTAAAAAGGGGGTGGAGGCTTGGGAGCTCTTTCCTTCCTGGGCATAAAAGGGCCAGGAACTCAAAAAAGGGGCCACCTGATAGGGCCTGTGGCTTTCAGTCAAAAGTGACCCAGTGCCATGTGACCACACAGAGAAGGAGATAGGGGAGTAGAAACCCTCACCTCCCTCCAACTTCCTGCCTCTTCTTCCTGCTGATGAAATTCCAAAGAAATCTAGATGGCAAAGGAGCCCCCAGATGCAGTCCACATAGGTCAGCCTGCAAGGACACAGAGCAGAGTGGAGCAGAGACGGGAGAGATGTTTCTGGAGAAGCAGATGGAAGATACCCAGCCCAGACCCCAGGCTTTCACCACCATCCTACCCTGTCTCCTCCCCCTTGAGGGAAGACTGGAGTCAGTACCTAAGCACACTCCCTTTTGAAGGAGGTGACATTTGGGTTAATCCCAGCGATTGCCCATCTTGCAAATAGCAGGTCACCTTTTTCAAGTGGCACTTAGTAAGGACAAGCTTTAGGGCAAGGCTGGGTCATATAACGTGTATGTTGAACAGCCTTGTGGCTACTGTAAAAGTTGTCACCATTTTCATCTCCATTGAAGTCAGGAATCGAGGTTGACTCCAAGTGAAGCCCTGAACCCACCTGCAGATGTCTAGCCCATTGCTGCATGGCTCTAACTCCAGGGGGGTAAGCAGCAACCCCCTCAAGCAGTCCAGGACCCAACTTGCAGCCAAAATATAGCAGGAAAAAAAAAAGATCAAGCTATGGGAAGGAGTCACAGTTAGGATGATCAGAAAAGCCGAGTACAGAGTGCAGAAAGGGCTGTCCTGCCCGTGGAGATGCCGGGGATTGGGCCGGCAGAGGAGCCGTGACACTGAGGTCAGTCAACAGGGAAGAAATCCAAACAAGTTGCCAAACTGAGTGGGGAAAGCAGCAGGCATCAAAAGTCAGGGATCCGTGAGCCAAGAAGACAAGAGATGAGACTACGAGGTGAGAGTAAGGGGGAAGACGGGCCTGGGGAAAAGCTGTGGCAGGCACTGGCTCCGAGGGGCCTGCCATGCTACTTCATGTGGAAGGGGTGGCTGTGTTTTAAGGACCCGTGAGGAGACAGCAGCAACAGGCAGAGGCCAGGTTTCCCAAAGTAAATGCCTAACAAGAGCTCCCAGCCAACAGGGTTAATGGACTCGGGAGACAGAAGCTGGGCCAGCCTCTCGGACCCACTCATATTCTTTCCCCCGTTTGATCGTGGCCTTGAAGATTCCCCGATGGCAGGAACATCCATGTATATAAATGATTCCTGATTAGCCAGATACTCCTGTTATCTCCTTGTATTTGTCCTCCTGTTTACTCCTGTCCTGCCCAGATGTGGGAGACCCATCCTCGTTATCAAATTCAGCAGCGGCAGCAGCATGGCGGCATTTACTGAACAATTACCAGGCATGGTACTGAACTACTGATATGCCATGGCAACACCGCTGACAGCCTACAGATGTCATTTCCCCTTCTCTGTTCCAAGTACCTCAGCTTTGTTGAGGGAAATGTGTACCAGCATCATGGAAGGAAGGATGGTTGGTCTAAGGGGTCAATCATGGTGACCCCTTTTCCCTTTGTCATTGTCTCTAGATGCCTTTCATTTTTTTTAACATCTTTGTTGGCGTATAATTGCTTTACAATGGTGTGTTAGTTTCTGCTGTATAACGAAGTGAACCAGCTATACGTATACATATAACCCCCTATCTCCTCCCTCTTGCATCTCCCTCCCACCCTCCCTATCCCACACCTCTAGGTGGTCACAAAACGCAGAGCTGATCTCCCTGTGCTATGCGGCTGCTTCCCACTAGCTATCTGTTTTACATTTGGTAGTGTATATATGTCCATGCCACTCTCTCACTTCGTCCCAGCTTCCCCTTCCTCGTGTCCTCAAGTCTGTTCTCTACGTCTGTGCCTTTCTAGAGGCTTTTCACTGGCAAGGGTGACAGAGTACACGGATAAAAAGGATGGCATCGGTCCCGGATGACATGTCTGAGCACCAACTTATCTCAGGCACTGCCTCATCTAAACTTCCTGTTTAAATAAACATCACGCATCCTTACAGTTTAAACCCCTGTTGTTGGCAACCAGGTATGTCTCACCTGATGCATGTGCGCTGTCACACTTAGTTCTAGATCCCGTGGGGGAGGCGCTATATTAACCTTATCTCATGATTGGGCCTGCAAGAGTGAAGGAACTCGCCAAGGGTCCCACAGCTAGTGGCAGAGCCAGAGTTGAAACCCAGAGTTATCCAAATCCAAAAGCCTGTGCTCTTAACCATGAAACTACACTTTCTCTCACTGTGCTCACCGATGCCTGACCCTGGCCAGCACCAGCTCCACTTCAGCCACAGGAAGTAAGATTTAGCATCATGCCCACGCTCAGAGCATCTGACCCTCATCATACACCCACTTCAATCTTGTAACTCCCATCTTAGCATAGGCTAATTGCTACGGTCTCACCTAGTTACAGAGCTGAGACAGGCCACGCCGATCCAAGGGCAGGGGCACTTGGCTCCCTGCCCTGTTGCCATAGTCACTGCTGTGCGTGACAGGCCAGAGGCGTGGATTACAGCCCAAAGCAGGAGGCTAGAGGCCTGCAGGTAAATACTGTTCCCCACACTGCCAAGGGACAGAGCTGTCCAGACTATCCTACAAGAGACAAAGCAGCCCTCATTCCTCCTAAGTATGTTCCTGCCGTACACCGATGGCATATCAGGCTTTATTCTGTTAAATGAGAAAGCAAATTAAACACCAATACATACAGTGCTGTCTTATTATTGAAAAACAATGTGTTTGCATATGCAAAGAAAAATTCCAGAGAAGAGAAATAAAACTGGTGATAATGACTTCTGTAGAGTGGAGTTAGATAATGACTTCTGTAGAGTGGAGTTAGGGGCAGGGTGATTGGTACCACGTGGTTGTGAACAGTTTGCACCCTTCATGGTGTTTTTTATTTATAAGTTATCCAGTATTTTATTACCTATTATATCATTTATACGGTGGATGCTTTATAATAATTATTCCACTAGATGAAGCTAAAAATAACCTATACTGCAAGAATTTTCACCCCAAACTTCACAGTGTTGCTTAGAATTTGTGTCCTCATAGCTTCTTGTTTTCTTCCTTGTTTTTAATTTTGTGTCAAGTGTGAATCAGGCAAGCACCTTTCATCATTTAAGAAAATTAAAGGAAAAACACGTCCACTGAACTTCACAGTAAGGCTATACCAAAACAGCCTGGGACAATCATGAAATCCAGCCTGAAGAGCTTACTAAAGGGTTTGATGAAAACCCCTTACTGCGGGCCTCAGTTGTAGGTTGAAGAAACAGACCCACAGAATTTTAGGATGGTGATATATCCACCGTCCAGACAAGTATATCCAACTGTATTGACTCTCCAGCAGAGAGGGCACATGCCCCTTAATCCTACCTGTGATTGGCTTTTGTTTGTACCCTCTCTGTAAATCACGTCCACTCCTTCATGCCCGCCAGAGCTCCTGCGGACACAGGACACATGTAAATTCAACTCGAGAGTGAGGCATAGTTCACCCTGTGCTGTGAATCAGACCAGGAAATCACTGAAAGTCTTTTATAGATTAACTGCCTTCCTCGAGCAAAGAATAATCCTCAGAAATTCAAAGCAAAAGGAGGGGATATGGGGATATATGTATACGTATAGCTTATTCACTTTGTTATACAGCAGCAACTAACACAACAACGTAAAGCAATTATACTCCAATAAAGATGTTAAAACAAATTTTTAATTTTAAAAGAAGAAATGCTAAGCTTACTTCATCTTCACCTTTCCCCAGGCCTTTCCCCAGGCCTTTGCATATTTACAAAGCACACTGAAATTTACAACACCTGTTCCCATGCAGGTTCTCATTTCAGCCTCACAATAACCCTGTACAAGCAGACTGAGTAGAAACGATGCCCATTCTATACAGATCAGGAGACTGAGGCAAAGAACATGGAGACTTAACTGATGGAACCACCTAGAATGATAGGATCACAAGTCAGAAGCCACAAATACAGACCCTTAGACCACTCTTCCATTTATTTATTCATTCAGGTATTCACAAATATTTGTTGACTACCTATCATGTGACAGCTCCACAATATACACCGGTGATACAGTGGTGAGCCCTCGGGGTGTATACAGCCTGTGAGAAAGACAGACATCAATCAAATGATCAAAAACCACTCTGGAGGGCTTCCCTGGTGGCGCAGTGGTTGAGAGTCCGCCTGCCGACGCAGGGGACACGGGTTCGTACCCCGGTCCGGGAAGATCCCATATGCCGCGGAGTGGCTGGGCCCATGAGCCATGGCCGCTGGGACTGTGCGTCCGGAGCCTGTGCTCCGCAGCGGGAAAGGCCACAACAGTGAGAGGCCCGCGTACCGCAAAAAAAAAAAAAAAAAAAACACTCTGTAGATAAACAGTTTATGGTGAAACTGTAAAACACAAGAAACTTCTTTCTTTTGTCCTGAAAATTAAGGATAAGTAGAAATGAACTTGATATTCAAGAAATGGCATGTACAGAGATCCTGCAGCTTAAACGAATATGGTACTTAAAGAACTAAAAGAATGTAGTGCAAGAGGAAATCGAAGAAGGAAACATGGGCCAGACTATTCAAAACTTTAAGCTATATTAAGGATTGTGACTTTTAGCCTAAAACTCATAGAAGGCCATTAAACGAGCTTACATGTGTATTGGGGTGGGAAGTGCATATGGTGATCCGGTTTGCAGGGTGAAGTCTTTATGTATCGCCCTAATGTCCATGCCTGTGAAAATGACTCAGATCCAGTGTGCTCACCTACTTCCTTGGCCTTGCTCTCTCATTAGCTCCTGCAGGCTCTAGTACATATCTAATTAGATACCAATAAAAGAAGCAATAATGACAAATGCCCTCCTAAATGGGGGACCCCTACCGCCCAACCCTTTCTTTCACCATCAGTAGTTTTTAATGAGACCTTGTGATTGCAAAGTCACCTTAAAAAACACAGAGAGTTTATCACCTTGAAATAGGGAATATCAAAATTTATATTGGAACAGTGTAAAGCCAGCCATGTAACACTGGAGACTGGTGTAACGCATCTATTTCACATTTGAAGAAATGGCCGAATGGCTCATTTGCAGTCAGTCATGATTTAAGATTAGGTCCCTGGTCATTACACATCAGCACAGAGGCACATGCAAGGCATACCAATCATATGAGGATAATGGGCCATTCGAAGGCCTGACCTCATATTATGTCTGTGGGATTGAAGTCATGAACCTTCTGTCAACATTGTAGATTCCAGGAAGGAAGGAGAGTCTTTAAATCTAAAAATAATTTCACATAAGCTTTCTAGAGTCCAAAGACCAACAGTGGTTGGAATTTATAACAAGGTCGATTTTGGTGCAACAAGGAAGCAGCCCTTTGAAGTGACCAGCCTCCCCAGTCTGAGAAAGTAATACATGTAACTCGGCCTTTGTTGGTTTCAGTTTATAAATGGGATGGCTTACACTTCTTCCATGAGAAGTTAGAAGTGTTATCTTGTCACATGGGAGTGTTAAAAAGATAGAGGAGGAGAAGGAAGGAAGAAGGTAGAGGGGATTGGTAGAGAATAATCTCCCTGAGAAAGGAGTAAAGGTGGGCTTCCCTGGTGGCGCAGTGGTTGAGAGTCCGCCTGCCGATGCAGGGGACGCGGGTTCATGCCCCGGTCCAGGAAGATCCCACATGCCACGGAGTGGCTGGGCTCGTGAGCCACGGCCGCTGAGCCGGTGCGTCCAGAGCCTGTGCTCCGCATCAGGAGAGGCCACAACAGTGAGAGGCCCGCGTACCGCAAAAAAAAAAAAAAAAAAAAGAGTAAGGAACGATCTCTGGACTCTGGCTCCAGCCTGCCACTGACTTACTATGAACCCCTGGACAAGTCATTTCTGTTCTCAGCACCTCAAAAGTCCCTATCTATACGATGCAAGAACATCTACCTCAGAGTGCTTTTACAAAAAAATCAAGTGAATATATAAATCACCTCTTTAAAAAAAAAAAAAAGTCCAAAACACTAACCTCCACTCAGCAATGACGGAGCAAAAAGCCTGAGTTTTTCCCAGCGTAGTGCTGGGCCTCTAAGGGCAAAATGTCAAAGAATTCAAGAAACTGGAATCACAGATTGCCCAGCTCCTTCCTTGCTTCCACTTCAAAGACAGCACCAACTTGGAGAACACTGAGTAACTGCATGAGCTGTGCTGGGGACACACCAGAATGAAACACAGCCCAAGGCTCTTAACCTCCAGTGGAAATGAAATTCCATTCTGGGTAATACCAGTATTCTGAGTATCCCAAAGAAGCCAGCTCATGGCCCCAACTCCAAGCCTGTAAGTTCCTATGTGTGAAATTTGCTGTCAGGAAAGTGATACTCTCAGACTAATAGACTCTAACGAGTAGAGATGCAACAGGACACTCCCGAGGAAGAGTTAGAGACAGCATCACACAGGCCCTTTAAGGAGAAGGGAAATTATTTCTACTCTAATTGCCCCAGAAAACCCTCAGTTGAGGGCCCAGGCACATTAACCAACTGGCTTAGTGTCTCTGGAGCTCCATGTGGGAGATACACTCGCAAGAAGTTAAGATGGGTGGGCTGAGAGACAAAAGTCAACTGAACTGGGGGTTAGAGCAGGGAAAAGCGTGCACGGAAACCTTTTCCTTCCAAG
Organism: Phocoena phocoena; assembly: GCF_963924675.1. NCBI lineage: Eukaryota > Metazoa > Chordata > Mammalia > Artiodactyla > Phocoenidae > Phocoena > Phocoena phocoena. The sequence goes on along the minus strand of NC_089226.1, from coordinate 74,517,099 downwards.
CCTTCTCATCTTCACACCCCATCCCCACCGCACCCCGTAAGAGAAAAGCAGCCGAACAGGTTCAGCTGTAAATCCGTTTCCTTGCCTCCAACTGCTCTGCCTATTATTTATAACATTAATTTAAGTTCCCAGAGAGATAGATGAATTTCTTTCTGGTAGTGTGGAAAGTCAGTTCTTTTCAATGACAACATCTGTACCCCTGGTCTAACTAGAAAACGAATGTAGTATTTGGAATTCTTTTTCCTTTCCAATTAAAAAGTCCTCATGGCTGACTCATGCATTTTTTTATTCCCCAATGCTCCTTTCCAATGAGTGAAGCATAAAAGGAAAGAGACAACTAATGTATAAATGTATTTTTTTTTTCAAAAATACGGTTGCCTCATACCTATTGTTCTGGTTTGACTTTTTATTTTCTCTCACTGCTTTCCTTTTTAAGGAATAACCATACATATCCATCAAAAAGAGCAGAGTAGAATTGTAACACTAAAGATGCAACAAGCTTCAATATTTTCTCCTACAAGAAAACATTATTTCTCCTGCAGCCTATTTTCCCCCCTCCATTCATCCTGTATAGACCCATGCCCATGCAATACAATCACAACTCAAGATGTGTCTGAAGGCATGTAGATGAAATCACTATAAGTTGGAAATGAAGTCTTATTTTCCTTCCTATTTTAATACATCTTAGGCCCTGTGTATGCAATACTGTGCTTCCTTATTAATCTCCTCACGGCCTCAGGTAGCCAACAAACCACCAGATAAAGAGATACAAACCACCTATTGTATTTCTTTTTAGTCCTTTCCATTTGCAATTTTGAAAGCTCGGGAGTGCAGGTGGATAGGGGGAAATGCGGGCCACTCTTTCATTATCCATTTCAATTGATCCTTTCACCTCCTACCTCTCTCTGCCACTGAGGCCACGGTTGACCAAAAGCATATTTAAACCCACCAGGCAACAAGAGGAAAAGATAAAGGTTTTGGAAAAGACAAAATTAGAAATAGGTTTATCTACCGATGTCATTAGAAGATGGGGCAAAGTTAAATTTGGAATCCACCTAATAAGGTTGGGATGAATAAGCCACAGGGTACAAAGCATGAGTCGAAGTGTGAGGGTCTCAGCCAGAATGAGACAGCCAACATGGTAATGTCTGAGCTGTCGTAACAATTAAGCAGCCACTCTCTACTCTGCCAAAAAATCTACAACATGGACTGCATTAAATTGGCCACCTAGACCGTTAGATTCATTCCCTCCCATTATTTAAGTCTTTACAGCTTGGCAGCAGCAAAGGCTTTTTTTTCTGCAGTATTCAGAGGATGTGTTATGTTTTTTAACACCACAACTATCCATCATCTGCTGACTACAGTACACTGCTCTATCTTGTAGGTTACCAAGCTACCAGGGCCTCCATAGCCAGGGCAGCCTGTACCCTCCAAAAAGGCTGTCTGCTGCCACACGTCTGGGTCAGAATACGTCTGAAAGAAAGAAAGAACACAAAGTGGAGGGAACAAAATGCCAACATGTCTTAGATCCAAAAATGCATATTCAGCATCTACTCCAGCAAGAAGGGAGACAAGTGAGAAAAAATAAACGACTGGGCAGCTACGGTAAGTCATCTTTGCTCTCCAGCAGCATGCAGCACTGTCAACCCGGGTATCAATTCAGATGACTGCAAACCAGCCCCCTGCCGGTCTACTACAGAAGCAGCCCTGGGAAGGTGGCATGCTGGGTTGCTCTCCAGGGTCTTGAAGGCAAAAACAAAACAAAAAAAAATCGTACCCTACCTACCTAAGCGCTGTGATGAGCTAGAATCAGAGAGATGCCCAGAAGAGTAGAGGTGGAAGAGGATTTAGAAATAATCTGGTCCTAGTCCCTCTTTTTATACGTAGGGAGCTAAGGCCCAGACACAGTAAATGAATTTCCTAGGGTCATACAAATTTAACGATGTCTTTCAGCTCAAGTTTTCAATCCAGAATGTTCTTGTGCTAAAAAGCCAGATTTTCAAAGTAGAGAAGCGAAGAGTATCTATTTTGTTTAGGAGACCCAGGAAACTATAACATATGAGTTTCCTCATTCACCTGCTTTGTTTACATCTCCTCCTAAAAGCTCTGACGATTTTGGCTCGTGGCTTGAGGAGGGGGGAAGTAAATCTTTGAACCGCTTCTCTCACAGAAATATAAAAGGAAAGACGCCATACCACATTCTCAAAGCCCTGCCAGGACCAACGAAAGATCGTATTACATTGGAGGGGATGTTTCCTTCCCCATTCAGCCTGAGTTACATATTTTTAAAGAAACTCTACAAATACTTATTTTTAAAGGGACTGTGTTGGCATAAAAACCGTGCACCATGATGTTGCAGTACCTACCATGGAACTAGAAGACAAACTACTGGGGAACCATGCCTAGGATTTGGCAGTCAGAATAACTTCAGGGACCTCAAACCCTACACTGCACCACGGATCCACATTACACACTAGATCCTCATCCACGGGACACGAGCCACTGTTTTTATACAGGTGAAAATCTGACTAAACTGTATTCATTTTCAATATGATACTTTAACATCTTTTCTATATGATGGTATATGTTTATAGCACTTCATGATGCTGTGTGTTCATATAGTAGCTTGAAATTTTCTAAGGATTTTGCACACACTCTCTTGCTACATTCCTACAACAACCATATGGTAGAAGAGTTACTATTACTCCCGTTTTACAGATGCAAGAACAGTTTCTGGCATAGGGAGGGAGGAAGGATTAGAGGACAAAACGATGGGAGGAATCTTCAAAGAATGTAAGACACAGATTTCCTGATTTCATATCCCTGCATCATTGCATTTAAGTCACATTTTTTAAATGGCAAAAGCAAGACAAAGGTCCAGCATTCGCTACAAGTTTAGGTTAGACCACAGAGCCCATATGCCTGGTCACTTGGAGAACAGCTTTTCTTCCCCTGTCCTCCCCTCTGTCATATTTCCTTCTCTGTCTCTTCCTGCAGGCTTTCTCTCACCGCCAACTTCATCCAGTCACCCATACACACTCTTCTCTCACCAGCACTATAACTGGCTGTGTAATGCTTATAAGATGAACCTCATTCTAAGCCCAGTTCTCATGTGACTGGTATGGAATCACATCACAGTGGCAAAAGCTGTAAAGCTGCAGAAATTGTCATGCATTTTCACCTGGGATGGTAAGAAACAGAGAGGCTATTCCACGTCCCCAGGAGCTCTTTCTCCTGTTGTCTCCCAGACCTGATTGTCTCCAGCAGAAATCTAGCAATCCATCGCGCACTTACAACATCCCCTGTACTGTCTCCTTGTACTGTTACTTAAATTTACACGTGGGTTATATCCTATCTTCCTAGCTTGCTTGTCATCTCTTCCTGGACAGAAGATCTGGTGCTACCGGGTTAGCTGGACATGAGGCATATGCTGGATCTTCGGTTTTAATTTTGATGATGACTTGTGTGCATGTTTTCCTGTTTGTGAAGTAAATAATCTGTCAGTAGGAGAAGCAGGAGACCGAGAATCTAGGCTGGCTCCTTTGGAAGCATTGGCCTTTGATAGTCATCTCTTAATTTCCCCCTCCTTACTCTAGTGCAAATGTTTGTATAAAAGACAGTGGAGTACATTATACGTGACTTAACTACCTTAAGGAATGTGTGGTTTAATATGATGTTTGTAAATACTTTAGGAGCTCTCTGGAAAGAAGATGCCGTGTCACCATATTTCATTATGAAAAACCTAGAGATATAAACAGATGCTCATATCCTGAAGTTACTCTGAAATATTCAAGAGGAACCTTGAATTACTGACTTGTTCAGTGATGTATAGTAAGTTTGTTTTCCTGGTTCTGTATGTTCTTCAAAATCAGTTGTACGGAAACACTGAATGTGCTCTGCAGTGAATAAATAGCGTGTGTTAGAAGTAAAATCTAAATATGTTTACTGTCTAGAATATAATCATTAACGGTCAGAGTGACAACCGGGCTGCAGGTGTGTGTGTGTGCACACGTGCTCTGTCCACCTGCGCACATTTGAACAAATGAGGTGAGAGTTCAGAGCTCCATTACAATGGGACTGTGTAAGAGAAATTTTTGCAGCAGTGAGGCAAGAGGAGGTGGGATTTGTGTGGGGAGACCTGCATATTGCAGAAACTTCTGGCTGAAGGCTGGATACATGTACCATTTGAATGGAAAACACTTTTGAGTCCGTTCCTCCACTGTCACTTCAAGACCCAGATGCTGGGAGTAACGCTTTTCAGTTCTCTCTACTATTATGAGCTGCTATTATGAGTTGTCAGAACAGCCTGCTCACAAGGCTTCCATCTGAGTCCACGATTTTCCTGATATCCAAGGACCAGGGCCAATCACTGGGGGGGTCCTGGTGGCTTCAGAATTCAAACGTACTGGACAAATAAACCATGGATTTCCTGATGGCAAGAACTCCTAATGCTTTGTATCTCCACAGCCTGGCAGAGATAGTGTGTCCAATACTTTCATTGGATGGATTGACTGAAAATTAAGAGTTACCAAATAAAGAGAAGGAAAGAAAATCCCTTTTGTGGTGAAAGAACTCTTAGGCCCTGGATCCCCGATGTCAATGGATTGTGGGCTTTGAGTAATGGGGAGAGGCCACGGGGTGAGCCGAGAATGGAGCTGGGGAAGCTGAGGAAGATTAGTTCAGGCCTCCTTCTCAGCTTTGTTGGCAACTATTAATACCAAGGCAGCTAAAGAAAAACCTAAGGCAGTGGAGATAATCAGGCTGGCCACCCAACTGAGTGGTTCCTTTTATGTTTCTAGCTTGAGGTGATCTGCTACCCACACTCTGGGAGTTTCTAACTAGGCCCAGCTGAACAGCTGAAGCAGGGAGAAAAGTGTGTCTCAATAGCAAGCAGAAAGTGTTCAACTACCAACTAAAATAGCGGTTGCTTTTCTTGTGACAATTTGTGTTATTAGGTCTGAATGGGCTCTGTTTCTCAATTCTAAAAAAGGTAGAAAATCCTGCTACATTCCAGTTCCTCAGAGCAAAGGAACTGCCTGCCATCTTCTCTTCCTGATTTCAAGTGTTTTTATGGTTCCTGGACCTTCTGTAGATTCTCTCTCCTGGGGAGACTTCCTGGCATGGTTATAACTTTGTCTTGGGAAGGACATGAATTTCAGAGGCAGAGAGGAGAGAAGACAAGGTTGGGGAGTTAGATCCTGGTTCACAGTTTTGGCTCTATGCTTTTTATGTTATGTGATTGAGACTGAGTTACTTACCATCTTGGAGCCTTTCTAATTCCAAATCTGTAAAATGGGTCTAATGAAATTGCCCCCACACCACATGGCCGTCCTAAGGACTATTATACTTAGCATATTAGCTGGCCTATGGTAGATGTGCAATAATAGATGGAGGTCCCTTCCCTTATGCCAAGGCAATGGGTTCCATTAGTAAGATTCCACATCTTACCGAACAACTCCAAAGACTGGCAATATAAGACAAGGGGAGAAAAATACTAGAAATAAAGAACAGACTGCTAACACTGAGTCTGGCTCTTGCCTTGCCTCATATTCTAAGTCCAGTGACAACAGTCCCTCCCGTTGGGCTAAACAGGCTAGTGGTTACCTAAACAGGCTAGTGGTTACAACAGGCATGCAAGTCAGACTCGGGTCCAAATGCTAGAGCTGGTGGCACAACAGTGAGAGGCCCATGTACCGCAAAAAAAAAAAAAAAGAAAAAAAAAAAGAAAAAGAAAAACAAAATCAAATCCTAGAACTGCCACTTAGCAGCAGCGGGATTGCAGAAATAGAATGTAACCTCAGCTCCATCGTTTTATTTATTTATTTATTTATTTTGCGCTACGCGGGCCTCTCACTGTTGTGGCCTCTCCCGTTGCGGAGCACAGGCTCCGGACGCGCAGGCTCAGCGGCCACGGCTCACGGGCCCAGCCGCTCCGCGGCATGTGGGATCCTCCCGGACCGGGGCACGAACCCGTGTCCCCTGCATCGGCAGGCGGACTCTCAACCACTGCGCCACCAGGGAAGCCCAGCTCCATCATTCTTAAATGATAAAAATAACAGCCTGAGTGATGAATTCATCTATGTAAAGCACTTGGCACTGTCACTAGCACAGTCAACACTCAATAAATATTATCTATCATATCCCCATTTATCATCTGCCCAGCACAACTCTAGCAGGTGACAGGTTGAGAAAAATATGACAGTGTAACTTTAAGGGTAAAGGAATCAAAAAGGAAGAATCTCACGGCAGTATGAAATACATAGCTTAGAGAATAAAAATCAGCCTTTCTGAATCCACTCTCTGTGAGGGTGGCCTAGATAAGTAGTAGAGCAGCATCTTGATAAACAGACCAGAGCTTCTGCCACCCTAAAATCAACCAGTCCTGGCTAGCAAGAAACTTCTGAAGAAGATATGTTTATTCCATGTAATAGACACTAGCCCACCTTAAACTTTCCTCCTCCCTACTGGGGATCTGCTTCAGGTACTTATATTTCCAGGGTCCCTCACTTATTTGTTGCAGCCCAGCCTGTCCTCCAGCTTCTACCACACCTCTATATTTTTTTTCAGGGGAAAGCACGAACGCAGTCCCCCACTACCACAAACTATGCAGTCGAGTTTCCCACATTTGGGGAAACCGCAGGTGCCCCCTCTATTTAAACCACGGGTTTTCAAACGCGAGTCCATGCACCAAGGCTAACCTGCCTGCCTAGGAACTGTCCGGAGAGCTTATAAAGAATATAGTTTCACCCTCAGAGAATCTGATCCACTAGGTCAGAGATGGCACCCGGCTACTCGTATGTTTTTTATAGGTTCCCCAGTAATTCTTAAGTGTAGTCAGGTTTGGGAACTCTGTTTCTAGACTTTTCCTGCACCAAAATCAAAATTTACCTCCTCTATGGCCCAGTCGTTCCCAGCCTCTCTTTCCCTAACCTATCTAAAAAACCCATTTGTGTTGGGTCCATAAATCATTAACTGGCAACAACTTTATGCTTTCCCTCCAAGATCTTACATAAAGAAAAACATGTTATGTCATGAACCAAAGTATAAAAATTTTCAAGAGAAGGGAAATAATATTTAGAATCTCCTCAATCCATTCCGTATAAATGGGGCTGACCCTAAGGCATACTGTGGGTTCCAGCTCTCCTGTTCTCTCCCTACTTTCCTGGTAGAGAGGCCAGGATATACAGTAAATGAAAGCTCGGAGATGAAGAGACACCACAGACGTGCAGAATACATAATAATATAACAGTAACAACCACCACCATGTACTGGGTGCCAAAGGCCAAGCACCGCCCAAAGCACTTTATGTGAATTATCTTTTCTAACATTAGCATCTGTGAGTATGTGCTAGTATTAGCAGTCCCAGTTTACAAATTTAAAAACTGGGATGAAAAGATATTAATGTGCCCAAATTCCCACAGCTAACAAGTGGCTGAGGATGGCAGAGAAGACTATTTCAGAGGGACCAGAGCATTTTGCAGGCAGGAAACCTTCGATTAGCAGAGACATATCCTCTCTCCTCTTTTGCCTCTTCTCTAGAGAGGAGAATATGGGGAAATAGAAGATAAAACTTTTGAAAAGAGGAAGCAAAAAAATTGCAAAGCAAGAAAACAGTGGTGCCTCCAGGACTTTTCATTTGGGAATTACTAAATGAGGACTTCGAGGCTCCTTTCTGGCCTATGGCATAGGGGGATATGCAGGACCCTTCTTCTCTCCCATTGGGGCAGCATGAGTGGTGGGTAGGGGGGAGCACGCGTGCTCCCTGACAGGCCACTTTAGTTCTAGAGAACTGAAAGAGCCAATAAGCTCTTGAAGGTGGAAGTGGAGTTAGTGACTGAGGGCTGGCTTTACCTAGACTGCCCAGCCCACGGTAAAAAGGAGTTTGTGGTTTCTATGGACACGTCGTCCATAGGCACACACATTACATCTAGTTGAAGCCACGATTCTTCAGAAAAATCCAGAAAGCGCCCGAAATAGATGACATCAAACTGTACCAAGACTCACTTTAAGATGGTGGGACTTCCCTTAAACCTGACACTAGTTTCTGTTCTCTGCCTCTCCAGGTCCTCTTCTAAAAGAGACTGCAGAGCTGGAATGGCAAGTACATTGAAGTATCATCTCATCAGAAATGCAGCGTGGAGCTGACTGACCTCGGATTATGCTTCCTTCTATTGGGTGCCGGAAGGGAGGCTGTCCCCAACATGCCTGTGCCTTATCCTGGGCCCAAGAGAACAAGTTCTGTAGCCGAACAATCATCTGAACTTTGACAGTATCATTAATGAAAACCAACAATTCAAAGCTACCGTGCAGCACCAAAAATTCTCTATAAAAGTCCTCCGTAAGGACTTTCAGTGGGTTCTGGAGAAATCAAAATATTCCCCTTGACCACCTGACCACCATCATCCAGCTGTCCAGCCACAAGTGATCCAAGAGACCAACAGTGCCCTTTCTTCAGCTGGCAGTCAACCTCCCTGCCCAGGGACGGACACTGGAGCCAGTATCTCCTTCTCAACCCAACCCACAACCTCCTGTGAAAGCCCCGACTTCAAAATAGTCCTGCCATCCTCCGACAAGCTGGGAGGCTCATTCCTCTGCAGAGGATAAATGGCATCAATTCCAAAAGATTCAAAGAACAGCCTCTTTAAGAAGTTGCCATTTGGAAAAAATATTTAAGCAAAGCTGTGCTTGATGAAGTCGAATAGGATTAGCCGCTCCACTAGCACCGCCCTCTCAGATTCAGTCGAAGGTAGACCAGCTCATTCGCTTCCAAGTGGAACGAACTCAACAGCAATATATCACACTTAACTGTGATCACAGCTCCATGGAATTCCAGCTGGTACCTGGAGTACACCGAGGTGCACTTAATATTCCCCCATCTATAATCAACCTTTTGTACATTTCTTCCTAATTGCCGGATATGTTTCCATTTTAATGAACTGTTTTCTTAACATATTACAGATGGTCATTCCAGCACGCCTAATGGCCCATTTCTGTATGTTAAATGACGATTAGGGTCCTTTGGTTTGTTTCCCAGCAAGGCTTGGAGGAGGTTGGCTTTATCCCTTCCCCACTGCTCAATTTCAAGGGCACAATCACGAAAGATCAAAGGCAAAGTCATACCTGTTGCAGTCGACGTGGAGCAGGAGATGGGAGGCACTAACTGATAGTGAGACCTTGTGCCACTGTCCGTCAGCCATCCGGTACGGAAGTGCCTCTGTCCTGGGCTTGCCGTTATGTATGTAGTGGTATCGAATCTCATCCCTCAGACCACTGCTCTCCAGTTCGAAATAGCTGTATGTAAAGAACAAAAATGTGTTTTATTTTACACAGCCATCATCAATCCTCATGAATTATTACCAGGGTTCCCAGAATCTAAAATTAGCTCAGCTTGACCCAAAGAACCACAACCCACAATCAATTGTACGGTATGGAACCCAATTCACCTTTTGTCTGAGAGTCCTAACGGTGACATCTTGAAGCCCTGAAATGGAGACTGAATGGTCCGCTGTGAGTGACAGGCCACAAGCTAATTAGCAAAGCTTGGTGCAGTGTCGCTTAAGCATAGTTCAGAATGGAAATAAACTGTCAGAGAAGAGATGAGTAAGGCTTTTTTTTTCTTTTTTTTTTTTCTTTTTTACTTCCCTCTGGACAAGAAGCTATAAGTGAAGAACAGCTCTTAGATAATCAATAGGGGAGCAAAGTTTGAAGCTACTCACATGTGTCAGTATTTCAAAATTTGATGGAATGAAACATACAATTAAGTTTTTCTTTCCCCAGATTGTTACCTTCTTTTTTCAGACCCATGAAAAACTTTGAGCACCACCACTGTAGTCTACACTTTAGTCATAAAAGGCCGCCAACTTTGGGACACTCCTCAGTCACACACCAGGGCTGATACTTTCACGGTTGGCAGGCCTACTTCGTCTCCTACGTGGCCCTTCTGAAATGTGTCACCATGATCATCAACAACACAGGGCCCGATCTCACTGCCGAGCACTGCACTAGGCATTTGACATATACTATCTAACCTATCGCTCACGAAAAACTGTAAGACTGATATTACCCCTTTTGAAATATTAAAAAAAAACAACTGACATTCCGGAATTAAGTAACATACCCAAGCCAGGATTTAAACTCAGGTCTAGATGTGACAGTCTACGCACTTCATACCAGTTTGGTGCCCATCCCAGAGGCACAGGACAGAGTAGTAAAGATGGCCTCAACTGGCACTATCTCCCAGCAGCTTATTCATACAGACAACTCAAGAACTACTCGCCTAGACAGATAACCAGGTTCAATCCCAAGATCTGCAAGGACCTACTGCTTCTCCTCTAACCTGCTGAGTTGGCCTGACCCCACTAGCCCGGGCACATCTAATCCAGAACATAAAATGCATCTTCCATGAGGACTGAGATGAATATATCATGAAACTCAGCCTCTATTATGCATAACTTCCAAATCTCACGTCACAGATGAAAACAAATGCACATTTCTTGCTCATCTTTCACAGAGATCTTCCCAAGAGAGCACTGCAGGGGAAGCAAAATCAAGACCAGCCTCTGACTATCTCATTTGCACTATACAAAGAATCAGGCCCAAGATGACAAATTGAAAATGTTACTCATACTATTGCAGCTGACTCCTGGGCCCAGGTACATACTTACTAGTAATAATATAATACATATTTTTTTAAGACTACTAAGGAGGAAATCCCTTAATATAGAAGACATTCATTTTAAGAGAATTTCCCAATTTTTTTCTAAGCAGCCAGGACACTGGAAGGATCGAACAATCAATCAGAAGACTTAAAAGGTCAGGAAAACCTTAGAGATTATCTAGTCATTCATTAATTTATTCGTATCATGACTGAACACATAGTGAAAAGCCAAGATGGGATTTAAAATACAGATCCTGTTCTCAAGATGCTTTGAGAATAGTGAAAAAGGAAATAAAATATGTGTCCCTCCCTCCAAAAAAGCTAGAAATTGGCCTAAGAGAAACAAACGGGAGGCAAAGCTGTCATTTTAAAAGTGACTGGCGGGCTTCCCTGGTGGCGCAGTGGTTGGGAGTCCGCCTGCCAATGCAGGGGACACGGGTTCGTGCCCCAGTCCGGGAAGATCCCACATGCCGTGGAGCGGCTGGGCCCGTGAGCCACGGCTGCTGAGCCTGCGCATCCGGAACCTGTGCTCTGCAACGGGAGAGGCCACAACAGTGAGAGGCCCGCGTACAAAAAATAAAAATAAAAGTGACTGGCGTGTGCTGGAAATGGGCCAAGTGCTTTCATAAACATCTCAATTAATTTCTTCAAGGTAAATATTATCATCACTATTTTACAGATGAGTTCACAGATGATCAGAGATATTAAGTACCTTGCCAGAAACCACACAGCTCCTGTATGGAAAAGCAGTAGGACCTGACACCTGAGACTGTACCAAGATCAAACACATCACAAGAACACTTTCAATCACTTTATTTTGACCAACAAGCTACTGCTGGGGGAAGAGACATGACCTTGAAAAGACCTCAATCAATGACAATCAAAAATACTCCAGATAACTTGAGTCATAAAAAAAAGAAAGAAAGAAAAAGAGAGGCATATATATTTAACAAGATTTGATCATTATTCCTGGGGTTATGGCCTCATTGAGCAAATGCTCAATGTATTATAAACAGATCTTTAAAGATCATTTTGCAATGAATTGGACTAAGTGGGTACCCTTGGGATAATCACAAGTATACAGTTATGAGAAAACAAATGTGCCCCAATGTTAGGCATATGGATACTTGTGTCTTGGGGTAAAGTATCTGACAGCATCATGCACATATACAAAAACTGCTGTATCTCAAACAACTTGGATGAAAAGTCAAGATGATGTGTTTAATTTTAAAAAAACCAAACAAACATGTCAGAGTTGAGAACTGCTTACAGGTGACAGTAATTCCCCAGCATTTCTGGCCTGCAGACAGGGCCAAATCCTGTGGCCTGAGAATGCTCTCAGGCAATTTAAAAAAGAAAAAAAAAGGTTGGATAACTGCAGAAGTGGCCCTAGAGATGACAAAGAAACCAGATGGCTAAGTGATATCTGGATAAAAGTGTTTCATGAGGGACTTCCCTGGTGGAAGTGCAGTGGTTAAGAATCCGCCTGCCAGTGCAGGAGACACGGGATCGAGCCCTGGTCCAGGAAGATCCCCCATGCCACAGAGCAACTAAGCCCGTGCGCCACAGCTACTGAGCCTGCATTCTAGAGCCCATGAGCCACAATTACTGAAGCCCGCATGCCTAGAGCCCGTGCTCCACAAGAGAAGCCACCGCAATAAGAAGCCTGCGCACCGTAACAAAGAGTAGCCCCCGCTCGCTGCAACTAGAGAAAGCCCGTGCACAGCAATGAAGACCTAATGCAACCAAAAATAAATAAGTAAATACATTTTTTTAAAAAGTGTTTCATGAGTACTGGGAAGGGGAAAAGGCAGGATTTCCAGGCAGTAACCCTCTGCTAATACAGATGTACGGCTTAGTCCTGAAAGCAACATGGAGGAGGTGGCCGTTCGGCCTGACAGTGCTTGAGTGTAGCCTAAAGGGTAGACTCATGATTTGTAGTAGAGCCTTGTTACTCAAGGATGGTCCACTGACCAGCAGCGCCATCACCTGTGGAAATTCAGCTTATGGGGCCCCAATCAAGACCCACTTGAGTCAGAATCTGCATTTCAATAAGATCCACAGATGATTCATATACACATTAAAACTTAAGCAGCACTGTGGTAGAGTACACCAGGTGTTGCTTTACTTCCTGGCCAACTAGTCACGGTGAGGAAGGAGATGTTATGGGCAAGTAAGAGTCATGTGGTGCTTGCAGGGAAAGGAAGGCCACTGGAAGAGATGGTAAGCCAGTGTCCAGTGAGCTCTCTGCCCCGAATGCTTTAGGGTCCTCCCGGGAGTTTGCAGGAAGGGGCAGCTGTATGGGTGATAACGTTACCAGCCAGATTTTGTGAGCAGCAATTCTCCCCTTAGCCTGGGACCTCAGCCAAGTGTGCTGTTCTACTGAACTGTCTTGGCTCCCAGAAAAACCTGTGCATCCTTCAAATATTTGAAAACAGCAATGACAGTCACTACAAAGTGTTCTCTTTCAGATCAAGCATCCCCAGCTCTCTCTTTTATACTCCTGTCCCCCACCCAGACTGAGTCCTTCCTGGTCAAGGATGCTGTCTTAACTACTCTTTGCAGATCCTTCCCCAACTTGGTCACCACGATCTAGGTATGGTAAAATGGATCAGCTTCCGCCGTAAATACAGCATCCAGGAATAAAGACTCCTCCTCTGGGCTGTACACAACTCTGACTGCATCTAATGCTGACACTGACTTCCAAACATCTAATACTACAAGTCCTTTGATACAAGATGCTATGAGGGTGAATCATTTCCCATTCTGTATTTACATAGCTCAATTTTTTTCAACCTAAGGCCTTGCTTAAGTGCTAGGCAGACCCTATCCAGAATCAGCATGAATAATTCTCCAAAGCCCACGCTTGAGTATTAAAAACAATCAGTTACTATGAACTGAAGTCAAACTTCACAAGACTACCTGAATCCCATGCTATATTCATAAATAAAATTTAGGAACAATAATTCCAAATGGCATAAATAGATTAAGATCAACAAAGTTATTTTTATTAAAATATTTGGCATTTTCCTGAAAACTTACACTACGGAATCCATTTCTTGAGAATATCAGATAGACCAACAAGTAACTATACACACTCAAAAGTTTGAAGTGGTTATTGCTGGATGAATGTGTTTCTTCCATATACTAGGATGAAAACAGCAAAAGTTAATTTTAAAATGGTATCAAGAAATTCCCTGGCGATCCAGTGGTTAAGAGTCAGTGCTTTCACTGCCGTGGGTCCAGGTCCGATCCCTGGTCGGGGAACTAAGATCCCAGAAGCCTAGTGGCGCGACTATATAAATAAATAAATAAAATAAAATAAAATGGTATCCAGTGCTAATTCATTAGTAAAGACAAAAAGTTTCTAAGAAAAAGTCTCTTTTCCAGCGATTCCACAAGGATATATATTGACTATTGGAGAAATAACTACATCCCCAAAGAACTCCAGAGTCACTGTAGCACTGGCTTACTTTCCAACAGCTCTCCTGTGCCCCTGAACAGCCACTTCCTGGAAGTCTGGGTGGGGAGGTCACGGCAAAACGGATTTGGGAAACAAGGCTACTCCTACCCAATGTGTGTCCCTGGCAGGGTTACTGGGACAGGGAGAAAGCCAGGCAGGCCACTACCTACTTTCTGTAAAGGGAAACAAATCATCACAGGTATAGGAAGCACCTGTGTGGACCATTCCCCCAAATCCGGAAAAATACCAAAGATGATTAAAAGAAAAATTTCCTAGCATACGCTCTAGAATTTTGTAGGACCTCAGGAAAGGTTACTTCTACCTTTAACAATATAGCTCACACTTATTTAATAATAGCCAAGCAAGACTCTTGGGCATATATCCAGAAAAGACGAAAACTCTAACTCGGAAAGATACATGCACCCCAATGTTCACAGCAGCACTATTTACAATAGCCAAGACATGGAAGCAACCTAAATGTCCATCGATAGATGAATGGATAAAGAAGACGTGGTGTGTATATATATACACACACACACAGAATACATATATACAATGGGATATTAGCCCTAAAAAAGAATGAGATAATGCCATTTGCAGCAACATGGATGGACCTAAAGATTTTCATACTAAGTGAAGTCAGTCAGACTAAGACAAATATCGCATGATAGCACTTACATATGGAATCTAAAAAAAAAAATAATACAAATAAATTTATTTACAAAACAGAAATAGACTCACAGACTTAAAAGTCAATCTTATGGTTATCAAAGGGGAAAGGGAGGAGAAGGATAAATTAGGATTTGGGGATTAGCAGATACAAGCTACTATACATAAAATAGATAAACAAGAACCTACTGTATAGTACGGGGAACTACATTCACTCTCTTGTAATAACCTATAATGGAAAAGAACCTGAAAAACAGATGTATCTATGTATAACTAAATCACTGCTGTACATCTGAAACGAACACAACATTATAAATCAACTATACTTCCATTAAAAAATAATAATAAATACCTATGGTGCTCATTACCAGAAAATGACTATAGGTCTTTATATTTCATATCAAAATAATCTCTACCGCATCCTATGAGGTATTTATCTATTTGTTATTTGCTTTAACAGACACTTCCACAGCACTATGTACTAGGCACTATTCTACAAATATTTACTTATTTAATCTTCACTGCAAGCTCAAATATTACCAACTATTACCACCCCCATTTCATAGAAGATGGAACCAAGACACAGATTAAATAACTTTCCCAAGGCTACACAGCTAGGTAAGAGCAAAACCAGGATTCCAACGGGAAGAGTCTGGCTCCATGGTTCCTGCTTTATGCAGCCTCCCAAGTCCACGCTTTTAACCACTACCTCACTTTACGGAAAAGAAATTTAAGATTTGAAGCTCATACAGGTGATAGAACTATGACTTAAACTTCGGTCTGACAGACACCAAGTGGACGCTCCCAATGGCAACATTACTTCCTACTGTGTAATGAGGCTTCAAGTATATTACCTCTAATTCTGCCAACAACCTTCAATGCCAGTAATTATATTCACATGAGAAGTACGGAAACGGAGGCTCAAATGAGAAAACGCCTTGCCCCAAGTCACATTAACTCCTAAGATTTAAATCCAGGTCTGCTGAATTCCAGAGCCCATGTTGTTTCCACGACACTGTGCTCCCCTCCACATACAGTGACATGACCCTATCAGGGTCAGAGAGCAAGCGAATTCACGTAGTCCCCATCCCTGGTCCCCACGATGCCACAGCATCCCCCATTTCTCACACCATGAGGAAATCATGCATGCACCCCAATGTTCACAGCAGCACTCTTTACGGTAGCTAAGACATGGAAGCAACCTAAATGTCCATCGACAGACGGACTCAAGTGCAAGCCCCCATTCCTCACAGTATGAGGAAATCAGCATCTACGGAGAGAAATGCTATAGCTATTCCTAGAGAAGCTCTTTTCCCTCTCCTGGCCCTTTGCCCACAGCTGGGATAACGAAGAGAAGAAGCCAAAAATACCAGGAAGGTATATTATGTCCTACCTCAGGCCAGGGGCTCAAGGACTATGTGTACGGAAAAGAGGCAATGGCACAATTTTTAAGTAAATAATAATACAAAGAGCACTGGCCCAAGGATACCAAGATGTGATTTCAACCTTCAGTCTGCTACGGACAAGCCATGTAATCTTTGGTAAATATGTCTCTGCCTCTCTGTGCCCTGGTTTCTCATGTCTGTTAAAGAAAGTGATTAGATCTGATCCACAGAGCCCTAGGATTCTTTGGAAAAGCCTTAGGGGCTAGCACAGAGGAAAAGGATGGGGACACAACCTCTTTTTAACCAGAGCAGCTTCACTCTTACCTGTTATATAAACTGGAGTTTCCCATA
The DNA here is from genome assembly GCF_963924675.1 of Phocoena phocoena. Lineage (NCBI taxonomy): Eukaryota > Metazoa > Chordata > Mammalia > Artiodactyla > Phocoenidae > Phocoena > Phocoena phocoena. The sequence goes on along the minus strand of NC_089226.1, from coordinate 74,500,574 downwards.
AGTTTGTTTGGATGAAAGCAATCTGCTTCCAAACACCATGAGGAAATCATGGTGTCAATCGTCTTAAACCACTGAACTAAATATAAATAATCTTTAATAATCTCAGGTCTAAATTCCTACAATTCCAATACTACTTTGCAAACTGATATACTTTAAAAGAAACTGAATAATTGGTTGCTTGGTTAGTTTCATTCTACCCTTGACTTTTCTGGCAATGCTTAGGCTCCAGGTTCCTTAGCAGCCTGGGGGATAGAGGACAGGAGATGGCAAACATGGCAAATGTAGCAGATGTAGCTAATATTCACACCTTGCCTTTCTCCCTGGACACACACTGGACTGTATTTCTCAGTGCCCTTGAGTCTAGGGGGGACCATATGACTAGCTAGCTGTCACCAACAAAACATGAACAGAGGTGATATGAATGACCGACACGAGGCAGTTAAGAGAAGGGTGTCTTAACTATGCCAGTTGCGGAGGGCCTAATAGAGGATTCAGAGCCCTTAGTGGGTGGTGGTGTCATTAGATGGAGTAAGTCTGGGTCCTCAAATGACTGCAGGAACACCATTCCTCCCATAAGGACTAAACAAAAATAAAGCTGTGTTGTTAACAATCCACAGAGATTTAGAGCCTATTAGATTACCTTGACTTATTAATGAGAAATACAGCAACATGAAACTGAGGAAAGGTAAAAAAACTGAGAAGTAACCATGTACATGAAGCTACTGCTAGGCTATAAATAGAAAGGAATGACAGGAGGTATGAATACAGTCATCTCCAGTCCTACATAAGATAGATAACCCGCATTGTATGGCCTAATATTCTGTTGGGCAAAATAGCCACAATGGTATCGCCCGTCTCATGTGGTCTTCTACAATGCAACCTTGACTTGTTTCCAATTGAAAGGAGGGATCTATGTCCCCTTCCCTGGAACCTAGGTAGGCTTCTCAGTGCTTTAAGGGCAAAAGTGATGCCTGATGACTTCCAAGACTGGATCATAAAACATGGTGCAGTTTCTATCTCATTTGCTAGAACACTTGAGCTTGAAGATCTGAGTCACTGTGTAAGAACCCTGACACCCCTGATGCCATCACGCTGTAAGACAGGCCAGCCCAGACTGGGCAGACTACATCTAGGTACTCTGGTCAACACCTCCAACTACCAGGATAGACCCCAGCCAGCCACCAGTAAAAATACGAGACATATGAGTGAAAACCCATCCAGATGGTTTCCCCAGCTGTCCACTCTTCCCAACTGAAGCCACAAATACTGTGGAATAGAGACAAGCCATCCCTCTCTGGATACTGTCCAAAGTCCTGACCCACAGAATCTGTGAACGTAGTAAGTTTGGGGATGACCTGTTACTGAAACTGGAACACTCTAACTTCAGGTATGCAGGTTTTACAACTTTAAAAATTGAAACTATCTTTTAGGTATGTGCCTACTAAATGCCTGGGGCCACTGGCCACATGATCAAACCTCAAAGTGCCAATTTTCTGCTTACAGCCCCGCAGACGTATAACTATGCATTTTCTTCCAACATAAAAAATGGAATTCTGCCCAGAAAATGCAACAGAAACAGTATCAACAAATCATATCTTTTAAAATGCATCATTTTCAGTAGCTATTTAAAGAAATAAATACTGAAGGAATACACTGGTATCTTTCTCACTAACCCTTTTTTTTTCTTGTATCAAGTCCCAACATTTTGGCCTCAAACCTCATGTTCAGTGAAATGAAGGGGTCACCTCGGTGGTCCTTTTATAAATCAGGTATCTTTGGTGGGTTCTAGCCCCAAGTTCTCTTCCAGTCTATAAAGTTACCAAGTTAAAGGATACTCCTAATTTATCTGGACAAACTTCCATTAATACCAACTTCTGTCTCCTTTATTCACAGCAATGTGTGTAGTAGAAAGAGGACAGTCACCGGAAAAAACATGCCTAGTATATATGAGGGGCTTCAGAATCCAGCCGGCTTCTGTTCAATCCCTGATGCAGCCATTTAATCCCTGTGTACAGGGATTAAAGATACATCCTTTCTCTAAGCCTCCTTTTCTTCATCCAGTAGAAAATAATATGCCTCACAGGTTTCTTTTAAGGAAAAAAAATGACATAACATTTGGACGTCACCTTACAAAGTGCCTAGTGTCCACTTATTTCTTTCTGCAAACATGGAAACAAACAGCCTCATAGAAGGGTGATGCTGATGAAAGAGTCCACATCCTGCTTTTTCTCAGAAAGAATGTTTCTCTGCCCTCCCCCTTCCCTTGTTTAGATTTGACATCATGATTTTATTTGCAGTTGTAAACTTACATATTACTTCTGTACTCGATCCTCTTAGCAAACATCTAGCAAGAAATTAATGGTGATAGCAACTACAAACTGCCTCCACTATTGAAAATAAAACATTTATGTGAAATGAAATGTAAAAATCAGGTTATTTACCCCTATTCACAACAGTTCCGTGACAGTCTTAAAAATCATGGGAGTAGGCATGCTATTCTTAATGAAAGAAAGGCTGGCTTCTAACTTTCCCAGATACGGAGAACCAGGAGAAAAGACATGGGACCTTGGAAAGTTAAGATAAAAATCTTAATTTAAAAAAATTTAAAAGTTCACAGCTACCGACGAGCTAACAAAGGGGAGAACGACTGTCAGCATTTGACTAAAGGGCTCCAAATACAGTCAAATAGAAATACTTATTAAGCAACCCAGCGCAAGGCATGGAGCGCAGAACCACACAGCTGTATCTTATCTTAAACCTAAGATATAGCTCCAGATCTCCAGAAATTCAAAATTAAGATGTTTCTAAATAGTAACAGTAGTAGCTGTAGTAATGGTCAACACAAATACAGTACTTTCTAAACTTCTTCCTAAAGACTTTAAAGAGAACGAATATTATTGTTCTCAAACAAGAAATATAAAGTCTTCAGTTTTCTTAACTCTATTGAATTTTTTTATTTCTATAGTTCAAAAATAAGTAACTTAAGGGCTTCCCTGATGGCGCAGTGGTTGAGAGTCTGACTGCCGATGCAGGGGACACGGTTTCGTGCCGCGGTCCAGGAAGATCCCACATGCCGCGGAGCGGCTAGACCCGTGAGCCATGGCCGCTGAGCCTGCGTGTCCGGAGCCTGTGCTCCGCAACGGGAGAGGCCACTACAGTGACAGGCCCGCATACCGCAAAAATAAAAAGTATCTTTGAGAAGATAAACAAAATTGATAAACCATTAGCCAGACTCATCAAGAAAAAAAGGGAGAAGACTCAAATCAATAGAAATAGAAATGAAATAGGAAAAGTAACAACTTGACACTGCAGAAATACAAAGGATCATGAGAGATTACTACAAGCAACTATACGCCAATAAAATGGACAACCTGGAAGAAACGGACAAATTCTTAGAAAAGCACAACCTTCCGAGACTGAACCAGGAAGAAAGAGAAAAGATAAACAGACCAATCACAAGCACTGAAATTGAAACTGTGATTAAAAACCTTCCAACAAACAAAAGCCCAGGACAAGATGGCTTCACAGGTGAATTCTGTCAAACATTTAGAGAAGAGCTAACACCTATCCTTCTCAAACTCTTCCAAAATATAGCAGAGGGAAGAACACTCCCAAACTCATTCTACGAGGCCACCATCACCCTGAGAGCAAAACCAGACAAAGATGTCACAAAAAAAGAAAACTACAGGCCAGTATCACTGATGAACATAGATGAAAAAATCCTCAACAAACTACTAGCAAACAGAATCCAACAGCACATTAAAAGGATCATACACCATGATCAAGTGGGGTTTATCCCAGGAATGCAAGGATTCTTCAATATACGCAAATCAATCAATGTGACACACCGTATTAACAAATCGAAGGAGAAAAATATGATCATCTCAACAGATGCAGAAAAAGCTTTTGAAAAAATTCAACATCCATTTATGATAAAAACAATCCAGAAAGTAACCATAGAGGGAACTTACCTCAACATTAAAAAGGTCATATATGACAAACCCACAGCCAACATCATCCTCAATGGTGAAAAACTGAAAGCATTTCCACCAAGATCAAGAACAAGACAAGGTTGCCCACTCTCACCACTATTATTCAACATAATTTTGGAAGTTTTAGTACAGCAATCAGAGAAGAAAAAGAAATAAAAGGAATACAAATCAGAAAAGAAGAAGTAAAACTCACTGTTTGCAGATGACATGATACTATACACAAAGAATCCTAAAGATGCTACCAGAAAACTACTAGAACTAATCAATGAATTTGGTAAAGTAACAGCAGGATGCAAAATTAACGCACAGAAATCTCTTGCATTCCTATACACTAATGACAAAAAATCTGAAAGAGAAATGAAGGAAACACTCCCATTGCAACAAAAAAAATAATAAAATACCTAGGAATAAACCTACCAAAGGAGACAAAAGACCTGTATGCAGAAAACTATAAGACACTGATGAAAGAATTTAAAGACAATACAAACAGATGAAGAGAAATACCATGTTCTTGGATTGGAAAAATCAACATTGTGAAAATGACTCTACTACCCAAAGCACTCTACAGACTCAATGCAATCCCTATCAAACTTCCAATGGCAGTTTTCACAGAACTAGAACAAAACACTTCACAATTTGTATGGAAACACAACAGACCCTGAATAGCCAAAGCAATCTTGAGAAAGTAAAACGGAGCTGGGGGAATCAGGCTCCCAGATTTCAGACTATGCTACAAAGCTACAGTCATCAAGACAGTATAGTACTGGCACAAACACAGAAATATAGATCAATGGAACAGGATAGAAAGCCCAGAGATAAACCCATGCACATATGGTCACCTTATTTTTGATAAAGTAGGCAAGAATATACAATGGAGAAAAGACAGCCTCTTCAATAAGTGAGGCTGGGAAAACTGGACAGCTACATGTAAAAGAATGAAATAAGAACACTCCCTAACCCCATACACAAAAATAAACTCAAAATGGATTAGAGACCTAAATGTAACACCAGACACTATAAAACTCTTAGAGGAAAACATAGGCAGAACACTCTATGGCATAAATCACAGCAAGATCCTTTTTGACCCACCTCCTAGAGAAATGGAAATAAAAATAAACAAATGGGACCTAATGAAACTTCAAAGCTTTTGCACAGCAAAGGAAACCATAAACAAGACAAAAAGACAACCCTCAGAATGGGAGAAAATATTTGCAAACAAAGCAACTGACAAAGGATTAATCTCCAAAATATACAAGCAGCTCACGCAGCTCAATATCAAAAAAACAAACAACCTCATCCAAAAATGGGCAGAAGACCTAAACAGACATTTCTCCAAAGAAGATATACAGATTGCCAACAAACACATGAAATGATGCTCAACATCACTAATCATTAAAGAAATGCAATTCAAAACTACAATGAAGTATCACCTCACACCAGGCAGAATGGCCATGATCAAAAAATCTACAAACAATAAATGCTGGAGAGGGTGTGGAGAAAAGGAAACCCTCTTCACTGTTGGTAGGAATGTAAATTGATACAGCCACTATGGAGAAGAGTAAGGAGGTTCCTTAAAAAACTAAAAATAGAACTCCCATATGACCCAGCAATCCCATTACTGGGCATATACCCTGAGAAAACCATAATTCAAACAGAGCCATGTACCACAATGTTCACTGCAGCTCTATTTACAATAGCCAGGAGATGGAAATAACCCAAGTGTCCATCATCAGATGAATGGATAAAGAAGATGTGGCACATATATACAATGGAATATTACTCAGCCATAAAAAGAAACAAAATTGAGTTATTTGTAGTGAGGTGGATGGACATAGAGTCTGTCATACAGAATGAAGTAATTCAGAAAGAGAAAAACAAATACTGTATGCTAACACATATACATAGAATCTAAAAAAATAAAATAAAAAGGTTCTGAAGAACCTAGAGGCAGGACAGGAATAAAGACACAAACGTAGAGAATGGACTTGAGGACACGGGGAGGGGGAAGGGTAAGCTGGGATGAAGTAAGAGAGTGGCATGGACATATATACACTACCAAATGTAAAATAGATAGCTAGTGGGAAGCAGCCACATAGCACAGGGAGATCAGCTCGGTGCTTTGTGTCCACCTAGAGAGGTCGGATAGGGAGGGTGGGAGGGAGATGCAAGAGGGAGGAGATATGGGGATGTATGTGTATGTATAGCTGATTCACTTTGTTATACAGCAGAAAGTAACACCGTTGTAAAGCAATTATACTCCAATAAAGATGTTAAATAAATAAACATCTTTCAGGTACTCAATGAAATATTTCCCTTCCATCCTATGCTCCATCTTACCAGCACCAAACACCCCTCACAGTCAACCACTGTTAACAGTTTCCTGTGTATCCTTCCGAAGTTTTTAAATAAACTTTTTAACAATAGTCAGATTTTCAGAAAAACTGCAAAGATACCACAGAGACCATATATAACCCATAGCCAGTTTCCCCTATTATTAACAACTTACATTCATATAGTAGGTACATTTACCACAATTAATGAACCATATTGATACGCCTCTCACTGTTGTGGCTTCTCCCGTCGCAGAGCACAGGCTCCGGATGCGCAGGCTCAGCGGCCATGGCTCACGTGCCCAGCCGCTCCGCGGCATGTGGGATCTTTGCGGACCAGGGCACGAACCCGTGTCCCCTGCATCGGCAGGCGGACTCTCAACCACTGCGCCACCAGGGAAGCCACTAATATCCTTTTTTTTATTCCATGATCCCATTCAGGATACAGCATTACTCAGTTATCATGTCTCATTAGATTCCTTTTAGCTGAGACAGTTTAGACTTGCCTTTTGACCTTGAGCATTTTACAGAGTACTGATATTTTGTAAAATTTCCCCCAACTGGGATTTGTCTAATGTTGTTCTCATGCTTAGACTTAGGTTTGGATTTTTGGAAGGAAGCCCACAGAGGTAAATTCTCATACCGTATCAAGGAATCATACCATCGATCTGACTTATTACTGTTGATATTAATCTTGCTGTTCCCCTACCTGGCTGAGTAGTGGGTTTAGTGTGTTAGGTTTCTCCACTGTAAAGTTACTCTTCCCCCTCCTCCCTATCCATACTGTGTTCTTCGGAAGGAAGCCCCTCTGTGCAGTCCACACTTTAAGGAGTGGAGAGTTAAGCTCCATTTCTTTGAGGGAGGAGCATCTACATACATTATTTGGAATTCTACTGCAAGGAAGGTCTGTTCTCTCCATCTATTTATTCAATCATTTCTTTATAACAATAAATAAATAACTCATGGGTTATCCCTTTATACTTTGGCTTATTATCCAGTATTAGTTTACTTCGTCCTTAAATTTTTCCAGCTTTAGCCATTGGAAGTTCTTTCATTTGGCTCCTATGCCCCTTAAACATATTCCCATCATTTGTGGTTTCTTGGTTTTGTTTCATTTTGAGCACTTCCTTGGTTTCTGGTACTACAAAATGCTCAAGCCTTATCTTATGTATTTTCTGGCCCAGTCCTAAAATCAGCCATTTCTGCAAGGAGACCTGGTTGTTTTTATTGGAGAATGGTTTTGAAACCAAGATCTGAGCTCTTGGTGTGCTCATTACTACTGCGGTACTGTTGCTTTTAGGTCCTCTGTGCTAATAGAATATATATATATATATATATATATATATATATATACACACACACACACACTGGTTACTATACCACATATCCATAAATATTTCTATATTAACTATCTGCATGTAAATTAAGCTAAGCACGAGTTTATACTGATGTCAAACTTTAATGCATTTACCATATGGATCATTCCGGTCTCTTCCCCATAGTTATCTGTATGTGACCTCCCACAATCCACCAGCCATTTACTTATTCACGTCTAGCATACACGCATAGTGATTGCAGAATTGTTGATCCACACCCTCATGTCAACAACTTTCAACTAGAGTGAAATATCCATATACAGTTCCTTTGGCCTTTAGTCTTACAGGCTCCGCTTGTTTCCAAAGTTACTAAGGTCAGCAACTTTTTCTCCAACTCCCTTTTTACTGAGGTTGTTTCACTCGTTTGTAATACAGTTAGATTGTTAAGTCACATTCTGCATTCCATCCTGGGATCCCCGATCCCCTGAATAGTATTTTTAAATATGCATACGTTAAGGTTCACCTTTGTGCTGTAAACTTCTATGAGTTTTGACAACTGCAGTGTCGTGTATCTACCATTAGAGTATCATACACAAGAGCTCCACTGCCTGTAAAAGTCATCTGTACTTTACCTATTCAACGCTCCTCAAATCCCTGGAAATCACTGATCTGTTTATCACCTCCTTTTTTTGCCTTTTCCAGAATATCATATAAATGAAATCATACAGTATGTAGCCTTTTCAGACTGGATTCCTTTACCAGGAATATTAAATATGCATTTAAGATTAATTCATATTTTTGCATGACTTGATAGTTCATTCCTATTTTAGCACTGAAGAGTATCCCATTATATAGATGTACCATAGTTTACTTACCCATTCACCTACTGAAGGGTATTTTGGTGCTTCTTTTAGGTGATTGTGAATAAAGCAGCTTAATAATATTTGTGTGCAGGTTTTTGTGTGAAAATAAGTTTCCAAGTCAACTGGGTAAATATCTAGGAATGTGATTGCTGGCTTGTATAGTTAAGACTGTGTTTAGCTTTGTAAGGTATTATCAAACTGTTTTCCAAAGTGGCTGTACTATATTACATTTCCACCAGCAATGAATGAAAGTTCCTATTGCTATACATGCTCCTCAGCAATTGGTGTTGTCAGGTTTTTTGGATTTCAGCCATTCTAATTAGCGAGTAATGGTATCTCATATTTACTTTGGATTTCCCTAATGACAATGATATTGAGCATCTTTTCATATGCTTATTGGTCATTTACACATCTTCTTTGGCGAGGTGTCTGTTCAGGTATTTGGCCCATTTTTTACCTGGGTTCTTTTTGTTGGGTTTTAAGAGTTCTTTGCATATTTTGGACACAACTTTTTTAACAGATGTTTTGCAAATATTTCTCCCAATCTGACTTTTTTCATTCTCTTAATAGTATCTTCTGCAAAGCACAAGGTTTTGGCTTTAGTAAAATTCCATTTACCCATTTTCTTTCATGAATCATACACTTGATGTTGTATACAAAAACTCATCACCAAACCCAAGGTCATGTATATATTCCCTTTTGTTTTCTTCTAGAAGTCTGATAGTTTTGCATTTTACATTAAGGTTTATGATCCATTTTGAGTTAATTTTTGTGAAAGTGGTAAGGTCTTTGTCAGTTTTGTTTGGTTTTGGGTTGTTTTTTTTTTTTTTTTTTTTGCATAAGGATGTCCAATTGTTGCAGCCTCATTTGATAAAGACTATCCTTTCTTCCAGACGTTTTTATGCTATAAAACCAAATATGAATATATTCTTTTTTTCCCATTTTTCTAACATTAGTGGTAGTATACCATCCTTACAGTTCTACACTTTCACTTAATGTAACAAGAGATCTTTTCATACACAGAGCTTCTTTATCCTTACAGTTTTCAATTGTTATTTGAAACATACTCCCACTCAGAATTAAAATCCATGACTTCTATATAGCACAAATCCAGACTACAACTAGTTAATGGTCCATTTCCTCAAGGCTAGGCAAGGTTTACATGGCATGAAAGCAGAACTGAAAATCATATGCAAGGGATGGCCCTCAGTATTAAGTAAGCAGGAAGCACTGAGTAGTATGAAGACCTTTGATATACATGCCTCCCTGCAAGGAATCTACATGCCACTTGAGGTATAAAAAAAAAAAAAAAAAAAAAGTACAGAAAAACAAACAATACAAGCCTGACATTTAAAGAAAGGGGGAAAAGTCCATTCTTGAACTGTGATCCAGGAAAGTTTCAAGAAGGCGGTAGATGAGAATTATTAGACTGGAGGGAGAGGGGCAAGAAGATGCTTCAGGAGGGAAAATATCCTCCTGAAGGATAGAGTCCATCCAGCCTCCCAAAAGAACTTGTGCCCTTCAAAAGTAATCAATTTTAACTGCACTGACA